>NC_091333.1:25447115-25497392 GCF_038502225.1 Cherax quadricarinatus | reverse complement strand
CAGTCATATCCCGACTCTTTAAATCATACCACGTTTCAGTTAATGCAATGATATCAAAGTTCCCAGCACATGCTACCAAACGTAGTTCATTAATTTTATTTCTTGCACTTCGACTGTTAGCATAAAATACCATCATATGTTTTTTCTTCTGCACATTTTTCCTATTCATCTTTGTTTTTACACAATTTCTGAAATTATCATTACCCAGAGTTACTCCATGACAGTTACTATTAAGATTCTTAATATCAGAGCATAAGTCAATATATCCATATTCATTATTAATCATTTCAAAACCCATACCTCTAACTAATCCTAGTTTAAAGTCCTAACAACCCCCTCAACTGAGTTAGCAAGAAAACCCACTCCTGCCCTGGATAAGTGAACCCCATCCCTGGCATACATGTCATTTCGGCCATAGAAGTTGTCCCAGTTGTCAATGAATGGTACTGCATTATCCTTACAGTGTTTATCCAGCCAACAATTAATACCAATTGCTCTGGACAACCATTCATTACCAACACCTCTTCTTGGCAAAATGCCACATATAACAGGGCGCCCCCCCTTCTTCCTAATCGTGTCTATAGCTGTCCTGAACTTTCTAACTAAATCCTCACTTCTACACTTGCCTACATCATTGCCTCCAGCACTGAGGCAAATAATAGGATTGATCCCATTACCGCTCATGATGTTGTCAAGCCGGCTAACAATGTCCTCCATCCCAGCCCCAGGAAAGCATACCCTTTGTCTCCTACTCCTGTCCTTCAAGCAGAATGCCCTATCCATGTATCTAACCTGGCTATCCCCAACAACAACAATATTCTTACCTTCCTTGTTGTCGTTCGTCGTGACGATCCCAGTAGTAGACTCACATTCGTCGGGTAGCACCGAGAATGCGTTGGAGGTTTCCACGGGAGTTTCCACAGCAGTCTCTTTCTTCTTCATCGTTTCTGGCTTTCCATTCGTCTTCTTGATCGTCAACTTCGTCGTCCCCTGCTGTCCAACCACTGACCACGATCCCTTCTTGACCTGAGGACTCGAAACAGGAGGACTACTACGAATCCTCTTGTTTTCCTCGGTCAATCGCCGTATCTCCATCTTCGCTGCCCTCAATTCTTCCTTAAGTTGCTGGTAAAGTTGCTCGATGGAGGGCATCTTGGTTCAGTCCACGGGATCAAACAAGACACTTCTTCACAGAGTTAAGTACAGGTCAGCACTCAAAGTACAGGTCACCACTCAAGAGCACACAAACAGGTCTTCACTGAGCTAAGTACACGTCACCACTGAGCTAAGTACACGTCACCACTGGAAGACGTTCAGTGACAGACAGATAGACAAACTTGAGACACGACATGACTACTGGACCTCTCTCCTTGACGAAGACATTCGCAAACCCACAAACCAACACAACCTTTTCTACTCCTTGCATGATCCTGCTCCTAACCCTATTTACAAATAACCTTGGATTCGCTGACAGGTACCTTCTATGACAGGTACCATTCTCTGACCCACGTTCGCCTTAGCTTTTGGGTTAAGACATGGCCCAGTTCTACACTCCTCTCTAGCGCTAAACGTCGCATGTCCCTTCCTCCTCGCTCACCCCACCGGAGTCCCAACAGAAGAGCCTGATTTTCTCTTCTCAATATCTGTCCCACGATCGTCTTTACTGCTGGGTTAAGCCCAGGCTCTATTTCTACGACTAAGAACACTCCTCTCCAGCACTATTCTTCGTCTGTCCCGTCTTCCCCGCTCATCCCATTTGGGGTCTTACCTGAACTTTCGTTCGTTCGTTCGTTCGTTCCTATGCTGCATTCATTCTACAAGCTGTTAATCACGGTGGTGCATTCCTCGTTTGTGACTTAGCTCGAGGGGTAACGTGTGCTTACCTAACACATCACTCACACATCAACGATCTCGCCTCTCTCGAATTTCCCTGTGTTGGGAGAGACTTCACTTAGAGTAGTGCTTGCTGGCCCTTCGTCTTCCTCTCCACCATCAGGATTGGTGCGTCGGTGGTTGCCTACCCAAGGGCAGGAAGCCTGTTGCTGCCTGAATTCTCTTCGTCTGTTGACTGCACGCCATACAGCCAGTCTCGCCGCCACTCAGGATATACAGTGCTCCATCAAGCTACAGTTCACCTCCTCAGTGTCCTGCGCCAGGCAAGTACGTGTGTCTACTTACACGTACTTGCCTAGCTGAGTACTCTCACTTTTCGGCCGATTGTCACCGTCAATTACATCTTTTCGTAATTAGACGATGCCTTCGTTGCCTTCCACCTCCCACCCCCCTTCCACTCTCCCCCAACCGCCCACACCTGCCTCTGCTTCTTCTAAATCCAATTCCTTCTCGCTAAACCTCAAATTCTCTAATCCTGATGCCACTATCTGTCCTGAAGTTTATTCTCTATAAGGATTACAATGCTGAGTTTACAGAATTTGGTTATTGTGTGGTTTACATGTAGTAAAATAATAATTACAGAGTGTACAACTAGAACACCTAGCATGGCTAGGCATTTCGGGCAGACTTAGATTAAATCTTAAGTTTAAAATATTACAAAATTATGAGGTATGTTGGTATTATGGCTAAGTGACTAAATACTAGTTTGTGAGTTTAGCAATGCGAATGCTTTTGTTTTGGCACTATACATAGTTTCAGTATTGCAGTATCACAGGCCAACGTATGACTAGTTAAGATTCATTATTTTGAGATTGAGATTGATATTTCTGTTTATGGTCAAATGGGTGAGTGAGTGTAAGTGTGAACCACAAGGTGGCTTTCGTATAATTAGTTGACAGGGTGTATCAGGGAGATAAGATGTTTTCTGATGGTAGTTTTGAAGGTGATGAATGTGTCTGCAGTTTTAGAATTTTCAGGTAGGGTGTTCCAGATTTTAGGACCTTTGACATACATTGAATTTTTGTAAAGGTTTAGTCGGACACGGGGAATGTCATAGAGATGTTTGTGTCTGGTGTTGTGCCTGTGGGTTCTGTCACAAATATCAAGAAAGCGTTTTAGGTCAAGGTTAATATTGGAATTTAAGGTCCTGTAGATGTAGACTGCACAGTAGTAAGTGTGGATGTACTGAACAGGGAGTAAGTTTAGATCTATGAAGAGTTGGGTGGGGGGGTGTTGCCAGGGATGGGATTTAGTGATTATTCTTACTGCGGCTTTTTGTTGGGTTATTATTGGCTTTAGGTGTGTTGCTGCAGTTGATCCCCAAGCACAGATAGCATAGGTGAGGTATGGATATATAAGTGAATGGTATAATGTGAGAAGGGCAGTTTGCGGCACGTAGCATCGTATCTTGGAGAGGATCCCAACCGTTTTGGATACTTTTTTGGTTATGTGTTGGATATGGGTGCTGAAGTTCAGGTTGTTGTTGAGGTATAGGCCTAGGAATTTGCCCTCTTATGCCTGGCAATTAGAGTGTTGTCGATCTTAATGTTAATTTGCGCATCTCCTGCTCTGCTACAAAACAAAATGTAGTAGGTTTTGTCAGCGTTAAGCGTAAGTTTATTGGCTGTCATCCAAGTCGATATTTTGATCAGCTCCTCATTAACAATGGTGTTGAGGGTGGCAAGATTAGGGTGACAGATGACATAAGTCGTGTTGTCAGCAAAGAGAATGGGGTTCAGGTGTTGAGATACGTTTGGAAGATCATTGATGTATATGAGGAAGAGCAGGGGACCAAGGACACTTCCCTGCAGAACTCCAGTATCAAGTGGCTGTGTTGTTGATGCTGTGTCTTTAATGGTTACATACTGATACCTATTAGTAAGGTAAGATTTGAAATATGCAAGCGCATGGCCTCTTATACCATAATGGTCAAGTTTGTATAGTAGGATGCCGTGGTCTACTGTGTCAAAAGCTTTTCTTAGGTCAATAAAAATTCCTAGTGGATATTCCTTATTTTCCAATGCTGTGTAAAGCAGATCTAGCATTTTTATGATTGCATCATTAGTGCTTTTATTTTTCCTGAATCCAAATTGGCAGGGGTTGAGTATGTTTTGTGCCGTTATAAATGAATATAGTCTCCTGTGCACTAGTTTCTCAAAGATTTTGGATAGCAATGGTACGTTTGATATTGGCCTATAGTTGTTTAAATCTGTAGGGTCACCACCTTTATGTATTGGTGTAACCCTTGCCGTCTTGAGTAGTTTCGGGAAGGTGCTAGTTTCTAGTGACTTGTTAAAAAGTAATGAGATAGTATGCGAGAGGACAAGGGCCGCTCTCTTGTACCATAATGGTGGGACATGAGACAGATTCCCTGAGTTATTTTTAAGTGACTTTATAATCTCGATGACTTCCGTGGGCTCAGTTGGAGCAAGATAGAAGGAATTTGGGAAATTCCCATCTAGGTAGTCCCCGGCATGGGCATTGGTACGTGGGACTTTATTGGCGAGATTAGAACCTATGGTTGAGAAGAAGTCGTTTATCTTGTTAGCTGTGTCAGTGGGTTGCAGTGGTGTTTCATTAGGTTTAGTTAGGACAATATTCTTGTTTTTTTTTTCAGTTTGTGGGTCCCTAGAATCTGAGAGAGTGTTTTCCAGGTCTTTTTTATATGTCCTCTTGTGTCAGTGAATCTACTGGAGTAGTATAGTTGTTTGGCTTTCTTTATTACTTTGGTGAGGACTGATGAATAGTGTTTAAGAATATCTTTGTGTATTAAGCCCTGTCTGTATTGCTTTTCATACTGGTGTTTCTTATCAATGGTTTTCAGAATGGTGCTGGTTAGCCATGGGCAACCAAGCCGTTTGTTTGTGATCTGTTTCGTTTTTATAGGACAATGTTTGTTGTATAGTCTAAGTAATTTGTTAAGAAAAATGTCTGTCCAGCCATCAATACCATTGGCCTTGGAGAATTCTGTAGGCCAGTCAACAGTCTCTAGGTCAGCTGCGAACTTCCTTATTGAGTCCTCATCATGGAGTCTAAATGAGACTTTGTTGTATTCAAGTGGTGGTTTACTAATGTTTGACAAGAGGAAGGTAGGGTAGTGGTCTGTAGTGCTATCTGTGATTATCCCTGATTTAAGGGGGGCTAGTATATTGGTCCATATGTGGTCTATTATGGTTGCACTTGTTTCAGTGAGCCTGGTTGGTTTAGTTATTGTTGGTATGAGAAGTGTGTTGTTCATATTGTTGTTGAAATCAGTTACAGGTTGATCATCTAGTAGGCCAAGGTTGATGCTGAAGTCTCCAGCTAAGAGAAGGTGGTGCTTATTCATCTGTCTGTTTGTTATTAGTGCCTTTAATTTCTCACTGAAATTTGGGATGTTTGTGTGGGGTATCCGGTAAATGGCACCGATTGTTATAGGCGTCTTAAGGTTTTTTACAGTAAAATTAGCAAAAATGTATTCTCCATATTCATCACTAAAGCAAGTGGTGCTAATACAAGTTAATTGGTTAGAGTAATAGATTGCAATACCACCCCCAACTTGGTTTGGTCTGTAGTTGTGGATTGCTGTGTATCCTGGTAGAGGGTAGATATCTATTGTGTCCTGCTTAAGCCAGGTCTCAGTAAGAATAATGCAGGAGAAGGGTGTCTTTAGTGATTCAAGGAGTGCCAGGAGGTCATCATAGTGTTTGTTTAAGGACCTGATGTTGTAGTTAAGTACTGATAGACTTTTAGCATTGTTTAGGATAGTGCTGGCTTGTGATGCTGTGTAATAAAGGCAGTTACTTTCCAATAGGTTTTGATTCTGTGTCAGATTATGTAGGTTTAGATCAGGGTCAACGTGATCAACCATCTTCTAGGTTTAAATTATGGTTATTTATATCCTGAGTTGTGTGTTGAGTTTTAGTACTGATATCTGTAGTGGTGGGAAGTTTGGACAAGTATATAGCTACAGCATTTTGGTCATGTAGGGTATAGTCACTAATACACATAATGAAGTTGGTGTTGTCTATGTGTTGTGCTGGAATGAGCTAAAGTACAACTAGGAATAAACTAATAATATAAAAATACAAATTAAAAATAGCACAAGACTCTCACTTGTAATTGCACTAAGGTCTAATGTAATGACTTTGGTATAGTCTATGTATTGAGCTAGAATGTGCTATAGTACAACTAGGTTTAATCTAATAATATAAAAATACAAATTAAAATGAAAATTTATTATATCAGATCACTGGTGCACCTCAACTTTAAGTCTTCAGAACCAACTCAGGCTTCAAACTCCTTGACAAACATTCCTACGAAGCGATACCAGACAAAAACTTCTCAACACAGGCTTCACCATTATTTGGACTCCTGAGCACCGTTCCAAAAGCACAGTCATTGCTAAACATGTAGACTACTCTCTCCTGACAGCCTATGACACAGACAAAGAAGACTTAATAAAATATATCAGTACTAAGAACAACGTCTCTGTTGACGATATTTACAGACCCGAAAACTCTACCATTCTCAAAATACGCTGTTCTACTCCTGCTGACGCCTCTACACTCGTCAGTCAAGGAATCTTTGCCAAGACCATCCGCATTCCACCAAACACTCTCTTCACTCCGAATTTCCACCCAATCACACAATGTCTTAAATGCTACTAATTCGGCCACGACAAAAACAAATGCACGTCTACACAAGTCTGCTCCATATGTTCAGCAACTGGCCACTTCTGGAATACTTGCAACCTCCCCCTTAAATGTTGTAACTGCGGCGGGTCACACACTGCAGTTGCAAATTCCTGCCCTTCTAGAAAGCACATTCTCTCCTCCCTCAGAGCTAGCTAACCTCCTTCCCTCCCCAACCCCTTCCCTGCACCTCCCTCCCCTTCCATACCTTCCTCCCCTACCCCCAATGCCTGGGCCTCCCCACGCACTTTGTCTACCTCTTCTACTATACACACATCAAACACCAACACACAGACTACAAGCATTTCTCCTTCTACACCCACACTAGACTACAAAACTAACTGTCAACTCGCCACTGCTGCCCACTCTGCGATGGTAATCTCTCAAGCTTACCAATCAGACTACTCACATGTCCTTAACCTAATCTTGTCTGCTAACAATCTTCCCTCTTTAATTATCCCTCCTTCCTGCTTCTCTTCTAAGCCTCCTACAACCTCTCCCACCCCCGCTACTTCCTACACCCACCAGCTCTCCTCCTCCCCTACCCCTCTTCACTACTTCTACACCTCCCACCAACACCCCTACTGCTGCTGCTATGACCACCCCTCCCCCCACTTCCTTACTCACTTCCTCATCCCCTTCCAAAGCTTCCACTTCCTCATCCCTTACCATAGCTTCCTCTTCCTCATCCCCTACCAAAGCTTCCACTTCCTCTGCATCCACCTTTGCCCACTCCTCCACCACAACCAAAACTTCATCCAGGTCCAACCCCACCTCTTCCAGACAAAATCCACTCAAACCTAAACCTGTCCCAACTTCTGACAGACTAAAGAACATAAATACAGATCCATCTCTTCCTTCCCCTCCAGAAAACAGGCCCGTAGCACCTACAAACACACATCCACTGATGGCACCACTTTCACGGGCTTTAATCCAAACTCATCCCCCGACATTAACTTTGCTATGACGAAACCATTAAATCATGTTTAAGGTGATTCAATTCAATGTACGTTCATACTTTACAATTAGACACCTACTGGCCGAGCTCCTTGAAGCAGAGAGACCAGATATTGTTTTGCTAAACAGTACCTGCCTCAAAGCCCTTCAACGTATCCTCCATTATGGTTATACTGCACTACAGTCCCCCTATGATCCACACGATGGGGTTGCCATCCTTGTCAAATGCAACATAAAACACGAATTTCTCCCAATCCCTTTTATACAACAACACTGTCTTGCGGTCAGAATACACACCCACCTTGGCCCCTTTATCTTTTTCACAACCTATGCTCTCCCAAACACTACTCTCAACATACACGACCTTTCCTTAGTCTTCAACCACACCAACATACCTACTAGCTGATATAAATGCCAAACACACTGCCTTTCATCACATCAGTAACAACCAACTTGGTCACCAATTACTCAACTTCACAAACCACAAACACCTAGTTCACCTTGGCCCAGACTTCAACACCTTCTACAATCACACTGGCCAAGGCAAACCCGACATCATTCTGGCAAACCGAGCCAGCTCTCTCTTTCAACACTACATATCACCTGGCCCTATTACAGGCTCTGATCACATTCCCGTCATCTAACACATCTCGAATCCTATCCTCATCCCAGCCACACCTTCCTTCTCCTACAAGAACGCTGACTGGGATGCCTTCAAACAACACATAGATAATACTAACCTCACCTATGACTACAACAACAAACCCATCTCTGATACTGACACTCAACTTGCTCTCATCCAAGACACCATTACACAAGCAGCGAACACCGCAATACCAAAGAAAACCCACACCACTCGTTATTCCTTCAAACCCTCAATCAGAACAAGAAGATTAATTATCTGTTACCACAACCGCTTTCTCTACAACACACACAGATTTAATCAAGTCCGATTAGATCTCACTTACCTCAGAAACAACATTCTACACAGTCTAGACCAAGACCAAAACAATCACTGGTCACAGCTCATACTACAAGCGGACAAACAGCGTATCAAAAACACCAAATCCTTCTGGAACTTTATCAAAAAAATCAGAGGCACCACTCCCACCAACAAATTCAAACACATCACCCACAACAACACACACATCTCAGACCTGCAGGCTGCTACTAACATCTTCAAACACATCTGGGAGAATATCTTCCACCCTGTTAGGTAAGACACATATGCAACAGTTAGGTATCTTTATTATGAAACGTTTCGCCTACACAGTAGGCTTCTTCAGTCAAGTACAGAAAAGTTGATAGAAGCAGAAGATACTTGAAGACGATGTAATCAGTCCATCACCCTTAAAGTTTTGAGGTGGTCAGTCCCTCAGTCTGGAGAAGAGCATTGTTCCATAGTATTGTTTCATACTATGGAACAATGCTCTTCTCCAGACTGAGGGACTGACCACCTCAAAACTTTAAGGGTGATGGACTGATTACATCGTCTTCAAGTATCTTCTGCTTCTATCAACTTTTCTGTACTTGACTGAAGAAGCCTACTGTGTAGGCGAAACGTTTCATAATAAAGATACCTAACTGTTGCATATGTGTCTTACCTAACAACCTGTCGGTATTTTATACCATTTTGATGTTCATCTTCCACCCTCACCCACCCCACCCTAACGCTATTCAACACATTCAGAACATAGAACACTGGAACACTATACACACACACACACGAAACAACACCAGACAGCCACATCCATCTGGACTCTCTTACCTCCTCCCAAGAACTTGAGACTCCTTTCACCAACACAGACGTTAAAACTCTCCTCAGACACCTTCCTCCCCAGGCCCCTGGTGCCTCTGGCCTAAACCATATTATCCTGAAACACCTTCCTGACTTTATCATTACTGCCTACACAAACCTCCTCAATGCCTCTCTTGCCTCTAGATACTTCCCTTCCCTCTTCAAAGCTGCTACTGCTATCCTCCTTCCTAAACCCAATAAAGACCACTCTAAACCATACCCCGGCCGGGATTGAACCCGTGGTCAGAGAGTCTCAAAACTCCAGACCGTCGCGTTAGCCACTAGACCAGCTAGCCACAATAAGATTCGTCCAACTAGTTATATTTCTACACCATAGGAAGGTTAGCATAGGCACCACTGAGACTCTCTGACCGCAGGTTCAATCCCGGCCGGGGTATCGTTTGTTTGCAATCGTGTCATTACGATTTCGTGAGTCATAAAGACCACTCTGACCCTAGAAACTATCGCCCTATCAGCCTCTTCAAAACTTTAGGAAAACTCTTTGAAAAACTCATCAATCATCGCCTTCGCAGATACCTGGAACATAATTCTCTACTTTCTGATGGCCAGTTTGGCTTTAGAACGGACAGATCCACACAGGATGCCATTAACATCATTCTCAACTACATCCACATCAACACTAAACAAAGAAACAGGACAGCCCTGGTTGCAAAAGACGTTGAAAAAGCTTTTGACAGTGTCTGGCACGAAGGGCTCAAGTACAAACTCTGCACTAACTTCGACCTGCCTCTCAATACTCGTAAACTCCTCTGCAACTTCCTAGACGGCCGTACCATGAGAATCAAATTCCATGGCTGTTACTCTGACTACTTCACACTAAATGCTGGAGTACCCCAGGGATCTGTCCTCTCCCCTACCCTCTACATTTTATAAACTAACGACATTCCAACACCTGTATACCACAACTCCATCACACTAGCCTATGCAGACGACATTACACAACTTATCACTCATGCCAATACAGATACACTCACACACAAAACACAAAATGAGGTCGACAGGATCTGGGAACAAAAATGGAGGATCAAAACCAATGCAGTTAAATCCAGCATTTCGTATTTTAACTACAGGAAACGTGATCCTCCATTACCTGTCGAGCTCAGAACAGCTGACACCCGCACTTACATCCCCATCACACTATCTGTCACTGTCCTTGGCGTTAATCTTGACTACCTTCTTCGTTTACATGGACACATTTACTCAAGGCATGCAATAGCTAGTAAGGCCCTTGCGGGCCTCTACAAGCTGAAACATGCCTCTCAACGCACCAAACTACACCTCTACAAATCCCTAATACGTCCTCTGATAACTTACTCTCCTCTAGCCCTCTCTGTTGCAGCAAAAACAAACTTAAACTGCAGCGTGTCCAGAACAAGGCGCTGCGATGGGTGCTTGATGTCAGATGGGAGGACTTCGCCACAAGCGAGTCTCTCCATGCCCAATTAGACATCCCTGCGCTGAATCTGTACTGGAAGAGGCTCAGTGACGGACAGATAGACAAACTTGAGGCACGACATGACTACTGGACCTCTCTCCTTGACGAAGACATTCGCAGACCCACAAACCAACACAATCTTTTCTATTCCTTGCATGATCCTGCTCCTAACCCTATTTACAAATAACCTTGGATTCGCTGACAGGTACCTTCTATGACAGGTACCATTCTCTGACCCACGTTCGACTTAGCTTTTGGGTTAAGACATGGCCCAGTTCTACACTCATCTCTAGCGCTAAACGTCGCATGTCCCTTCCTCCTCGCTCACCTCACCGGAGTCCCAACAGAAGAGCCTGAATTTCTCTTCTCAATATCTGCCCCACGATCGCCGTCGCTGCTGGCTTAAGCCCTGGCTCTATTTCTACGACTAAGAACACTCCTCTCAAGCACTATTCTTCGTCTGTCCCGTCTTCCCCGCTCATCCCATTTGGGATCTTACCTGAACTTTCGTTCGTTCGTTCTTTCGTTCCTATGCTGCACTTCCTACAAGAGTGATGGACTGAACACATCCATTCCAGGTTGAGGGACTGATTACCTCATGCTTCTCCTCTCCTTACCCATTTCTACTTTGTATTGGACTGATGAAGCCACTGTGTGGCGAAACGTTTCTTCAATAAAGATTCCCATGTGTTGCATAAGTGTCTCAATTCTTCAACTTGTCGGTTTTCAAAACCATTCATCACATCTGTCAGACAATGCAACGCCATTGGATCTTGGTTCAAAGACTTCAACGCTTGCCCAACCTTTGTATGACGACCTACTTACACTAGTGGCAGGTCCCATTGTGATCCCGCCTCCTCCTGCTTCATCTCATCTGACTGCAGTATATAAGCCACCTCTCTAGCCCTATGCTGCACGCACCACGTGGACAGACACATGGCTTCTGCCGAAAGGAAGAGGTCACGCTGTTCCTGGGACACGACAGATGACTCGGATTTAGAAATGGACGACTCGGATTTAGAAATGTGGGGCGCAATCCTAGTGAAGAAGTCGAGAGACCACTCCGTGTCATCAGAGGAAAAGTCTCCAGTTCTGACAAGCGTAACCATGCAGGCAGTGTGAACAGTAAGACACGCCGTCCCTCCAAGGAGCAGGTAAACCAGCTCAAATCACCTTCCAGATTCAAGGTAAAGGCTTATGGGGAACAAAAAACCCACTATGGCGTGGTTACACACCAGGAAACACGGCACAAGATATGGTTCAACCTGAGGGGAGAACCAATACTGACTCCTATCAACAGGGAAATGCATATCACCTTGAAGAAAGTCATGGAGACAGACCGCTCCTTCACCCTGGAGGAACTGGATTCTCGGCAGAAGGTCATCAAGGGTGTAGTGATGCGATACCCGCTGATGATGCCCATCGAGGCAGTAGCAGCTCATCCCAGTGTCGTGTCAGCTCAGCGTCTCAAGGCAAAACCGGCAGGCAATGCACCAACCCGGCAGGTCCTCATTCAGCATGTAGGACCGCTGCCATCCCAGCTGGACTTCGGTTCTTGGGCCAGGTACGATGTCAGGACCTTCACGGCAAAACCAGTTCGCTGTTTCAAGTGCCAACGTTACGGACACCTGGGTGCACTCTGTCCGAACAGAGTAATCTGCGGTGTCTGCAGCCAGCCCCACCCTACCAAGGAATGCATCACCAAGCTGAAGAATGCATCGCCACCCACTCCACGATGCCCGAATTGCAGGCAGAAACACCATGCCTGGAACCCTCGATGCCCCGAGAGGCTCACTAGAATTCGTGAGGCCTGGAAGACACCAACGACGAGACAGTAGGCTACGGCAGAGCATCACCCTCAGCAGACGATGGGTGCAGAGAATCCTAACATACTACAGAACTCTCATCAGGCAACCCAACTCAATGCCCAGGAATTTTCGACCCTTGAAGACTCAACCAGGCGTCATGAATAGGAGCATCCTCCCCCACTACCGCAACGAAGAAACAAAAACATGAGGAACAAGTGGCGCCAACAGGAAACATCTGGGCAATGCAATCAGCAGACGGCACTACACGAGCCCCCACTGGCCTCCTTGCCAGGCACAGCCACTTTGCAGGCTGTGACTGAACCTCACCAGCAGATGCCGGGTACACAACTTGGCATACAGCAACAAGCCACTGTGTGCACAGTGAAGAAATACAACCCTCAGCAGTCCCCACAGATTACAACAGCCCAGACAATATCCACTGCTTCGAACCCACCGACAACGCAGGCCCTCAACAGAGAGGATCTCTTAACACTCATCAAGACATTCACGGATATTATCTGCAACACAATCACCTCCACGGAACAACAGAGCATGTTCCGACAGATTGTCAGCACACTCCTGAGGGTGTGCTTACTGACAGAGCAGGAAACAGTGGATGCCATAAATCTGCAGATTATCAGAGCGGACAGAGCCCAGTCCCCAGCTCAGGAAACAGCTGAGATGGAGTAACCTCAGTCGCTTATGAGGCACACTGGCTGAACTGTCCGGAACAGTGCTTGAGCAGCATATGCTGCAACAGTGGGGAATCAATTCTCCTTCAGGAGCCAGAGACGGGTCATCTCGAGATTAAGACCAGTGCCAGGACCCTGGTCTTGGCGAACATTATACATACATACCTATGCTGCACTTCCTACAAGAGTGATGGACTGAACACATCGATTCCAGGCTGAGGGACTGATTACCTCACACATCGATGGTGTCGATGGCACCAACCCTGCCCTTCTAGGGCAGGGTTGGCTCTGAGGGTGGAGAGAATGTCTTTTCTAGAAGGGCAGGAATTTGCAACTGCAGTGTGTGATCCACCGCAGTTGGAACATTTAAGGGGGAGGTTGCAAGTGTTCCAGAAGTGGCCAGTTGCTGAACATCTGGAGCAGATTTGTGTGGAAGTGCATAAGATTTTGTCGTGGCCGAGTTTGTAACATTTCAGACATTGTGTGATTGGGTGAAAGTTCGGAGTGAAGAGAGTGTTTGGAGGAATGCGGATGGTCTTGGCAAGGATTCCTTGATTAAATGGTGTAGAGGCGTCAGAAGGATTTGAACAACGGATTTTGAGGATGGTAGAGTTTTCAGGTCTGTAAATATCGTCAACAGAGACTTTGTTCTTAGTAATGATGTCTTTGATTAAGTCTTCTTTGTCTGTGTCATAGGCAGTCAGGAGAGAATAGTCTACGTGTTTTGCGATCACTGTGCATTTGGCGCGGTGCTCAGGAGTCCAAATAATAGTGAAGCCTGCGTTGAGAAGTTTTTGTCTGGTCTCGGTTGAGGTGTACGTTTCGTAAGAATGTCTGTCAAGAAGGAGTTTGAAGCCTGAGTTTGTTTTAAAGACTTTCAGCTGAGGTGCACCAGTGATCTGGTACAAAAAATTTCCTGGACAGATAGTGGCATGATCAGATTTAGAGTATTTGAGGTTAAGCAAGAAAGAATTGGGTTTGGAAGGGGTAGAGGCAGGGTAGGCCTTAGAGGCAAGAGTAGACATAGTAGAGGCAGGTGTTGGCGGTAGAGGAGGAATGGTAAGGGGGAAGGAAGTGGAAGGCATTGAAGGCATCGTAAATTAGATGTGGCGGCCAAATCTGTGAGAATAATTGGCTAGGCAAGTACGTGTGAAGTAGACACACGTACTACGTACTACCATTACCTCTCCTACCTGCCTCAACTGCAGGGGTACTCACCACACCCTTGCAGCAAAATGTGCTCTACGTAAAGAAGTCCTGTCTAAGAAAATCATTGAAGAAACCAAGAAGAACAACCCTAAATCGCCAACATACGCGCTATTGCAAAAATTCAGTCAGATACCACCGAACTCCTTCAAGCTACACAACAATCATCTCCACCCTCTCTGCTCTTCCTGACGCTGCTCCATCCAAGGTGCTATACTGTATGATGTATGCACACCTCACTAATGCTTGCAAACAATGGCTCATTCAACATAACAATCAATGAACTGTTTCGCCTAAACAACATGCCAAACTTCAACTTTCCAGACTCACCACCATCACAAGACCTCCTCAAGCTAATTGTTAACTTCACCTCAATCCCTGGTCCTACTCGTATCTCTGACCAAGACTCTACTACAGAACCAACACCACCGCCCACCACCAGCCCAACAAACCACAACCGACCAACACTCCCTGCCTCCTCTCAACACAGTCACAGAAGACGAAATAGAACCAGAACATTATGAACAACCCTCTGACGACGACGAAGTAGTAGTCGAAGAAGTAACCGAAGAAGAAACCACAGGCAACCGTTACCTAAGCCAAGCCTTTAATGGGTCTCTAACTTTCTACGCCACCCCTAACCTCCCGACCGAAATGAGCGCAGCTGATATGCTCCACTTAATGAAAGAGGGAGCTGTTAAGTACACCTGCACCAAACCTCACCAAATTCCTTTTGAAAACGAACTATCTTACCTCGTGACGAATCTCAACTGCTCCAACCTCAGGATGCAACTATTCCACATGTCCAAGAGAGACTTCAAAAGACTCAAGAGTGGCTCCATCACCAGCGAAGTGTAGCCAAACACGAAAAACACTTCCGCAACACACAACGTGAGCCTCTAGACACCTAACGTCCAAACCAGCTCTTCACCTCAGCCTGAAGCATATCAGATAGCGAGCACTGTCTGCAGTCTGCTCTCTCCTCTATGCCCTCAACATGCCCTCTCTACACTGCCTCGCAGTGCCACTCAGCTGGGTTTAGCCTTGGCTCTTTCATCTACAACTCAAGACCTTCCTCTCACCGACTATTCTTCGTCTGCTCACACTTCCCCACTCACCCACCGGAGTCCCAACAGAAGAGCCTGCTATGTGTGTTCTCAATGTTTGTCCCACGATCGACTTAGCTGCTGGGTTAAGCCCTGGCTCTATTTCTACAACTAAGAACACTCCTCTCCAGCGCTATTCTTCGCCTGTCCCGTCTTCCCCGCTCATCCCATTGTGATCTTACCTGAACTTGTTCGTTCGTTCGTACTTCAACTCCAAATTGTTTCAAACTATGGAACAATACTCTTCTCCAGACTGAGGGACTGACCACCTCAAAACTTTAAGGGTGATGGACTGATTACATCGTCTTCAAGTCTCTTCTGCTTCTATCAACTTTTCTGTACTCGACTGAAGAAGCCTACTGTGTAGGCGAAACGTTTCGAAATAAAGATACCTAACTGTTGCATATGTGTCTTACCTAACAACACACATTTTCTGTACTCGACTGAAGAAGCCTACTGTGTAGGCGAAACGTTTCGAAATAAAGATACCTAACTGTTGCATATGTGTCTTGTGATGAATGGTTTGAAAAACCGACATTTATGGATGTTTAATGATGTTTAATGCCCGTCGTCTGCAGTCTCTGATGAAGTGACGAGGATAGTGGAGTTTAGAAAATACTTGTTCAATTATAGTGCATTCTTCCTCAAGAAACTCATTGCTGCAGATTCTGAGTGCACGCAGGAAGAAGCCTATAATTACACCACGTTTAAACAATAAAATGGTATAAAATACCGACAGGTTGTTTAGGTGTTGCATATGTGTCTTACCTAAACAACCTGTCGGTATTTTATACCATTAGCATTAGGAATAATATTAGGAGAGAAGTAAATAATGAAAATGATTGTTATAGGAATGCAGTTATAAGCCTGAGTAGATCTATAACCCACTATGATAACATGAACGTAGATAAGTATGTTTATGGAGCAACTTGCAATGTGAACAGACTGACTGATGTTGTAGTGGCCAGGCTTAGGCTTGGTTACAAGTACTTCTGGCAGTTTGGGAGACACACAGATGATGATCAAACTAAATGTAAATTATGTGATCAGGCATATGGTCACTCTCTTGAACACTATGTGCTTAATTGTCCACTTATTGAGGAATACAGAGACAGACAGTATAATAACCTATGTGACATGTCAAGATATCTTATTAATGAAAATAAGATACCAGATATACTAAGCAAATTTCCTAAATTTGCTTGTAACAGATAAGTGAACTATAGATATGTAGATATAAATCCATATGTATTCCTGTTAACCCTTTGGGGCCTAGTTCCTAGGCCTTTTGTGTATCCATATGCTCTCGCGCTACCGTCCACAGGATGGATATGGGGTGCACAATAAACTAGCCACTTCGGTGGCAAAATCTAAAATCTAATCCTGTCAGACACTGCAACACAAGGGTATCTTGGTACAGACTTGGAACCACTTCAACAACCTCTACTAGTGAGAATGGCTGGATTTGAGAGGGACCTGACCTCTCAATGTCTACATTCTTACTCTACTAGTGACCTACGTCTCACCTCCTGGCGCTATATAAGGCTCCATCCTATCACTTCAACTCCATATTATTCCAGACAATGGAACAATACTCTTCTCCAGTTGTGATGAATGGTTTGAAAAACCGACAAGTTGAAGATTGAGACACTTATGCAGCATATGGGAATCTTTATTCAGGAAACGTTTCGCCACACAGTGGCTTCATCAGTCCAATACAAGGAGGAAGGCGTAAGGAGAGGAGGAGTATGAGGTAATCAGTCCCTCAACCTGGAGTCGATGTGTTCAGTCCATCAAACTTGTAGAATGTACAGCATAGGGCCGTAGACGTGGCTTTTATACTGTAGTGAGGTGAGGTGAAGCAGGCGGAGGCGGGGTCATAGTGGTACCATCCACTAGTCGAAGTAGGTCTTCGTCCAAAGGTTGAACAAGTGTTGAAGAATTCTTTGTAACAAGATCCCATGATGCTGCAGAGTATGACAGTTGTGATGAATGGTTTGAAAAACCGACAAGTTGACTGAACACATCGACTCCAGGTTGAGGGACTGATTACCTCATACTCCTCCTCTCCTTACGCCTTCCTCTTTGTATTGGACTGATGAAGCCACTATGTGGCGAAACGTTTCCTGAATAAAGATTCCCATATGCTGCATAAGTGTCTCAATCTTCAACTCTTCTCCAGACTGAGGGACTGACCACCTCAAAACTTTAAGGGTGATGGACTGATTACATCGTCAAGTCTCTTCTGCTTCTATCAACTTTGCTGTACTCGACTGAAGAAGCCTACTGTGTAGGCGAAACGTTTCGAAATAAAGATACCTAACTGTTGCATATGTGTCTTACCTAAATACACCACGTTTAGTTTTGGTGTCGTGGAGAGTAGAAGTGGAGAAGATCGTTTTGGTTGAACAATAAAATGGTATAAAATACCGACAGGTCGTTTTGGTTGGTGGGTTTTCGATAGACTTCAAAACGAAGTTCGTGGTCAGCTTTGCAGAGAAGAACATCAAGGAAAGGAAGAGTGTTGTCGACTTCTTCTTCAAGTGCGAACTGGATTGAAGCCGTCAACACTCTTCCTTTCCTTGATGTTCTTCTCAGATGCTGGTACAAACCTGCAATCAACTTCGACAACTTCCACTAGTGAGAGCGGCTGGATTTGAGAGGGACCTGACCTCTCAGCATCTGAGTTCTTACCTCTCCTAGTGGCCTACGTCTCACCTCTTGGCGCTATAAAAAGCTCCATCCTGTCACTTCATCTCCATATTGTTTCATACTATGGAACAATGCTCTTCTCCAGACTGAGGGACTGACCACCTCAAAACTTTAAGGGTGATGGACTGATTACATCGTCTTCAAGTATCTTCTGCTTCTATCAACTTTTCTGTACTTGACTGAAGAAGCCTACTGTGTAGGCGAAACGTTTCATAATAAAGATACCTAACTGTTGCATATGTGTCTTACCTAACAACCTGTCGGTATTTTATGCCATTTTAATGTTCAAAACGATCTCTACCTAAAGCCACCCAAGAAATAACTCCCGTACCCAATGACACCAATCAAACCCAGCCCCTCCCACTCATATATTTGTCCAGTCTCTTCTTAAAGCTACACAAGGTCCTAGCCTCTATCACCCCACTAGGAAGACTGTTCCACGCATCTACAACTCTGTTAGAAAACCAGTACTTACCTATGTCCTTTCTAAATCTAAATTTATCCAACTTATGTCCATTATTTCTGGTTCTTACCTGGTTCGACACCCTCAGTACTTTATTAATATCTCCCTTGTTTATGCCTGTCATCCACTTATACACTTCAATGATATCTCCTCTCGTTCTACGCCTCTCCAGAGAGTGGAGATTTAAGGCTTTAAGTCTATCTTCATACGTGAGGTTCCTTACACAGTAAATCATTTTAGTCATTCTTCTCTGTATGCTCTCTAATGAGTCTATATCCATCCTGTAGTAAGGAGACCAAAACTGAGCAGCATAATCTAAATGAGGCCTCACTAGTCATGTATAGAGCTGCAAAATAACTTTTGGACTTCTGTTACTTATACTTCTTGAGATAAATCCAAGTAATCTGTTGGCCTTGTTGCGCACACTAAGGCACTGCTGTCTTGGCTTTAGATTTCTGCTTACCATGACTCCCAAGTCTTTTTCACATTCTGTATGATCAAGCTCTACTTCACCTAGATTATAGCTTCGAGGGTTATTTTCATTACCAAGGGCAAGTACCTTACACTTATCCACATTGAACTTCATCTGCCATTTTTCAGACCAAGACATTAATTTGTTCAAATCGTCCTGAAGTTCATTGATATCCTCATCAGAGTGAATTATACGGCCTATCTTTGTATCATCAGCAAATTTACTCATGTCACTCGTAATCCCTTCATCAATGTCATTAATGTAAATTATGATCAAGAGAGGGCCTAAAACTGATCCTTGTGGAACGCCACCAGTGACTAATCCCCATTCAGATTTCACTCCATTAATGGTAACTCTCTGCTTTCTATTTGTTAGCTATGCCTCAATCCATGCTACAACTTTACCTCCTATACCATGAGCTGCCACTTTTCTTAAGAGTCTCTTGTGAGGTACTCTATCGAAAGCTTTACTAAAATCCAAATAAACAATATCATATTCCTTATAGCTGTCAACTGCCTCCAATGTTCTATTGAAGAACGTCAGTAAGTTTGTCAGGCAGGAACGACCTCTCGTGAATCCATGCTGAGATTCATTTATCAAGTTATGTTCTTCAAGGTGACTTCTGATAATGTCAGCTATAATTGATTCTAATAACTTGCCCACTATAGATGTCAGGCTTATTGGACGGTAATTTGAAGGAGTGGACTTATCCCCTGATTTGAATATAGGAACCACATTAGCCATCTTCCTCAACTCTGGCACAACACTGGTAAGGATGGATGCATTGAATACACTCGTTAATGCCTGACTAAGCTCCATCTTGCATTCCTTAAGTACCCTGGAAAACAGCTCATCGGGTCCCGGGGACTTATTTTGCTTCAGTTTGTCTATCTGTTTAATAACCATGTCCATCGTGACAGTAATATTAGTTAACTTAAATTCATCAGGAACTAAGTAATCATTGATTACTGGAATCTCATTTACATCTTCCTGTGTAAAAACTGACAAAAAATAGTCATTAAATAAGGAGCACATTTCCAGTTCGTTATCCGTCAGCTGTCCATTCCCACAATTCAGAGGTCCTAGTTTTTCCTTCACATTCGTCCTATACACTTGAAAGAATCCCTTTGGATTAGTCTTTGATTCATTAGCAACTCTAATTTCATAGTCACGTTTAGCCTTTCTAATCGCCTTTTTTACTTCTCTTTTAAGCTGAACATATTGGTCAGTAAGGTTAACCTCTCCTCTTCTGATGCGCCTATAAATTCCCCTTTTCTCCCCTAATAGATGCTTTAGCCTCCTGTTAACCCATTTGGGATCGTTATTATTAGACCTAATTTCTCTCTGGGGAATGTATATACTCTGGGCACGGTGTACATTATTAAGAAAACAATCATAAAAGCAGATCCCTTCATAATCATAAGTATGATCATCGTTAATAAAATCATTAGCTAGATAACTCCAATCAAGATTAGACAGATGTTCCCTAAGTCCATTATAATCAGCAGAACGAAAATCAGGGATTTTTACTGTATTATCATTATTCTTGCATTCCCAGTTAATGCTAAAAGTGATGGATTTGTGATCACTTGCGCCAAGCTCTTCAGTGATCTCCAGATTATTCACTAGTGTTTCCTTATTTGACAAGACTAGGTCTAGCAAATTATTACCCCTGGTAGGCTCAGTTACGCTCTGTTTCAGAAAACAGTCCTGAACTGTTTCCATAAAGTCACTGGACTCTAGATTACCTGTCAAAGAATTCCAGTCAATTTGACTAAAGTTGAAGTCCCCTACTATGACTATGTTACTGTGTCCAGAAGCCCTAACAATTTCGTCCCAAAGAAGTCTCCCTCTATCGTGATCCAAGCCTGGAGGTCGGTATATTACACCTAGAATTAGTTTTTCTTGACCCTCCACGAACTCTACCCAAACAGACTCTGTTACTGCTCCATCTATTTTTATACCTGTTTTTATGCAACAATTAATATTTTCTCGAACATACAATGCAACTCCACCCCCCTTCCCATTACATCTATCCACATTGAACAACTTAAATCCCTGAATATTACACTCAGCAGTCATATCCCGACTCTTTAAATCATACCACGTTTCAGTTAATGCAATGATATCAAAGTTCCCAGCACATGCTACCAAACGTAGTTCATTAATTTTATTTCTTGCACTTCGACTGTTAGCATAAAATACCATCATATGGTTTTTCTTCTGCACATTTTTCCTATTCATCTTTGTTTTTACACAATTTCTGAAATTATCATTACCCAGAGTTACTCCATGACAGTTACTATTAAGATTCTTAATATCAGAGCATAAGTCAATATATCCATACTCATTATTTATCATTTCTAAACCCATACCTCTAACTAATCCTAGTTTAAAGTCCTAACAACCCCCTCAACTGAGTTAGCAAGAAAACCCACACCCACAAGGGGAGCCTCCACTCAGCTCCCACAGGACATCCGGAATATACAGACGGATCTTCTGCCACAGCGCCAGCTAACGAGACAAGCTGCATGTGAGTCGGAAGATGTGACTGATGAAGACCTCACGGACTTGAAATTCCGACGTGCCATTAAGGACACAGGTGACACTGCCCCGGGCATCGATGGTGTTACGTACTCCATGATTGCACGGGCTGGGCAGAGTGGATGGGAGGCCATACTAGATGTCATTAACAAGTCGTGGAGGGCCAGGACACTCCCAGCAGCTTGGAAGAAAGCTTCCATCGTACCAATTCCAAAGCCCAAGGACCCAGGCAGTATGAGACCCATATCGCTGACCAGCTGCTTAGCCAAGACTGCTGAGTGGATGGTGTTAAACCGCCTCCTATGGAAACTTGGACCCTCTCATCATCACATATTTGGCTTCACCAAAGGAGTGGGTACAGCAGAGTGCATAACCACTCTACTAAGCCAGATTGCTGATAGTAACAAAAAATCTAGTATCGTCGTCTACCTCGACCTTTAAAAGGCATTTGAGCTAGCCAGCTCCACAGCAATTCTGGCAATACTAGCTCGGAAGGGAATCAAAGGACGCCTCCTGGCCTGGATAGAGTCCTACCTTAGGGGCAGGCAGGCCTGTGTCAGCTTTCAGGGACACTACTCTTCCTTTAAAACCCTGGAAAACGGTACGCCACAAGGAGGTGTGCTCAGTCCTACCCTGTTTAACATCCTTATGCAGGAACTTTTGAGCCTTCCCTTTCATAGTGGTACACAGCTCCTCAGCTATGCTGATCTTGCACTCGTAGTGAATGGGAAAGGCAATTAAGAACGACAGGCTCATAGAGCTTTGGACCTAATTACGCAGTCCTGCAAGGAACTAGGCCTCAAGATCTCGGCCGAGAAATCTCTTGCAATGATGTTCAAGGGACCAGATCCTGTGAATAGATTACGTATTCAGGATATAGAACTTGAGTTGACAGGATCCTACCTGTACTTGGGAATCTACATTGATAAAAGGCTGACCTTTCAGAAACAGGCCGAGTCTGTCAGGTCACGTGCTCTACTCAGACTCAACGCCATGAGAGCCATGACGAGGCACCGCGCAGGGGCAAGCAAAGATGTACTTCTATAGATGAATGGTTCAGAGAACCGACATGATGATAAATTAGACACATGTGCAAGTCTTGGGTATCTTTATTGAGGAAACGTTTCGCCACAGTGGCTTCATCAGTCCATACGTAGGAGAAACTTGAAGAACAGGAGGAGAATGAGGTAATCAGTCCCTCAACCTTGAGTCGATTGATGGACTGAACACATCGACTCAAGGTTGAGGGACTGATTACCTCATTCTCCTCCTGTTCTTCAAGTTTCTCCTACGTATGGACTGATGAAGCCACTGTGTGGCGAAACGTTTCCTCAATAAAGATACCCAAGAGTTGCACATGTGTCTAATTTATCATCAAAGACGTACTTCGCTTGTACTATATACAAGCTATACGCTCGCTCATTGATTACGGCGCACCGGCGTTAGCTCATCTCTTCCCACAGAGCAGGCAAAGGGTGGAGGTCGTACAAAATCAGGCGATAAGAACTAAGCTTGGGGCCCCCATCTGGACCAACACAGTATGTCTCAGATCTGAGGCCCGGCTTCCTTCCTTGGCTGACAGAGTAAGATACATAAACGCCTGCAAAGTGGCCACGATTCTGCACCGGCAGCAAGGTACCCCACTAAGGAGACGGATATTGACAACCATGACACAAGATCCCACACTCTTCACGGACTACTCCTGGATTCGTTCGTTTTGTGCTGCTGGGCGGAAGCTGCTGCCTATACAACTACTCCTTGAGAAGAGTTGTGACCTTCCTGTTGCTGGGTACCATCCACCACCTCCCTGGCGCCCAGATCCAGCCGATTTTTGCATAATGCAGCTACCCATCTCTAAGCGTCTCTGCAGTCAAGATTGGTCTTTGATTCATTAGCAACTCTAATTTCATAGTCACGTTTAGCCTTTCTAATCCTCATTTTTACTTCTCTTGTAAGCTGAACATATTGGTCAGTAAGGTTAACCTCTCCTCTTCTGATGCGCCTATAAATTCCCCTTTTCTCCCCTATTAGATGCTAAAGCCTCCTGTTGACCCATTTGGGATCGTTATTACTAGACCTGATTTCTCTCTGGGGAATGTATATACTCTGAGCACGATGTACATTATTAAGAAAGAATTCATAAATGGAGATCCCTTCGTAATCATAAGTTTGATCATCGTCAATAGAATCATTAGCTAGATAACCCCAATCGAGATTTAACAGGTGTTCCCTAAGTCCATTATAATCGTCAGAACGAAAATCAGGGATTTTTACCGTATTATCATTACTCTTGTATTCCCAGTTAATGCTAAAAGTGATGGATTTGTGATCACTTGCGCCAAGCTCTTCAGTGATCTCCAGATTATTTACGAGTGCTTCCTTATTTGACAAGAATAGGTCAAACAAATTATTACTTCTGGTAGGCTATGTTACACACTGCTTCAGAATACAGTCCTGAACTGTTTTCATAAAGTCACTGGACTCCAGATTACCGGTCAAAGAATTCCAGTCAATTTGACTAAAGTTAAAATCCCCTACTATCACTGTGTTATTGTGTCTAGAAGCCCTAACAATTTCGTCCCAGGGAAGTCTTCCCCTATCGTGATCCAAGCCTGGAGGTCGGTATATGACACCTAGAATCAGTTTTTCTTGACCTTCTACAAACTCTACCCGAACAGATTCTGTTATTGTTCCATCTATTTTTATACCTGTTTTTATGCAACAGTTAATATTCTCTCGAACATATAATGCAACTCCTCCCCCCTTCCCATTACATCTATCCACATGGAACAACTTAAACCCTTGAATATTACACTCAGCAATCATATCCCGACTCTTTAAATCATACCACGTTTCAGTTAATGCAATGACATCAAAGTTCCCAGCACATGCTACCAAACGAAGTTCATTAATCTTATTTCTTTCACTTCGACTGTTAGAATAAAATACCATCACATGTTTTTTCATCTGTACATTTTTCTTATTCATCTTTGTTTTTACACAATTTCTGAAATTATCATTACCCAGAGTTACTCCATGTCAGTTACTATTAAGATTCTTAATATCAGAGCATAAGTCAATATATCCATACTCATTATTTATCATTTCTAAACCCATACCTCTAACTAATCCTAGTTTTAAGTCCTAACAACCCCGTCAACTGAGATAGTAAGAAATCCCACACCTTCCCTGGATAAGTGAACCCCATCCTTGGCATATATGTCATTTCGGCCATAGAAGTTGTCCCAGTTGTCAATGAACGGTACTGCATTATCCTTACAGTGTTTATCCAGCCAACAATTAATACCAATTGCTCTGGACAACCATTCATTTCCAACACCCCTTCTTGGCAAAATGCCACATATAACAGGGCCCTCCCTTTTTCCTAATTATGTCTATAGCTGTCCTGAACTTTCTAAGTAAATCCTCTATTCTATGCTTGCCTACGTCATTGCCTCCAGCACTGAGGCAAATAATAGGATTGATCCCATTACTGTTCATGATGTTGTCAAGCCGGCTAACAATGTCCTCCATCCCAGCCCTAGGAAACCAAACTCTCTGTCTCCTACTCCTGTTTTTCAAGCAGAAGGCCCTATCCATGTATCTGAACTGGTTATCCCCAACAACAACAATATTCTTACCTTGGTGTCGATCATTTTGACGTTCCCTGTAGTCGACTCACATTCGTCGGGTAGCACGGAGAATGCATTAGATGTTTCAACAACAATTTCCACTGCAATCTCTTTCTTCTTCATCGTTTCTGTCTTTCCATTCTTCTTGATCGTCAACTTTGTTCCATGCTGTCCAGCCACTGTCCAGGTTCCCTTCTTGACCTGAGGACTCAAAACAGGAGGACTACTACGAATTCTCCTGTTTTCCTCAGTCAATTGCCGTATCTCCAACTTCGCTACCCTCAATTCTCCTTAAGCTGCTGGTAAAGTTGCTCGATGGAGGGCATCTTGGTTTAGTCCAAGGAGAGCACACAAACGTCCTCACTGATCTAAGTACACATCACCACTAACATCTACGTTTGAATCAATCAATTATCCTACCTATCTCTGTGTCATCGGCGAATTTGCTTATATCAGTAGTAATACCCTCATCAAGGTCATTGATATATATTATAAACAACAATGGGCCCAAGACTGATCCCTGTGGTACGCCACTTGTTACAGATCCCCACTCGGATTTAAATCCATTTAAGCACACTCTTTGCTTCCTATTAGTGAGCCATGACTCGATCCATAAGAGCACTTTTCCCCCAATGCCATGAGCTGCCACTTTCTTTAACAGTCTTTGGTGCGGTACTCTATCAAAAGCCTTATTAAAATCTAAATAAACAATATCGAATTCTTTACCATGATTAACAGCCTCAAAAGCTTTACTGAAGAAGGTTAATAAATTAGTTTGGCAGGAACAGCCCCTCGTGAATCCATGCTGAGTATCATTAATCAAGCTGTGCTTATCGAGATGGCTTCTTATATTCAGCTGTAATTGACTCTAGTAATTTGCCTACAATTGAGGTTAGGCTTATTGGGCGGTAATTTGACGGTAATGACTTGTCCCCTGCTTTAAAAATAGGAATTACATTAGCCATCTTCCACATATCAGACACTACACCTGTTTGAAGAGAAATATTAAAAATATTAGTCAATGGTTCACAAAGTTCCATTTTACACTCTTTAAGAACCCTTGAAAAAAGTTCATCAGGGCCCGGGGATTTATTTTGCTTTAACAGGTCTATCTGTTTGATAACTGTGAGGGAAAAGTTGAATAGATAGGAGTAGCGAGGGAGTATATAGTAACAATAGTTTCATTGCTGGCTACTTGTTAAGGTAGGGTAAGTCAAGCTCCCACTATTCCAGCCTTTTTTGCCCAACCCCGAAAGTGATAGTTTGACTGCCGGCTGCTTGTTAAGGTAGGGTCAGTCCAGCTCCCGCTATCCCTTCCCCTCCTTCTTCCCCCCCCCCCCCCGAAAGGTGACATGTGGGGCTCCAGTCCAAACAATTATCACTAGACTCACAGCTCCCAGGACTACTGTAAGTACATGCCTGCCTTGTATTCTAGTGGATTTATTGGTTGAAAGCTTCACTTTTGACCAATAATAAACTTAGTCCTTTCAGTTTTGCTCTAAGTTGACTGCTGTAATAATCACCACATCTTTTAGGAATTGTACTTATCATGGAGAGTGATTTCTTAAGCAGTGGGTAACCTGTCTATCTTTCCAGCTTGGATGACAGAGAGGGTCACCTGCCAATCAATGAGTAGAACTGATGGAGATGGACTAACGTCCTGAGACTTCCCCTTTTTGGATTTAATTACCTGTGCACCTGTATGAAATTCCAGGACGTAACCCCTCATCATTACAGCGGTAAAGAGCCTGCTTTCCTGTCTTCGGGATAGAATACTCACGGCTATTCTGTGAAGAACGAGCTGGTGGGTTGTCATCAACACCTGCGACCCCCCGCCCCCACATCATCGGCAACGGCTACGATTTCAACAACACGCAGTGTCACCAACACCAGACACCCAAGTTTTATATTAGCGCTGAATTCAGTTATCATTTATATTTTTCATTTTTCATTTTCTTTAATGTAGGATTAATATTTCATATTTAAGTGTTTTATATTTTCTATTTTCTATATAATAAAGTGTTTATGTTTGTCTGTTATTATTTCTTTTTCTATTCATTAATTTTCCTGAGGAGGAGCCAGCCTTGGTAATACTGTCTGAAGTTGTTACAGGGCTGAGTAAGCCTTCACAAGTGGCGACATTGCCAGGATCAACTCTACTGAATCAAGATTCAACTCCATCTCGAATCTACCATTGGAACTTCAACGTCACATACCACAGACGATTACCACCAGCCATGAGCAATCATTCTCTACGGTAGGACTACAGTACAGGTATTTAAAAGATTTGGTGATTGTTATGGTCTCAATTTATTGTAAGTCAAGTCAAGGCAGGAATACTAGTTAATTCTGCCATCTATTTTTGTGTGAGCTTGAAACACTTTGGAGGATTAGGCTCTAGGGACCCGAGATTTTCCAGTGACAATTTGTTTCATTGAGCTTTTTATTATATCAAGGGAACTGTCATAGGACACTCTTGATTTGTTGGTGAGAAGATTGGATGGTCAAGTGACCCCATTCTACTTACTGTTTGCTCGGAGCCGGCATAGAACCCTTCGTTTTAATTAATATATATTGTTTAATTGAAGCAGGGATCGAGCCCTCTGGTTTATTTACAGTTAGAGTGGAGCAGGAATTGAACCCTCCGTTTTCTTTAATACCCGTTTCATTTCCCCTGATAGTTTAAGTTATTCTTGCAAGCATGGAGGAATACCAGTTTTGGATGAACGCTGGAAGTAATTTAGGAATAACAGGGAAAAATTTAGAATCTTTCATTAGTGCTAAGATCCAGGAAAGACTTGAAAGAGAGAGAATTGAGAGAGAAGAGAGAGAGTTAGAAAGGGAAAGAGAAGAGAAAAAGGAGAGAGAGAGAATCGAAAGAGAAGAGAAAAAGGAGAAAGAGAACCTTGAAAGACAGGAGAAAAAGGAGAGAGAGAGAATTGAGAGAGAAATCCAAGAAAGACAGTTAGAAAGAGAAAGAGAAGACAAAAAGGAGCGTGATAGACTTGATCGTGAAGAAAGAGATAGAGAACGTGAGGAACAGGCTAAAATACGTGAGGAACAGGCTAAAATACGTGAGGAACAGGCTAAAATAAGAGAACTTGTGGAAAGAGCAAAGGATAGAGAAGTTGAGGAAAAAGCTAGAGAACTTGAGTTAATAGAGAGAGAAAGGGATCGTGAGCTCGAAAAATCTCGCCTTGAATTAGAGAATAAAAAGTTAACTTTGACACAACAACAATTAGAGGAAGGAGTACTTGAACATCAAGCAGCTAGTGCACATATTCCAACACCTAATTTACCTCCCTTCACAGAGGGGGAAGACATAACTTCATACATTATCAGGTTTGAAAATACCGCTTCCCTCTGTGAATGGCCTGCTGACACCTGGGCTACCATGTTAGGAATGTTATTTTCTGGTACAGCTTTGAATATCTATGCAACTTTGTCGCAGGATATCATATGTAATTATAACCTACTGAAGAAGGCAATCCTTAAAGCATATCAAAAAACCACTAATTCTTACAGGAAAGATTTCAGGTATGCCACCTTACAGCCTGGCTAGAACTTTCAGCAGTTACAGGTAACACTCTTTCGTTTGTTCGACTTTTGGATAGAGATTTCAGGAATTGATCACAGTTATGAATCTCTTAGAGACCTCATGGTTGCTGACCAGTTCCTGACAGCTCTTCCTCACCAGATACGAACATTCATTAGAGAACATAACCTTATTAAAGCTGAGGAAGTTGCTGAGGCTGCTGACCTGTATGCTGAGGCTCACAATTCCTATAAAGACCTAAAGGGATCGAACCCTAATGGCAAGGGTTCATCAGACCTTAAGAAATCAAAACCTCTAGTGGAAAGTAAAATGACTTCTTTTATTCCTGTTCACCATTTGTGTGGTGTTAAGGGACATAAACGTCCAGATTGTCCTTCTAAGAAGGTCCAAAAAGTTGGAAGATGTTTTAAAGACTGTAATGACCAAGCGCCCTTCTGTTCAGGAACAGTTAATGGACTTAATGTATCTACCATTTTACGAGACACTGGATGCACATGTATAGTCATTTCTGATAAGCTGTTCCCTAACCTTAAAGAAACTCATTCCTCTGCTATACTTTCAGACTACTTGGGCCGTACAGACACTTTTCCTACCATCCGTTGTTACATTAGGTCTAAATGGTTCACAGGTTGGTCTGAAGCCGTACTAGCTCCCATTACTTCTTGCTCGTGCTAATAGGTAATGTAAAAGGTGCCATTCTTCCTTCTGAGATTGACCTTTCATCACCAAAGATGGACATAAGTGTTTCAGATCCTCTTCCTGTAGAGTCAGAGAAGCCCCTCGAAAGTTCAGATGAGACAATGTCTCGGGAGATTCATGTAGGATTAAAAACCATTGATGCTACTCTCGAAAGCGAGGTAGTAGGATCACTGGATCACTTGTTAAATGAAAGTAAAGATATCACCTCCGATACTATAAATGCCTTGACTAGGGCTCAGACCAAAGCCCAGGCTTCTACTGTCCATCCTTTGATTTTCCCTGACTTTAAGCCTTTAGATATATCGAAGGACTCCTTTGTCAAGTTACAACGTAATTGCCCTTCTCTTCAGAATTGCCATAATGCCACTAAACAAAATCAAGTTATCCAAAGGAAAAACTTTTCATATAAATTTGAATATATAAAAGGTATCTTGTACAAGTCAGTATTCAAATTAAATTCAGATGAGACAGACTATTCCATCTTAGTTGTTCCAAGTCAGTGCAGAGAGACTGTTCTTAAAATGGCTCATGACCTGTCAGTGGTCGGACATTTCTCGCATCGTAAAACCTTAAATAAAAGTAGAGAAACCTATTTTTGGCAAAAATGTCCTCAGATGTCACTACCTATTGTAGATCGTGTAACGTTTGCCAACTGTCATCCTCCCGAGGTACCAGGCGAGTACCTATGGTCAAAATGCCTATCTTTACGGTACCGTTTGAAAGAATAGCTATTGACATCGTTGGTCCTTTATCTCCACTTTCATCTGGGGGACATAGATATATATTAACATTTGTTGATTATGCTTCGAGTTTCCCTGAAGCCGTTCCCTTGAAGACCATAACTACTACAGAGGTGGCTGAAGCCCTTTTGTCCATCTTCTCCAGAGTGGGCATCCCTAGAGAAATTTTGTCTGACCGTGGGACACAATTCACATCTGACTTAATGCAACATCTATACCAACTTATGGGAGTGAAGCCTCTCTTCACCACACCCTATCATCCCAGCTGTAATGGGAGGATTGAGCGCCAGCATTCGATTCTCAAGTCCATTTTAAGGAAACTTTGCTCCCTTAAACCTAAGGAGTGGCATCGTTACCTACCCTGTGCTTTGTTTGCCATGAGGGAAGTTCCCAGTGACTCTTTGGGGCTTTCACCTTTTGAACTTCTCTATGGTAGACAGGCCAGAGGCCCATTGTCCATCCTTCATGACTTATGGACTGATGAGGTGAGTGCTGAGGTTCAGTCTTCTTACCAGTTTCTCCTTGACCTTAGATCCAAACTTGAGGAGACCTCTGACATAGTTTCGAAAAACCTAAGCTTGTCAATGGACCAGTACAAAACCTATTTTGATTCCAAAAGTCAGGGGAGAAGTTTTAAAGTAGCAGATGAAGTTCTTGTACTTTTGCCTATCAAGTCAAATAAATTATTAGTAGCATGGAAAGGTCCATATAAAGTATTAAAAATTTGTGGGAAAGTTGACTACCTCATAGAAGTCAAGGGGAAACCTAAGCTTTATCATATCAACATCCTTAAGAAATATTACCGAAGAAATTCGGTTAACTGCCTTAATAACTTTGACTTAGTTTTTCCACACGAACTTGATACGACAACTGAAGAATGTAAGGTGTGCGTAATTGACACCTATAACCTAGACTATGATGAAGAACTACATGACTTGGTGACTCTTGACCACTCGGACGCAACCAACATTAATATTAATGAATCTTTGGATGACCATAAGAGACATGAACTACTTCAATGTGTGAGTAACTTTTCAGACGTCTTTACTGATATTCCAGGTGTTACCTCCACTGTAGTCCATAAGATTGACTTAGTGACGGACAATCCTATCAAACGAAAATTATACCCAGTTCCAGTTCACCTTAGGGATGCATTTGACCGAGAGGTAGACAAATTATTAAAACTAAAGATCATTGAACCTTCAGCATCTTCATATTGTTCACCAGTAGTCATGGTTAAGAAGGAGGATAATTCATATAGACTTGCTATTGACTTCAGAGGCCTTAATGCTATAACTCGGTGGGATGCTGAGCCTATGCCCTTAATAAATAGCGATCTACACAAATTTTATGACGCTTCCTTCTTTTCAGAGATTGATATTGCGCAGGCATATCATCAAGTAATGTTAGATCCTTCTTCTAAGCAGTACACCGCTTTTCCTACACACCAAGGACTGATGCAATATAGAACTATGCCCTTCGGTTTGGTAACTGCCTGTGCTACCTACGTGAGACTGATGAGAAAGGTCTTGGGTAATATGCCAAATGTTTCAGTTTATTTTGATAACATTTACGTAATGACATCCACGTGGGGCAAACATATCCAAACATTATCATCAGTTTTGCGTAGGTTATGCTCACATGGCCTCACTGCCAAGCCAAAGAAATGCTTCCTTGGGTATAACAAGATTAGATATCTTGGACTGATACTTTCTAATAACTCTCTGCAGCCTCTCCCCAGTAAGATCAAAGCTTTATTAGAATTTAAATTCCCCAAAACCAAGAAGCTCATGCATAGCTTTCTTGGTTCTGTAAATTTTTATGCACGGTTTATCCCGAACCTTACTGATCTTACAGGCATCTTATCTGACTTCCTTAAAAAGTCTGTGAAGGAACCTCTTGAACTTTCCGACGTAACTCGGGAAGAGTTTAATGAGATTAAAAGTATCTTTTCGAAAGACCCTATACTTAAGATTCCAGATATTAATAAAACATTTTGTATAAGAACTGATGCCTCCAATACTGGCTTAGGTGCTGGGAAAAGAATTCATTTTAGAAACGGACCACAAACCTTTGATATACCTAGAAACTTTTAAGGGAACCATCAGTCGCCTCTTGAGGTGGACATTGGCACTCCAGGCTTTTAAGTTCCATATTGTGTATATCAATGGTTCATCCAATTATTTCTCTGACTGGTTAAGTTGTGACAGTCAGTAGAAGATTTCTTGCCTTACGTGATTTCCATATGTTAGAACTTTTTCCTCGCCTATTCTTCTTATACTCCTTGACTATATGTCTTGGTATGGGGGAGTGTGAGGGAAAAGTTCAATAGATAGGAGTAGCGAGGGAGTATATAGTAACTATAGTTTCATTGCCGGCTACTTGTTAAAGTAGGGTAAGTCAAGCTCCCGCTATTCCCGCCTTTTTTCCCCCTCCCCGAAAGTGATAGTTTCATTGCTGGCTACTTGTTAAGGTAGGGTCAGTCTAGCTCCCACTATCCCTTCCCCTCCTTCTTCTTCCCCCCCGAAAGGTGACGTGTGGGGCTCCGGTCCAAACAGTAATCACTACTCACAGCTCCCAGCACTACTGTAAGTACATGCCTGCCTTGTATTCTAGTGGATTTATTGGTTGAAAGCTTCACTTTTGACCAATAATAAACTTAGTCCTTTCAGTTTTGCTCTAAGTTGACTGTTGTAATAATCACCACATCTTTTAGGTATTGTACTTATCATGGAGAGTGATTTCTTAAGCAGTGGGTAACCTGTCTATCTTTCCAGCTTGGATGGCAGAGAGGGTCACCTGCCAATCAACGAGTAGAACTGATGGAGATGGACTAACGTCCTGAGACTTCCCCTTTTTGGATTTAATTACCTGTGCACCTGTATGAAATTGCAGGACGTAACCCCTCATCATTACAGCGGTAAAGAACCTGCTTTCCTGTCGTCGGGATAGAATACTCACGGCTATTCTGTGAAGAATGAGCCAGTGGGTTGTCATCAACACCTGCGACCCCCCGCCCCCACATCATCGGCAACGGCTACGATTTCAACAACACGCAGTGTCACCAACACCAGACACCCAAGTTTTATATTAGCGCTGAATTCAGTTATCATTTATATTTTTCATTTTTCATTTTCTTTAATGTAGGATTAATATTTCATATTTAAGTGTTTTATATTTTCTATTTTCTATATAATAAAGTGTTTATGTTTGTCTGTTATTATTTCTTTTTCTATTCATTAATTTTCCTGAGGAGGAGCCAGCCTTGGTAATACTGTCTGAAGTTATTACAGGGCTGAGTAAGCCTTCACAATAACCAATTCGATAGTGACTCTGATATTGCATAATTTATCATCATCACGCCCACTATAAAAATTAATTACTGGGATATTGTTAGTGTCTTCCTGAGTGAAAACCGAGAGAAAATAATTATTAAGAATAGAGCCCATTTCATTCTCGTTGTCAGTGAGATGCCCAGAGTTAATTTTAAGGGGACCTATCTTATCTCTAACTTTTGTTCTATAAACCTGGAAAAAACTTTTTGGGTTAGTTTTCGAACCCCTAGCAACTTTAATTTCATAGTCCCGTTTAGCTTTTCTTAACCCCTTTTTAACGTCCATCTTAATGTCAATATACCGTTTCATAAGATGACCCTCACCTCTTTTGATGCGCCTATAAATTCCTTTTTTCTGTCCTAAAAGATATCTGAGCCTATTATTCATCCATTTGGGGTCTTGTCTATTCGATCTAATTTCCTTATATGTGATAAATGTCCTTTTGGCAGCATGTATTGTATTAAGAAACCTGTCATACTGATAGCTCTCTTCGTTACCCCAGTCAACAGATGATAAGTGTTCTCTAAGCCCATTGTAATCTGCTAAGCGAAAATCTGGGACCAGTACTGAATTATACTTACCATCATACTTTCATTCAATGCTAAAGGTAATTGATTTGTAATCGCTTGTGCCGAGTTCCTCTGTAATTTATAAATTATTAACAAGTGTTTCCTTGTTTGCCAAAAACCAAGTCAAGCAGGTTATTTCCCCTTGTAGGCTCCGTTACAAACTGTCTTCAAAAAACAATCCTGAACTACTTCTAAGAAGTCGCTTGATTCTAAATTCTCAGTCAAGAAATTCCAATCTATATGACTAAAGTTAAAGTCTCCTTACTACCTTATCGTACCTTGTGGCCTTAACAATTTCCTCCCATAGTAGTCTCCCCTGGTCCCTAAGTTTGGGGTACGGTATATCACACCTAAAATAAATTTTTCATGTCCCTCTGAAAATTCTATCCAAATAGACTCTGAATGTGTTTCTTCAGGCTTAATACCCATTTTTATGCAACAGTTCAAGCGATCTCCGACATACAGTGCCACCCCCCTTCCCGATACTTCTGTCTACTTGGAACAATTAAACCCTGTATGTGACATTCAGCAGGCATGTCCCGATTTTTCGTATTGAACCACGTCTCAGTTAAGGCAAATACATTAATGCTACCTGCACTAGCAACTAGTCTCAACTCGTCCATCTTATTCCTAGCACTACGACTATTTGTGTAATATATATTTAAGGACCCTCCTTTCTCTTTGCCATTCCTGGTCCTTTATGTTATTCCACTAAACCCATTACTGTCCTTGTCACCTAGTGCCACTGGCTTTCCAATATCCACCTCATTTTGCCTATTACTATTTCTCCTAGTACTCATATTACTGCACTGGGACTTCACTGTTTTCCCACCAAAACACATACCACTATTCCTAGTTTAAAGACCTAACAGCTCCCTCCACTGCAGTTGCCAGTGCTCCCACCCCAAACCTAGATAAGTGAACCCCATCCCTGGCATACATGTCATTTCTGCTATAGAAGAGGTCCCAGTTGTCAATGAATGTTACTGCATTTTCCTTACAGTATTTGTCCAGCCAGCAATTGACACCAATTGCCCTGGACAACCATTCATTTCCAACTCCTCTAATTGACAAAATACCACAAATGACAGGGCTCCCATCCTTCCTCTTAATTATCTCTATTGCTGACCTATACCTGCTAATCAGGTCCTCACTCCTACGTCTGCCAACATCGTTACCTCCAGCACTGAGACGAATAATAGGATTGCTCCCATTACCTCTCATAATGTCATCCAGATGGCTAACAATATCCTTCTTCCCAGCCCCAGGAAAACACACTCTCTGCCTCCTACTCCTATCCTTCAAGCAGAATGCCCTTTCCATGTACCTAATCTGGCTATCCCCAACAACAACAATGTTTTTACTTTCCTTGGCGTCGTCCGTCGTGATGTTCCCAGTAGTCGACTCACATTCATTACGTAGCACTATACCTTCATTTGTGGAATTCGTCAAGACGTTCTCGATGGTCTTCGTTGGGGTTTCTAGGGATGTCTCACTCATGTCTGCCAATGCTTCCCTGATGCTCGTTGTGGCATTCCCAGTAGAACACCCACATTCGTCAGGTAGCACCGAAAATATGTTGGAAGTTTCCACAGTATTCTTCTGGTTCCCCGTTGTTTCTGCCTCTCCAACAGTCTTCTTGATCCTCAGCTTGGTTCCATGTTGCCCGGCCACTGACTAAGTTACCCTCTTAACCTGGCGACTCACAACAGGAGGATTACTACGAATCCTCTTGTTCTCCTCCGTTAATCGCTGTATCTCCAGCTATGCAACCCTAAGTTCTTCTTTCAGCTGCTGGTAAAGTTGCTCAAGAGAGGGCATCCTGGTTCAGATTCACAGAGAGGACACAAACAGGTCTTCACATTTAACTTCATCTGCCATTTTTCAGACCAAGACATTAATTTGTCCAAATCCTCCTGCAGTTCATTGCTATCCTCCTCAGAATGAATTATACGGCCTATCTTTGTATCATCAGCAAATTTACTCATGTCACTCGTAATCCCTTCATCAAGGTCATTAATGTAAATTATGAACAAGAGAGGGCCTAAAACTGATCCTTGTGGAATGCCACTAGTGACTAATCCCCATTCAGATTTTACCCACATTAATGGAAACTCTGCTTTCTATTGGTAAGCCATGCCTCTATCCATGCTAGAACTTTACCTCCTATACCATGAGCTGCCACTTTTCTTAAGAGTCTCTTGTGAGGTACTCTATCGAAGGCTTTACTAAAATCCAAATAAACAATATCATATTCTTTATCACTGTCTACTGCCTCAAATGTTCTATTGAAGAACGTCAGCAAATTTGTCAGGCAGGAACGACCTCTCGTGAACCCATGCTGAGATTCATTAATCAAATTATGGTCTTCAAGGTAACTTCTAATAATGTCAGCTGTAATTGATTCTAATAACTTTCCCACAGTAGATGTCAGGCTTATTGGATGGTAATTTGAAGGAGTGGACTTATCCCCTGATTTGAATATAGGAACCACATTAGCCATTTTCCACAACTCTGGCACAACACCGGTAAGGATGAACGCATTAAACGCACTCGTTAATGGCTGACTAAGCTCTATGATCCAGTGACTTTATGGATTTGTGATCTCTACTAGTACTCTGCACCTCTCCTTCCGACAATATTTAAGTCTCTGCACTGTCACTTGATCTTCCTGTAATTACTGCCTCCACCCTCCTATGTTGCTGAAGATGCTAAACGAGAAGACATTTCCCACTTGGGGAGTCACCGTAAGACAGAAGAAGTCATCCTCCAACCGGAGGGCCCCAAGAAAGAATACAGCTAGCACTAGCATCTGTCGCCAGTGGCAGACTGCTAGTCAAGTTTAATGCGATTCTGTCGCTCAAAGAGGCCTTCGTTGTCGTCTATACTGATGCCACCGAGGCTAAAAATCTCTACTACAACCACTCTACGAGATCAGGAATTTATTTTCTTGACTTCCCCAGCTATGAGGGCCAGGAGAACTGTATTCCTCAAGAGTCTCGACAGGCTCATCACTGCTCAGGCTACCGAAGGATTCAAGTCGTCCATGCCATCTCCATGCTGAAGGTCACCTTCAGTGACGTCAACATGGCAGCCAAAGCTCTCGCTGAGGGACTGGCTATTCACTACTTCCACATCAATCCAGACTTAATCGAAGCAGAAAAATTCCATCAAATGCCACAATGTTCCAACTGTTACTTATACCTATATACCACCAAAGACTGCCCTGCCAAGAATAAGAACATCATAAGAACATAAGAATGGAGGAACACTGCAGAAAGCCTACTGGCCCATACAAGGCACGTCCTTTTCAAAACGACCTCTACCAAAAACTACCCAAGAATGAACTCCAGTATCCAATGACACCAATCAAACCCAGCCCTTCCCACTCATATATTTGTCCAACCTCTTCTTAAAAGCTACCCAAGGTCCTAGCCTCTATCACCCTACTGGGAAGATTGTTCCACACATCCACAACTTTGTTAGAAAACCAGTACTTACCTATGTCCTTTCTAAATCGAATTTTATCCAACTTAAACCCATTATTTCTGGTTCTTATCTGGTTTGACACCCTCAGTATTTTATTAATATCTCCTTTGTTTATGACCGTCATCCACTTATACACTTCAATGATATCTCCTGTCATTCTACGTCTCTCTCGAGAGTGGAGATTTAAGGCTTTAAGTCTATCTTCATACGGGAGATTCCTTACACAGATTCCTTACATGAAGAAAGCATTGGTAAAGTGGCACCCAAATTTGCTAAAATTTTAGCCAATCAAATTTATTCCGTTCCCCAGGATAAGAAGTCCCTTCAAAAATTTCTGGAAATGATTAGTTTCTATCGTAGGTTCTGTAAAAATTTTACAGATGTTGTATTCACCCTAATCTCTCTTACCAGTAATAAAATCAAATTTTTGTGGTCCTCCAATTGCCAGGAGACCGTTCACTGCATTAAACGTCTGTTAAACGCTGTTATCAGATTATTGTCTGCAGATTATTCAAAGCCATTTTTCTTTCAGATTGATACCTGTGAATCAGGAGTAGGTGCAGTGTTACTTCAAGTCTCTGGTGAGGGAGTCCTTTATCCAATCGCCTACTTTACAGCCAAGTACCAAGCTTATCAGCAGGCTTACTCCACCATCAAAAAAGTAGCCATAGCACTGGTACTTGCGTTGGAACATTTCGACATTTTCGTGTCGTCATCGCAGCATGTGGTCCACGTCTTAAATGACTACAGCCCTCTGACCTACCTCAGCTCCATGAGAAAAAAGCCACCTGTCTCATGCAATGCGCCTGCAACCTTGCAATGTCTCTGTCAGATACATCGCCGGCAAAGATGTTAGGATTTGTTAGAATGTATTTATCTGTGTTAGGGAAAAATGGGTAGTAAGCTGCTTTTTTCCACTTATAGTCCAAGTGTTAATAATTAGAGTAAGATCTGGCCATAACGTTTATTTTTTTTTATTGAGGGGACAAATTGCTCTCGTTCGCAAGTGTCTTGGTCCTAAGACAGCCCTACTGTCTCACTCTAGGGTAATTGCACTAAAGCCCCTCTTTGGGTTGAGCACTACCTGCTGAATTGGATGGTTGAGAGAAATTTCGGTTCCATTAGTAATTCGTGCCATGGTGGCACACCTCCCATGGCGGGATGCCTAGTCCTTGTCATCAGAGCCCTTTTGAGGAGGGGGTGTGGCATGCAAAGAGTACGTTACAGTTCATTCAATATATGTCATTTGTCCATATAGGCATGCCCTCCCGATCAGCGAACCGGCAGTTAAAAGTAGCAGGAGCCCCACTGCTATGCTAATTGCTCGGTTCATCCAGCCAATCACAGGAAAGCTCTCCAAATCTGTAAAGCGACATCTGGGTCTTAATCTTACGACGACAAGGACAATGAGCATGATGAGAGACTCAAAGAGCCAAACCTGAAGGGTCAGGCAACACAAGATAACGACGTTGAAAACTCAGAGAAATTGACAGGGCGGACAGAGTGGTCAGGAAATGGAGGGACCTGGACAGCAATGAGGTAGAGGGAGGACCCAAGCATAGCTTTAAGAATTTGTCCCTACATGAATTAAAGTTGATAAGATATATGTGCAACACTTGGAATTTTTATTGATGATACGTTTCATCAACATTCTTAGTGTTGCACATGTGTCCTACTTGTGGGTTCTGTATACCACTTATAATATGTGCTTTAAAAGTTATGTATGGAGCTGCCTCCACCACATCTTCGTAGAGATCCTTCCATTTCCAGACCACAATGAGGCTAAAGATGTATTTCCCGACTTCCTTGTGACTCAACTGCATTTTTAAATTACTGCTAAGCTCCTAAATATCTTTCCTATCTCGTAAAATATCGGTTCCTATCAGTTTCTTTCCTGGTTCTTCTGTTCTCCAATGTCATTAAGCTAAATTCCCTTAGTCTCAATATACATCTCATGTTCCATCGCTCTGGAACTAGCCTCGCTGCAAACCTCTGCACGTTTTCCAGTTTCTAAACGTACTATGCTGGTGCTGCATACTTGAAGATTGTCCTGATATATGTTGTATATAAAGCCCCGAATGGCTTGTTGAGATTCATAAGGCTACTTTTAGATTTACCAGAAGAGCCTCTGGCCTTTGTAAGTGCTATTTAGTCTATATTGTTGGTGTTTACATATTATTCAAGTTGTATTTAATGCGGTTGAAGCTTCAATATCCACACGTTCCAATTATGACAAAATTCTTGTAAATTTAGTAGTAAATAAGTTTGTAAAATATCTATATTTGGAATTTAGAACTTCAGCAATTAAGGGATAATTTCAAAACTTTTTCTTTCGAGCGGAGCCAAATTTAATTAGATGTGAAGATGGTGTGACGGATGTAGCCGACACGGATCAAATTATCTCTTTTAATAGTCTCTCTCACACTATCTTTGTATTAATAGATTTTTATCTGATTGCATAACGTAATCCGCTGCATTTTAAGACTTTGAAAGGGTAAAGTCCCTTTTTGAATGAAATAATCACGGAGATGTGGGGTTTACTAAGAAAGTCTGAAGGAAGTAGAATTGTGAAAGCTGCTGTCGCAGTTTACTTCGGGAAATTATCTACTAAAGAAACTCAGTCTTAAACATTACGGAAGATAACGAGGTGTAAGGAGAACATCAGACTTTCCTCTCCTCAGTCTTGAAAAGATTGATGGACTGATTACATCGACTCAAGGCTGAGGGACTGATTACCTCAAACTCCTTCTGTTCTTCACGATTCTCCTTTGTATGGACTGATGAAGCCACTGTGTGGCGAAACGTTTCCTCATTAAAGATACCCAAGTGTTGCACATGCGTCTGAGTTATCAACTTGTCGGTTCTCTTAACTATTCATCTACTTCCTATCCATGCATATTCGTTTCTGGCTTTCCAGCCCAACTTCCTTATCCATGTCCTAACACACTTGCCTTTAGCCTCTCTTCACCTCTGGGTAAATAATGGGCTCACTCTGGTCTTCCCATTGTTTCTATTGCCACTGGGTACGAACTTCTCTGTCTCCCTGCGTTTTGTAGCCTCATATTCCAGCATTTCATTTACTGTCTTTCCCTCTAGTTTTCTTCCCCATTGCACCTCATTCAGGAATTGCCTCATGCCTGTGTAGACCTCTCTTTTGAAGTTTGGCGTCTTCGATCCTGTCTCTGCTGTTTCATTCTCCACTGTTAACTCTACAAGGTACTCTGAACTCATGACCATATGATCACAAGCGCCGTTGGGATTTTCGTATGTAATATCCCCTATGTCGTAACTGCTCAAAGTGAATACGAAATCCAACCTCCCTGGTTCATCCTTTCTTCCTCTTCCCCCCTCCTCTCTCTCTCTTTGGTTGTATCTCTAACATGATGGTGCATTACGTTTACCAGTACCACCTCCAGCATCTTAGTCCTTCACGTTTTTGGTCCCCCATGTGGATCCAGGATTTCCCAGTCAGTCTGTGGTTAAAGTCCCTCATGACCAGAAGTTTTGCCCTGCCCATGTGGGCCCTTCTGAGCACGTCAGGTAGTGCATCCACCACTGCTGTTGCATTCGTCGTACTCTTGTCTTGGTTTCTTGTCCTCACCTATTTGTGGTTACAGGGGACGAATCATAGCTCCTGGCCCCGCCTCTTCACTGATTGCTTGTGTGTGTGTGTATACTCACCTAATTGTACTCACTTAATTGTGGTTGCAGGGGTCGAGACTCAGCTCCTGGCCCCGCCTCTTCACTGATCGCTACTGGGTCCTCTCTCTGCTTCCTGAGCTTTGTCATACCTCTTCTTAAAACTATGTATGGTTCTTGCCTCCACTACTTCACTTGCTAGGCTATTCCACTTGCTGACAACTCTATGACTGAAGAAATACTTCCTAACGTCCCTGTGACTCGTCTGAGTCTTCAGCTTCCAGTTGTGACCCCTTGTCCCTGTGTCCCCTCTCAGGAACATCCTATCTCTGTACACCTTGTCTATTCGCCTCAGTATCTTGCATGTCGTTATCATGTCTCCCCTGACCCTTTTGTCCTCCAGTGTCGTCAGTCCGATTTCCCTTAACCTTTCCTCGTACGACATTCCCTTGAGCTCTGGGACTAGCCTTGTTGTAAACCTTTGTACTTTCTCTAACTTCTTGACGTGCTTGACCAGGTGTGGGTTCCAGACTGGTGCTGCATACTCCAGTATGGGCCTAACATACACAGTGTAGTGTCTTGAACGATTCCTTATTAAGGTATCGGAACGCTATTCTCAGGTTTGCCAGGCGCCCGTATGCTGCAGCAGTTATTTGGTTGATGTGTGCCTCCGGTGATGTGCTCGGTGTTATGGTCACCATAAGGTCTTTCTCCCTGAGTGAGGTCTGTAGTCTTTGTCCACCTAGCCTATACTCAGTCTGCGGTCTTCTTTGCCCCTCCCCAATCTTCATGACTTTGCATTTGGCTGGATTGAATTCGAGAAGCCAGTTACTGGACCACATGTCCAGCCTGTCCAGGTCTCTTTGCAGTCCTGCCTCATCCTCGTCCGATTTAATTCTTCTCATCAACTTCACGTCATCTGCGAACAGGGACACTTCAGAGTCTATTCCTTCCATCATGTCGTTCACATATATAAAAAATAGCACTGGTCCTAGAACTGACCCCTGTGGGACCCCGCTCGTAACAGGCGCCCACTGTGATACATCTTCACGTACCATGACCCGTTGCTGCCTCCCTGTCAGGTATTCCCTTATCCATTGCAGCCTGATCCTCCAGCTTCTGCACTAATCTCTTGTGGGGAACTGTGTCAAAGGCCTTCCTGCAGTCTAGGAAAACGCAATCTACCCACCCCTCTCTCTCGTGTCTTACTTCTGTTACCTTGTCATAAAACTCCAGGAGGTTTGTGATACAAGATTTGCCTTCCATGAACCCATGCTGGTTTTTATTTATAATCTTGTTCCTTTCCAGGTGTTCGACCACTCTCCTCCTGATAATCTTCTCCATGACTTTGCACACAATACATGTCAGAGACACAGGTCTGTAGTTTAGTGCCTCGTTTCTGTTTCCTTTCTTAAATTTGGGGACTACATTAGCTGTCTTCCATTTCTCAGGTAGTTGCCCAGTTTCAAGGGATGTGTTGAAGATTGTGTTTAGAGGCACGCACGGCATCTCTGCTCCTTCTCTAAGGACCCATGGGGAGATGTTGTCCGATCCCATCGCCTTTGAGGTGTCAAGGTCACTTAAGAGCTTCTTCACCTCCTCCTCAGTTGTTCGTATGTCATCCAACACTTGTTGGTATATTCCCTCTTGATGTTCCCTTCTGTGGTGTCTTCCCACAGCCCTTCCTGTCTCTACTGTAAAAACTTCCTTAAATCTCCTGTTCAGCTCCTCACATACCTCCTGATCATTTCTTGTGAGTTCTCCACCTTCTGTCCTTAATCTGATCACCTGGTCTTTGACTGTTGTCTTCCTCCTGATGTGGCTATACAACAGTTTCGGGTCAGTCTTGATTCTCGATGCTATGTCATTTTCATACTGTCGTTGGGCCTCCCTCCTTACCTGTGCGTACTCATTCCTGGCTCTGCGACTGATCTCCCTATTTTCGTGTGTTCTCTGCCTTCTGTACTTTGTCCATTCTCTACTGCATTTTGTTTTTGCCTCCTTACACCGTCGGGTAAACCAGGGGCTCGTTCTGGTCTTCCCGTTGTTACTGTTGCCCTTGGGAATAAACCTTTCCACTGCCTCCTTGCATTTTGTTGTTACATATTCCATCATTTCATTTACTGGCTTTCCAGCCAGTTCTCTGTCCCACTGGACCTCCCGCAGGAAGTTCTTCAACCCTATATAGTCCCCTCTTTTATAGTCAGGCTTTTCCCATTCAACTCCTGTTATTCTCTCCACTTGCAGCTCTACTATGTATTCAAAGCACAGAACCACTTGGTCGCTAGCTCCTAGGGGACTCTCATACTTGATGTCCTCAATGTCTGAGCTGCCCAGGGTGAACACAAGGTCCAATCTTGCTGGTTCATCCTCCCCTCTCACTCTGGCAGTGTCCTTAACATGTTGGTGCATGAGGTTTTCCAGCACCACGTCCAACATTCTGGCTCTCCATGTTTCGGGACCCCCATGTGGCTCCAGGTTTTCCCAGTCAATCTCCCTGTGGTTGAAAACCCCCATAACCAGCAACTTTTCTCTGCTGGAGTGAGCTCTTCTTGCCACCTCAGCAAGTGTGTCCACCATTGCTCTGTTGCTTTCTTCATATTCCTCTCTTGGCCTCCTGCAGTTCTGTGGTGGATTATACATCACTGCAATGACCACTTTGTGTTCCCCAGACTGAAGTGTACCTGCTATGTAGTCTCTTTCTCCCGTCTCATCTATGCCTTCCATTTTCTCGAATTTCCATCTGTTTTTTACGAGCAGAGCAACCCCACCTCCCCCCCTGCCCCTTCTATCTTTCCTCATGATCTGGTATCCTGGTGGGAAGATTGCATCTGTTATTGTCTCTGTGAGTTTTGTTTCTGTAACTGCTATGATGTCTGGGGACTTCTCATTGATTCTTTCTTGCCATTCCTCATGTTTATTCGTTAATCCATCTGCATTTGTGTACCAAACCTTCAACTTCTGTTCTAATACGTGTTCTAATGCGTGTGTGCGTGTATGCGTGTGTGCGTGTGTGCGTGTGTGCGTGTGTGCGTGTGTGTGTGTGTACTCACCTATTTGTACTCACCTATTTGTGGTTGCAGGGGTCGATTCACAGCTCATGGCCCCGCCTCTTCGCTGATTGCTACTAGGTTCTCTCTCTCCCTGCCCCATGAGCTCTATCATACCTCGCCTTAAAACTATGTATGGTTCCCGCCTCCACTACGTCACTTTCTAGGCTATTCCACGGCCTGACTACTCTATGACTGAAGAAATACTTCCTAACATCCCTTTGATTCATCTGAGTCTCCAACTTCCAATTGTGACCTCTTGTGTCTGTGTCCCTTCTCTGGAACATCCCGTCTTTGTCCATCTTGTCTATTCCGCGCAGTATTTTATGTGTCGTTATCATGTCTCCCCTGACCCTCCTGTCCTCCAGTGTCGTCAGGCCGATTTCCCTCAACCTTTCTTCGTAGGACAATCCCCGTAGCTCTGGGACTAGTCTTGTTGCAAACCTTTGCACTTTCTCTAATTTCTTGACGTGCTTGACTAGGTGTGGATTCCAAACTGGTGCTGCATACTCCAGTATGGGCCTGACGTAAATGGTATACAGAGTCTTGATGATAAAATTAGACACATGTGCAACTCTTGGGTATCTTTATTGAGGAAACGTTTCGCCACACAGTGGCTTCATCAGTCCATACGTAGGAGAAACTTGAAGAACAGGAGGAGAATGAGGTAATCAGTCCCTCAACCTTTAGTCGATGCTGCACCTCTCCTGCCATACGGTTTATAAGCTGCTTCTCCGCTCATATGCCGTATTCTATTCAAGATTGATGGACTGAACACATCGACTAAAGGTTGAGGGACTGATTACCTCATTCTCCTCCTGTTCTTCAAGTTTCTCCTACGTATGGACTGATGAAGCCACTGTGTGGAGAAACGTTTCCTCAATAAAGTTACCCAAGAGTTGCACATGTGTCTAATTTTATCATCAAGACTCTGTATACCATTTACGCCAGTTGCTGGACCAGGCTTGTAGCCTGTCCAGGTCTCTTTGTAGTCCTGCCTGATCCTCATCCGATTTGATTGTTCTCATTAACTTCGAATCATCTGCAAACAAGGACACTTCTGAGTCTATCCCTTCCGTTATGTCGTTCACATATACCAAGAACAGCACAGGTCCTAGGACTGACCCCTGTGGAGCCCCGCTTGTCACAGGCGCCCTCTCTGACACCTCGTCGCGTACCATGACTCGTTGTTGCCTCCCTGTCAGGTATTCTCTGATCCATTGCAGTGCCTTTCCTGTTATGTGTGCCTGATCCTCTAGCTTTTGCAGTAACCTCTTGTGAGGAACTGTGTCGAAGGCCTTCTTGCAGCCCAAAGATATGCAGTCGATCCACCCCTCCCTCTCTTGTCTTACTTCTGTCACCTTGTCATAAAATTCTAGTAGGTTTGTGACACAGGATCTTCCTTCCCTGAAACCGTGCTGGTTGTCAATTATACACTTGTTTCTTTCTAGGTGCTCCACCACTCGCCTCCTGATGATCTTCTCCATGACCTTGCATACTATACACGTTAGTGATACAGGTCTGTAGTTTAGTGCCTCATGTCTGTCTCCGTTTTTAAAAATTGGGACTACATTTGCCATTTTCCATACCTCAGGGAGTTGCCCAGTTTCAAATGGTGTGTTGAAGATCTTTGTTAATGGCTCACACAATATCTCTGCTCCCTCTTTAAGGACCCATGGAGAGATGTTGTCTGATCCCACCGCCTTTGAGGTGTCAAGTTCGCATAGCAGCTTCTTCACCTCCTCCTTGGTTATATGTACCTCATCCAGCACTTGCTGGTGTGCCCCCCTGTTCTGATTTCCTGGAGTCCTACTGGTTTCCACTGCAAATACCTCTTTAAATCTTGTGTTGAGCTCCTGACATACCTCTTGGTCGTTTCTTGTGAATTCCCCATCACCCTTCCTCAGTCTGATTACCTGGTCCTTGACTGTTGTTTTCCTCCTGATGTGGCTGTACAACAGCTTCGGGTCAGTCTTTACTTTTGATGCTATGTCATTTTCATATTGTCTCTGAGCCTCCCTTCTTATCTGTGCATATTCGTTTCTGGCTCTTCGGCTAATTTCTTTATTTTCCTGAGTTCTCTGTCTTCTGTACCTTTTCCATTCTCTAGTACACCTAGTTTTTGCCTCCCTACACCTTTGGGTGAACCAAGGACTCGTTCTGTTCTTCCAATTATTTCTGTTTCCCTTGGGAACAAACCTCTCCTCTGCCTCCTTGCATTTTGTTGCCACATATTCCATCATTTCTTGTACTGGTTTTCCTGTCAGTTCCCTCTCCCACTGAATGTCTTAAAGGAAGTTCCTCACGCCTGAGTAGTTCCCCCTTTTGTAGTTTGGTTTTTCCCAGCCTATTCCTGCTACTCTCTCCACTTGGAGCTCAACTATGTAGTCGAAGCACAGAACCACATGATCACTAGCTCCCAGGGGCCTTTCATACATGATACCCTCGATGTCCGAACTACTCAAGGTGAATACAAGGTCCAGTCTTGCTGGTTCTTCCTCTCCTCTCTCTGGTAGTGTCTCTAACATGTTGATGCATGAGGTTTTCCAGTACCACATCCATCATCTTGGCTCTCCATGTTTTGGGACCCCCATGGGGCTCCAGGTTTTCCCAGTCAATCTCCTTGTGATTGAAATCACCCATAACTAGTAACTTTGCTCCCCCCATGTGTGCTCTCCTGGTCACCTCGGCTAGTGTGTCGATCATTGCTCTGTTGCTCTCATCGTATTCTTCTCTTGGCCTCCTGCAGTTCTGTGGTGGGTTGTACATTACTGCAATTATCACCTTATGTATCTCAGACTGGATTGTTCCTACTAAGTAGTCCCTTTCGCCCGTGCCATCCATTCCTTCCATTTTCTCAAAACCCCACTGGTTTTTAATGAGCAGTGCAACTCCTCCTCCCCTTCTCCTCCCTCTGTCTTTCCTGAGGATTTGATATCCGGATGGAAAGATTGAATCTGTTATTATTCTGGTGAGTTTTGTTTCTGTGAGTGCTATTATGACTGGGGATGTCTCCTTGATTCTTTCGTGCCACTCCTCATACTTTTTTGTTATTCCATCTGCATTTGTATACCACACTCTCAACTTCTTTTCTAAGACTGTGCTCTGGGAGGTATATTGGGGTTGGGGAAGTGGGAGACCTGGTAAGGAACTATGGGTTGTTGCTGTGGGGGTGGAGGTTGTAATGTAATGGGTGGGGGCATTGGATGTGGCATGGGTGTTTTGATTTAGAGTGTTTGGTTGTGCTGGGGTTGACCTGGTTGGGAGGCTTCTATAGGAAGTTGTGAGGGAGGCTGTATTTGATCTTCTTCCTGGGTCTGGGATCTCCTGTCTGTCTTCTCCATCCCCTCTCTTTCCTCCTTTCGCCTTTGTACCATCTCTCTCAGTTTCTGCCTTTCTTCTTGTGTTCTTTCGCGGTCGAGATACACCTTCCTGTATGCCGGCATGTCCCTTAATCGTGCTTTCTCCTGCAGGATCCTGGTCCGAGTCGCTTCTGCCTTGAAGGTCACTTTCACTGGCCGGGTTCTTTTTTTCACAAACCCCCCTATTCTCCGAAAATTTTCCAGCTGGGTCATGTCGTCTTCTCCTATTGCTTTCATGATGCTTTCAATTGCTTTTTTCCCCTTGTTTTCTTGCTTCATATGTTTCCCCTCCAACTTCCTGGAGCCCATACACAAAGACTGACCTCGCCCTTTCATTCTCCCACTGCATATCCCTGTGTATCCCCTAATTTAATTTGGTTTCCTCCACTGCAGCTTTCCTTTCTTCAGTTTCACTGGCTAATGTACTTGGGCTCAGTGGCCTGTCATTTTCCCTTCTCAGTTTTCCTTGCACTCTGTTGTTGTCTGTTAGGGCCTCTACATTAAGCTTAGCTCTTTCATTTACTACAGTCTCCTCTGATAGAGCTTCTCCATGCAGTTGTGCCCCTTCTTTCCCTACAGTCCCTTTATTTGTGGCTGAGGTAGCAGTCACTGTTGTCAGTCCCAAAATGTTCTTTAGTTCTTTAGGCTGTTTCAGATTTTTTCAGTTCCTCTTCTAAACTCTGCATCCTAGCCTCTGCTGCTTTGACATGCGCCTCCCACTTCCTGCTTTCCATATCTATCCTCTCTTCCATTCTCATGCTAAGTTCTTCTAGTTTCTTTTCCCATTCATGATCCCTTTTTATGAGCTCCGCTGCCCAATCTTCCTTTGCAGCTTCCTCCCCCTGTCCCTTGGTTTTTCTTGTTGCTCACTGGCAACCCATTTTTGTTTTATCCTGATGGCCTCAGAGTGGGAAACCTATGTAGTTCTGTATGTTATGTTAGTAGTGTGTATGTCAGTGTGGGGGGGGGAGGTAGTGGAGGAACTGTGGCTATGTGGGAGAGGAGTGGGGAGGGGTGGGGAGGGGGAGGGTGAACGGGGGAGGGGAGGGTGAACGAGGGAGGGGAGGGATCAGGGGAAGTAGTGAGATGTCGGTGGTGAGGGGGGGAGTGTATGTGTGAGTCTGGATATGTGTGTGTGTGTGTGTGTGTGTGTGTGTGTGTGTGTGTGTGTGTGTGTGTGTGTGTGTGTGTGTGTGTGTACTCACCTATTTGTACTCACCTATTTGTGGTTGCAGGGGTCGAGTCACAGCTCCTGGCCCCGCCTCTTCGCTGATTGCTACTAGGTCCTCACTCTCCCTGCCCCATGAGCTCTATCATACCTCGCCTTAAAACTATGTATGGTTCCTGCCTCCACCACATCACTTTCTAGGCTATTCCATGGCCTGACTACTCTATGACTGAAGAAATACTTCCTAACATCCCTTTGATTCATCTGAGTCTTCAACTTCCAATTGTGACCTCTTGTGTCTGTGTCCCATCTCTGGAACATCCTGTCTTTGTCCACCTCGTCTATTCCGCGCAGTATTTTATATGTCGTTATCATGTCTCCCCTGACCCTCCTGGCCTCCAGTGTCGTCAGGCCGATTTCCCTCAACCTTTCTTCATAGGACAATCCCCGTAGCTCTGGGACTAGTCTTGTTGCAAACCTTTGCACTTTCTCTAATTTCTTGACGTGCTTGACTAGGTGTGGATTCCAAACTGGTGCTGCATACTCCAGTATGGGCCTGACGTAGATGGTGTACAGAGTCTTAAACGAATCCTTACTGAGGTATCGGAACGCTATCCGTAGGTTTGCCAGGCGCCCGTATGCTGCAGCAGTTATCTGATTGATGTGCGCCTCAGGAGATATGCTCGGTGTTATACTCACCCCCAGATCTTTTTCCTTTAGTGAGGTTTGCAGTCTTTGGCCATCTAAACTATATTGTGTCTGCGGTCTTCTTTGCCCTTCCCCAATCTTCATGACTTTGCATTTGGCAGGGTTAAATTCTTGGAGCCAGTTGCTGGACCAGGCTTGTAGCCTGTCCAGATCTCTTTGTAGTCCTGCCTGATCCTCGTCCGATTCGATTCTTCTCATTAACTTCACATCGTCTGCAAACAAGGACACTTCTGAGTCTATCCCTTCCGTTATGTCGTTCACGTATACCAAGAACAGCACAGGTCCTAGGACTGACCCCTGTGGAACCCCGCTTGTCACAGGCGCCCACTCTGACACCTCGTCGCGTACCATGACTCGTTGTTTCCTCCCTGTCAGATATTCTCTGATCCATTGCAGTGCCTTTCCTGTTATGTGTGCCTGGTCCTCTAGCTTTTGCAGTAACCTCTTGTGAGGAACTGTGTCGAAAGCCTTCTTGCAGTCCAAAAATACGCAGTCGATCCACCCCTCTCTCTCTTGTCTTACTTCTGTCACCTTGTCATAAAACTCTAGT
>NC_091333.1:25417115-25442115 GCF_038502225.1 Cherax quadricarinatus | reverse complement strand
ACTACCCTGACACACTTAGCAACCCTTGCAGAACACTTGGGTAGCCCTCAAAAACACTTATATTCCCGGAGCACGGAAGGCGTGACTCGCGCGCTCGCTGTCTCTACTGTGTGTTAGAAATATATTTTATTCCTTAGAAACTCAGATGTATAAGGAACAAAAATAAGAACGCTGTGGTAAACATTTTCAATTATCTAAACATCTTAATTTTCCAAATGTATGGGAGTCTCAAACTCAGTCATCAGTGCTACGAAAATGAGAACAATTAGCAAGCAGATTAATTGGTCTCTATCAAAAACATAATTGTTCTACTTAATCATATAATTCAAAATTAAAGAACCATGGTAAACAAATACAGTTAATAATGTTATAATTTTAGACTTAAGTGGTACGTAATTACCCCAGTCTTCTAATAACATGTCCATTTTTCCACGTTAATATACCTTATCATTAATTACTATCGCATTAGCTTCGAAGACTGGGGTAATTACGTACCTCTTAAGTCTAAAATTATAACATTATTAACTGTATTTGTTTACCATGGTTCTTTAATTTTGAATTCTATGATTAAGTAGAACAATTATGTTTTTGATAGAGACCAATTAATCTGCTTGCTAATTGTTCTCATTTTCGTAGCACTGATGATTGCGTTGCTATTTAAGCCAAGATCGTAAGTTCTGCCTATTCGGCACGACATATATATATATATATATATTATATATTTATAAATATTATATATATATATATGTATATATATATATGTATATATATATATATACAGGGAGGTACTACCGTCCTGCCAAGTGAGTGTAAAACGTAAGCCTGTAATTGTTTTACACGATGGTAGGATTGCTGGTGTTTTTTCTGTCTCATAAACATGCAAGGTTTCAGGTACGTCTTGCTACTGCTGCTTACACTTAGGTCACACTACACATACATGTACAAGCATATGTATACACACCCCTCTGGGTTTTCTTCTATTTTCTTACTAGCTCTTGTTCTTGTTTATTTCCTCTTATCTCCATGGGGAAGTGGAACAGAATTCTTCCTCCGTAAGCTATGCGTGTTGTAAGAGGCGACTAAAATGCCAGGAGCAAGGGGCTAGTAACCCCTTCTCCTGTATATATTACTAAATATGAAAGGAGAAACTTTTGTTTTTCCTTTTGGGCCACCCCACCTCGGTGGGATACGGCTGGTGTGTTGAAAGAAAGAAAGATATATATATATATATATATATATATATATATATGCAATAAGATCACAGTAAACAGGTGATTTCAGAATATGCAAAACAACCACTATGAAAGAATAATGAAATTCCAAGTGCTTTCGTGACTACTCACATTATCAAGGAACAATAAAAGTTAATGTATGTATAATGTTCGCCAAGACCGTAGTCCTGGCACGGGTCTCAATCTTGCGATGACCTGTCTCTGGCTTCCGAGGGAGAAAGGTTTCTACAATGATGCAATGTATGCTGCTCAAGCATTCTTCTGGTCAGTTCAACTGGTGCATCTCATAAGTGACAACACCATATGTACTCCTAACTGGATACTAGCGAGGAGGAGGACATGTCGTTATCACGGGCAACAGCTTGTCTGGTTCGTTGACTCCATGGTACACTAGTGTGGCCGCAGTCATCTCTGGGTCCTCTTCGGGAGGAAATATCACTCCTAGTTGACTGCGGAGTGTCTCAGTAACTTTGCACTCCAGAAGATAGTGTTAGGGGCCGCTGGACAACGTGCTGACAGTACTGGCACATCTCCCCAGCCTTGTCTACCATCATCTTGGCTTTGGAAAAGCCCAAACGAAGCCGATGGATGGCGGTACACTGCGCTCTGGACCAGCTTCTATCATATGGAGGGGGTTCTCCTTGAGTCGCTGCTCGGTACCACTGTTGAGATGGGGTGTCACCTAAGACCTCCCCCATAAGTTTCATGGCTCTGGCAGCCACCAGTTTGGTCTGTCGTAGGCTGATGGGGACAGTAATCCCAACATGTGGATAGTCTGTTGCTGCCTTAGCTGCATCATCTGCCGCCTCATTTCCCCGGATGTGAGCAAGGCTGGGGATCCAGTTCAATATCAATCTATTACCCTGAACTTCTAAGGCTATCATTATGCTCAGGATCGATGTGATGAGGTGAACATTGTCCTGTGGTTGAGGATGAGAGAGGGCATTGATTGCAGAGGTGGAATCAACATGTATGACAGGTCGGAGTCGATGTCGTAGGGCATGTGACAATGCCTGCTGAATCGCCACCAGCTCAGCTTGAAGGATCGTGCAGTGGTCAGGGAGTCACCAGCCTTGTGTGTGACCATTGTGGTACAGTCCAGCTGCTGCTCTCTTCCTGTCAGGGTCGACACATGCACATGTGCCTCCCTTCCCTCTGCCAGTGCCATGCTTGTCTCAGCATGATTGCTGAGGGTGTCTTGACTGCAGAGACGCATAGAGATGGGTAGCTGCATGATGCAAACATCGGCTGGATATGGGCGCCAGTGAGGTGGTGGATGGTACCCAGCAGCAGGAAGGTCACAACTCTTCTCAAGGAGTAGTTGTATAGGCAGCAGCTTCCGCCCAGCAGCACAAAACGAACGAATCCCGGAATAGTCCGTGAAGAGTGTGGGATCTTGTGTCATGGTTGTCAATATCCATCTCCTTAGTGGGGTACCTTGCTGCCGGTGCAGAATTGTGGCTGCTTTGCAGGCGTTTATGTATCTTACTCTGTCAGCCAAGGAAGGACGCCGGGCCTCAGATCTGAGACATACTGTGTTGGTCCAGATGGGGCCCCCAAGCATAGTTCTTATCGCCTGGTTTTGTACGACCTCCACCCTTTGCCTGCTCTGCGGGAAGAGATAAGCTAACGCCGGTGCACCGTAGTCAATGAGCGAGCGTATATCTTGTATATAGTACAAGCGAAGTACATCTATGCTTGCCCCTGCGCGGTGCCTCGTCATGGCTCTCATGGCGTTGATTGAGTCTGAGTAGAGCACGGGACCTGACAGACTCGGCCTGTTTCTGAAAGGTCAGCTTTTTATCAATGCAGATTCCCAAGTACAGGTAGGAGCCTGTCCACTCAAGTTCCATATCCTGAATACGTAATCTATTCACAAGATTTGGTCCCTTGAACATCATTGCAAGAGATTTCTCGGCCGAGATCTTGAAGCCTAGTTCCTTGCAAGACTGCGTAATTAGGCCCAAAGCTCTCTGAGCCTGTCGCTCTAAATTGCCTTTCCCATTCACTACGAGTGCAAGATCATCAGCATAGCTGAGGAGCTGTGTACCACTAAGTAAGTAAGTAAGTAAGTTTATTCAGGTATACACAAATACAGTTACATAGAATTGTCATACATAGCAGCATATGTGTAGAGAACCTGGGATAACCCAAAAAAGTCAGACAGAGTGACTTATTTCCATTGGGGTCCTTTTACCTTATTATTATAATATAAAGGTTATAATATTTTCTTATTATTCTACAATGAAGATAACATCTTATTATCATACTAAAAAGACTATCTTCTACACCAAGGTCATTAAGACTATCTACAATACGAGGGTCATTACTAGGAATAAGGTAAAATTTACACGTATGTTAGCTAAAAAATAGAAAATCATTCCCCTCCCTTTCTGTAGCTACATTCATCAGACACCTTTTGGCACTCTTCTTGAACTGGTTCATGCTATGACTGGCTTTGACATGTGCGGGCAGTCTGTTCCATTCCTTTATTGCTGTACAATAAAAGGTGTTTGAAGCCTGGCCACTGACTGTGGGTACTACAAAGTTGTGCTCTCTCCCCCTAGTACTATGATTGCTTTGGTTCCCAACCTTGACAAAATTGACAGCAAGATATTCTGGACATTGTTTGTGAGCAATTTTATAAACATGATTTAGCTTCAGTTGTTTTACTCTGTCTTCAACATTCAGCATATCCAACTGCTGTAATTCATCCTGGCCTAAATGTTCTCTTGGTCCCAGCCCCAGGATGAATCTTACGATTTTGTTCTGGGTGATTTGCAGTCTATCTTTCAGTTTTTTTGTCAAGGCAGAGTACCAAGAAGAGCAAGCGTAATCCATATGACATTGTATAAGGGCTAGACATAGGGTCCTGCGAGCCTCAGTAGGTAGACTCTGTGCTTGTCTATACAGGAACTTCAGTCTGGCATTCGCTTTCTTTACTACACTGTTCCCTATCAATTCTCCTGACATGCATGGGTCAAAGGGGATTCCCAAATATTTTACTGATGAAACCAAAGTGATGGGCTCCCCATTACATTGAACATTAAAATTATTTACCCTTCTCAGTTTATGTTTCGTGCCAAAGAGAATGGCTTCAGTTTTCCCTAGGTGTAATGATAGTTTGTTGTCTACTAACCATTTGCTGCAGGACTCCAGTTCCAGTGTTAAAACATTAGCAATATCTTGTGGGTCTTTACCTGACACTAACAGAGCACTGTCATCTGCATACAGTAGGAGTTTGCACTTGACACTGATAGGCATATCATTGACATAACATAAGAATAATAAGGGACCCAGAATACTACCTTGGGGAACTCCACATGTTATCGGCAGGGGTTCTGATTCTGTTTTGTTGATTTTGACTATTTGTCTCCTGTTGCCACCAGGAAAGGGAAGGCTCACAAGTTCCTGCATAAGGATGTTAAACAGGGTAGGACTGCACACAACTCCTTGTGGCGTACCGTTTTCCAGGGTTTTAAAGGAAGAGTAGTGTCCCTGAAGCTGACACAGGCCTGCCTGCCCCTAAGGTATAAGGTAGGACTCTATCCAGGCCAGGAGGCGTCCTTTGATTCCCTTCCGAGCTAGTATTGCTAGAATTGCTGTGGGGATGGCTAGCTCAAATGCCTTCTCAAGGTCGAGGAAGACGACGATACTAGACTTTTTGTTACTATCAGCAATCTGGCTTAGTAGAGTGGTTATTCACTCTGCTGTACTCACTCCTTTGGTGAAGCCAAATATGTGATGATGAGAGGGTTCAAGTTTCCATAGGAGGCGGTTTAACACCATTCTCTGAGCAGTCTTGGCTAAGCAGCTGGTCAGAGATATGGGTCTCATACTGCCTGGGTCCTTGGGCTTTGGAATTGGTACGATGGAAGCTTTCTTCCAAGCTGCTAGGAGTGTCCCGGCCCTCCACGACTTGTTAATGACGTCTAGTTTGGCCTCCCATCCACTCTGCCCAGCCCGTGCAATCATGGAGTACGTAACACCATCGATGCCCGGGGCAGTGTCACCTGTGTTCTTAATGGCATGTCGGAGTTCCAAGTCCGTGAGGTCTTCATCAGTCACATCTTCCGACTCACATGCAGCTTGTATCGTTAGCTGGCGCTGTGGCTAAAGATCCGTCTGTATATTCCGGATGTCCTGTGGGAGCTGAGTGGAGGCTCCCATGGAAGTGAAAAGCTCCACTAGTTTCTCAGCTTCCTGGGATGGGTTCGGGTGTGCTGGTGGCCTCGGCTTGCTCTTGCCAGTTGCTATGTTGAGCTTGCCCCATATCTCAGATAAGGTGGTGTGATGCTCGAATGTTGAGCACCACTCAAGTCATTTCTCAGTTTTTATTCTGAGAGAGACTGCTGGCAAGCTGCACAATGGCTCTCAGAGTATTCCTGTTCTCTGCCGTAGGGTTACGCCTGTATAGCTTCCTAAAAGAGTTGATGCGGTGGTTCTGCTCCCGCACCTCGTCGTTGTAGTACCACCAGTCTCTTTTGTGAGTGCGTCCTGCGGACTTCTTTGGAATTGCTCACTCTGCTGCCTGGATGAGAACGGTGATTAGCTCCTGTTCAGCCGTGTCACAGTCTTCAGATAGAGAGTATGTGGACCACCAGTCATGAAGATAATCCTGGAACACCTTCCAGTTGGCCCTCTTTACGTCCCATTTAGGAGGCAGCACAACTGTGAGAGGCCTGTTGATGTTGAAGGTGGTGGCCACTGCAAAATGGTCACTGATAAGGTGAGGATGAGTTTCCCATGTGGCTCCTGCTGCTAGTTGTCTTGACCCGAAGGTAAGGTCGAGGCAGCCACCCATCAGGTGTGTGGGGTCTCCATTGTTTAGCAACTTTACCTCTGGAATATCGTGTAAGAGCATTGCTATGTGTCTGCCAGCAGCATTGGTTGCTGAGTGAGAGTGCAGCACTGGGTGATGTGCGTTGAAATCTCCACCCACAATAATACACACATTGCGTGCTAGTGCGAGGAGCTCTGCAATGTCGAGGGTGTGTCTTGGGTTCTTGTAAATGTTATAGATGGTAATGGGCGCCCCAGGTATGTGTGCAAGGATGGCCTGTACCTCGACATCCTCCCCGCAGTCCACAGGGTTGGCTATAACCTCGTGAGGTATTGTATTAGACACAAATACAGCTGTGCCTCTGCAGTGAACGCCTGGGTCCATGTGCCTAAAATACCCAGCAAAACCGGATATTCTTGGGCACATAGTCGGGACAGAGTTTCTTGTAGCAAGACGATGTCAACCCGATCCCGAATTACTGCCTCCAGCCAGAGGTGCTGTTTGCCCCTCAGGCTCTGAATATTCCATTGCAGGACCTTGAGGGTGTGATTTGGTACCGAGGTTATTCCATGCTGTTGTTTCCTGAGCTGGAGACTGAGTCCTGCCCACTCTGAGAACCTGCAAATTCATGGCATTCACTGTCTCCTCCTCGGTCAGTAAGCACTCTCTCAGGAGAGTACTGACCATCTGCCGGAACACGCTCTGTTGTTCCGTGGAGTTGATTGTGTTGCAAATAAGATCCGTGAACACCTTGATTAGTGCTACGAGATCCTCCCTGGTGAGGGCCTGCTTTGGGGTTGGGTTCGAAACAGTGGATATTATCTGGGCTGTTGTGGTCTGTAGGGACTGCTTAGGGTTGGATTTCTTTATTGTATACACCGTGGTATGTTGCTGTATACCAGGTTGGGTAGCCGGGATCTGCTGGTGAGGTGCCAGTTGAGCCTGCAAAGCGCCTGTGCCGGGTAAGGAGTGCCTGCGTTGTCGTGGTATGGCCGGTGGGGGCTCGTTTAGTGCCGCCTGCTGATCGCATTGACCAGATGTACCCTGTTGACGCCTCCTCTTCCTCTTGTTTCTGTTTTCTGGTTGAGGTAGAAGGGTGCAGGAGGTTCTTGACCTTGACGCCTGGTTGAGGCTTCGAGGGTTGGGAATTCCTGGGCATTGACTTGGGTTAGCTGCTTAGAGATCTGCGGTATGGCAGGGTTCTCTGCACCAATCGTCTGTTGAGTGTGATGATCCGTCGTAGCCTGTTGCCGAGATTTTGGCGTCTTCCAGACTCCTTGAATTCTGGCGAGCCTCTCGGGGCATCGAGGATTCCAGGCATGGTGTTTCTGCCTGCAGTTTGGGCATTGTGGAGTGGTTGGCGATGCATTTTTCAGCTTGGTGATGCATTCCTCGGTAGGGTGGTACTGGCTGCAGACACCGCAGATTACTCTGTTCGGACAGAGTGCACCCAGGTGTCCATAACGCTGACACTTGAAACAGCGAACTGGTTTTGCTGTGAAGGTAGCTGGGATGGCAGTGGTCCTACATGCTGAATGAAGACCTATCGGGTTGGGGCATTGCCTGCCGTCTTTGCTTTGAGACGTTGAGCTGACACGACACTGGGGTGAGCTGCTACTGCCTCGATGGGCATCATCAACGGGTATCGCATCAGCATCACTACACCCTTGGTGATCTGCCGAGAGTCCAGTTCCTCCAGGGTGAATGAGCGATCTGTCTCCATGACTCTCTTCAAGGTGGTGCACATTTCCATGTTGAGAGGAGTCAATATTTGTTCTCCCCTCAAGTTGAACCATATCTTGAACTTCAGGTTGTGTCGTGATTCCAGGTATGAAACAACGCCATAGTCAGGTTCTGTGGTCCCCGTAAGACTTCACCTTGAATTTGCCAGGTCGGCTGAGCTGGTCTGCCTGCTCCTTGGACAGACGGCGCTTCTTCTTGTTGTCCACAGGGATCCATCCTTTTTGGTTTTCGGGGTTAGGGGTGTTTATTTCCTCCCCAGTTCCCATATTCGCTGGCTCCATGGTTGGAACTGTCAGGTCTGCTACAATGTGAGCAGGATCTTCTTCCTCTGATGACACGGAGTGGTCTCGCAACTTCTTCGCTAGAATTGCGCAGAATTGAGCATCGTGGCCTCTTCTTTTCGGCAGAAGCCATGTGCCCATCTTGTGATAAGGTAGTGAACTCCGTGAACTGAGTCCGTCTGTGTAGTGTCACTTCAACTGTAATTTCATCATTCTTTCACAGTGGCTGTTTTGATATATATATATATATATATATATATATATATATATATATATATATATATATATATATATATATATATATATATATATATATATATATATATATATATATATATATATATATATATATGTCGTGCCGAATATGTAAAACTGGTCAATTAGCAAGAACTCATTTAAAATTAAGTCCTTTCTAAAATTTTCTCTTATAAGTTTAATGATATACTTTTTTGATTAATTTTAATGAAAAAAAATTTAATTTTGCACCAAAAGGAACTTAGAAAACTTACCTAACCTTATTATAACAACAACAATTTATTTTAGCCTAACCCAACTAAATATATTTTAGATTTGTTTACAATAATTTAATACTAAACAAACACAGTGAAATATATTTTTTTCGTTAGGTTCAGAATGATTTTCGCGAAATTATTGCATACACAAAATTTTCGCTTGTCCTATATGGCAAGATGAGCGTTGCTATTTAAGCCAAGATCGCAAGTTCTGCCTATTCGGCACGACATATATATACATATTATATATATTATTATTATTTTTATTATTAACACACTGGCCGATTCCCACCAAGGCAGGGTGGCCCGAAAAAGAAAAGCTTTCACCATCATTCACTCCATCACTGTCTTGCCAGAAGGGTGCTTTACACTACAGTTTATAAAACTGCAACATTAACACCCCACCTTCAGAGTGCAGGCACTGTACTTCCCATCACCAGGACTCAAGTCCGGCCTGCCGGTTTCCCTGAATCCCATCATAAATGTTACTTTGCTCAGACTCCAACAGCACATAAAGTATTAAAAACCATTTGTCTCCATTCACTCCTATCAAACACGCTCACGCATGCCTGCTGGAAATCCAAGCCCCTCGCACACAAAACCTCCTTTACCCCCTCCCTCCAACCTTTCCTAATCCGACCCCTACCCTGCCTTCCTTCCAATACAGATTGATACACTCTTGAAGTAATTCTGTTTCGTTCCATTCTCTCTACATGTCCGAACCACTTAAACAAGCCTTCCTCAGCCCTTTGGACAACAGTTTTGGTAATCCCACACCTCCTCCTAACTTCCAAACTACGAATTCTCTGCATTACATTCACACCACAGATGTCCCTCAGACATGACATCTCCACTGCCTCCAGCCTCCTCCTCGCTGCAACATTCATCACCCATGCTTCACACCCATATATGAGCGTTGGTAAAGCTATACTCTCATATATTCCCCTCTTTGCTTCCAAGGACAAAGTTCTTTGTCTCCACAGACTCCTAAGTGCACCACTCATCCTTTTCTCCTCATCAATTCTATGATTCACCTCATCTTTCATAGACCCATCCGCTGACACGTCCACTCCCAAATATTGGAATACATTTACCTGCTCCATACTCTCTCCCTCCAATCTGATATCCCCTCTTTCATCACCTAATCTTTTTGTTATCCTCATAACCTTACTCTTTCCTGTATTCACTTTTAATTTTCTTCTTTTACATAACCTACCAAATTCATCCACCAACCTCTGCAACTTCTCTACAGAATCTCCCAAGAGCACAGTGTCATCAGCAAAAAGCAACTGTGACAACTCCCACTTTATGTGTGATTATCTTTTAACTCCACACCTCTTGCCAAGACCCTCGTATTTACTTCTCTTACAACCCTATCTATAAATATATTGAACAACCAAGGTGACATCACACATCCTTGTCTAAGGCCTATTTTTACTGGGAAATAATCTCCCTCTTTCCTGCATACTCTAACTTGAGCCTCACTATCCATGTAAAAACTCTTCACTGCTTTCAGTAACCTACCTCCTATACCATACACCTGCAACATTTGCCACATTGCCTCCCTATCCTCTTTAGCCTTATCTAAATACTGTTCACTTATATGTCTCACTGTAAACACTTGGTCTACACACCCCCTACTTTTCCTAAAGCCTCCTTGTTCATCTGCTATCCTATTCTCCATCTTTCAATAATAACTCTACCATACACTTTACCAGGTATACTCAACAGACTTATCCCCCTATAATTTTTGCACTCTCTTTTGTCCCCTTTGCCTTTATACAAAGGAACTATGCATGCTCTCTGCCAATCCCTAGGTACCTTACCCTCTTCCATACATTTATTAAATAATAGCTCCAACCACTCCAAAACTATATCCCCACCTGCTTTTAACATTTCTATCTTTATCCCATCAATCCCAGCTGCCTTACCCCCTTTCATTTTATCTACTGTCTCATGAACTTCCCCCACACTCACAACTGGCTCTTTCTCACTCCTACAAGATGTTATTCCTCCTTGCCCTATACACGAAATCACAGCTTCCCTATCTTCATCAGCATTTAACAATTACTCAAAATATTCCTTCCACCTCCCCAAGACCTCTAACTCTCCATTTAACAACTCTCCTCTCCTATTTTTAACTGACAAATCCATTTGTTCTCTAGGCTTCCTTAACTTGTTAATCTCACTCCAAAACGTTTTCTTATTTTCAACAAAACAACATCTCACACACTCTCTCATTTGCTCTCTTTTTACAATGCTTCACCACTCTCTTAACCTCTCTCTTTTCTCCATATACTCTTTCTTTCTTGCATCACTTCTACTTTGTAAAAACTTCTCATATGCTATCTTTTTCTCCCTTACTGCTCTCTTTACATCATCATTCCACCAATCGCTCCTCTTCCCTCCCGCACCCACTTTCCTGTAACCACAAACTTCTGCTGAACACTCTAAAACTACATTTTTAAACCTACCCCATACATCTTCGACCCCATTGCCTATGCTCTCATTAGCCCATCTATCCTCCAATAGTTGTTTATATCTTACCCTAACTGCCTCCTCTTTTAGTTTATAAACCTTCACCTCTCTCTTACCTGATGCTTCTGTTCTCCTTGTATCCCATCTAACTTTTACTCTCAGTGTAGCTACAACTAAAAAGTGATCTGATATATCTGTGGCCCCTCTATAAACATGGACATCCTGAAGTCTACTCAACAGTCTTTTATCTACCAATGCATATTCTAACAAGCTACTGTCATTTCGCCCTACATCATATCTTGTATACTTATTTATCCTCTTTTTCTTAAAATATGCATTACCTATAACTAAACCCTTTCTATACAAAGTTCAATCAAAGGACTCCCATTATCATTTACACCTGGCACCAGGGCCGGATTAAGAAGTCTCCGGGCCCTAGGCTATTCAGATTGGCGGGGCCCCTTTGAGTTACGGGTAAGCGAAGCGACCCCTTCCAGCTTGGTGGTGGGGAAGGGTTGGTGTGAGCCTGTTTAAGGTCTAATTAAATACATTCTGGCTATTTAGATTAAAATTAATAGGGAAAGTACATCAAGACAACCAAAACCATTTACCAACAGCCATTATAACTCTCTTGTTAAATCATGCATTTTAAAGAGAATAAACTCAAGACAGCATAGTATTACTAGATTAGGCTATTAAAGTAGTGACATCATGTGCCTATTATATTCAGCATAACCACTACATCACTATTATTCCCTTTATAAATCACTGACCATTATTATTATCATTACATCATGCATAAGACTATCAAATCATATAAACTCAAGAAAGTAAAGAATTGTTTATATTCACAGGCACTTCTTAAATAAACTTTTTTCTGGATTTCATATTGGCAAAATCATCAATTATATTCTGAAAATCAATATTTCTTGTTAGATCAGACTCAATGGTCAACAAGGCTAGGTTACACAATTTGTCTTGGCTCATTGTTGAACGGAGCTGGTTTTTCACTCTTTTCAAAACAGAAAATGAACGTTCTCCTTCACAGTTAGTAGCTGGAAGTGTTAGGTAAAGGCGATACACTATGTCAACATTAGGGAAGGTTTTTGAGATACCTGCATTTCTTAAATGTTTCAAAGCAGCTGAGGGCGCACATTTTTCAGGTGGAGCTTTAATCTGATTCATATACCCAGAAAAATGAACTATTTCTTCAACAAATGTGTCCTGAACATCTGCTGAAAGGTGTTGTTGCAACTTTAATGCAGCTTCTCTCAATTCTGCATCTGGCATAGTAGTAATTTTGAACAGAAATCCAAACTTGTCATTGAGATTCTGGTAGATTTCTTTTCTTTTCACCAATTCTGTAATCAGTGAATCCAAAATGACGAAGTATGTAGCTGTCTTACATTTCTGCCTTGGTAGCAACACAATTTCATTGTCTGGCTCTTCAAAATTGTGTTTCCTCTTCCTTGACCGCTGATGATCAGCCCGGTAACTGTAGTCTTTCACCAGCAGTTTAGCTTTCTCTTCAAACATTTCAAAAGCTTCATCATTGTGAAGTGAGCTTACAAATTCCACTAAGCCTGCATAGAGGTTAGCACAAGTAGCCATTTCAATTTCAATTTTCTGAAGTGTCTTGTTCGTGGCATTTAACCGTTCCAGTATACAGTCCCAAAGCACACAGAGTAAGGCCAATTCAAAATCTTCCAATTTTGATGCTAAGTTGGCTGCTTCGCTTCTTGTAGTTGCTGTCTGGTCTTCATCCTCTGCTATTTGGATCAAAGCAGAACGTATTTCAGCAAAGCTGTCTTTCAAAGCATGTGTTGCATCATGCTGCGCTGACCACCTTGTTGTTGATAATGATTTGATGACATCTCCATGAATGGTTGACTTGAGTATACTCCACCGATGCGTTGAAGCAGAGAAAAAATTAAAGAGTGCTTGTAAAAGTCCAAAAAATGAAACTGCAGCGACACAACACTCCGCAGCACATGACCCAACAAGATTAAGAGAATGTGCTGAGCAGGGCACATATTCAGCAAGTGGGTTGATTTGCTTGATACGGGCTTGCAATCCATTATATTTACCCGACATGTTACATGCATTGTCGTAGCTCTGGCCACGGCAATCCATAATAGAGAGATCATGTTCAAGCAGAGTATCCAGTACTACATTCATCATTGTTTCTCCATCATGGCCTGAAAGAGGAATGAATTTTATAAAGCGCTCTACAGGCTTACCACTGGAGTCGACAAAGCGAACAATGAATGTCAATTGATCTGTATGTGAAATATCTGGTGTTGAATCTACACTTATTGCAAAGTATTTTGCAGTTTTCATAGCTGGTATGATGTTATTGAGGACCTTCTTAGTCATCAGTTCAAAAAATTCATTGCATATAATAGATGACATGTAAGATACAGTGCCTCTTCCTGAATTCCCAAGGCGTGACACATGATTTGCTAAGAATGGATCGAATTGTGCTAACAGTTCTATGATCCCTAGGAAATTGCCATTGTTTTCCGAACCAAAAACCGCATTTTCTCCACGGAAAGCAAGTCCTCTTAGAGCTAAGAATTTTACAACAGCAACAACTCTTTCTAGAACTTTTCTCCAATAAGTGCGCTCTTTTTCAGTTTGATTTTCCAAATGAGAATCCAATAAGCCTTTTTTCTGTGCACGAAATACACTGGCTAAAATGCAGCTCCTGTGAGTGGTGCTGTTTTCATGTTCCTCGAAACGCTTGGAATTTTTCCAGTCATTGAACCCTGTCTGAACGTATTTTCTTTGGTAGAAAATAGCTTGCATGCTGAACAGTACACTTTTCCTGAGCTTTCAGAGTATACCATCCATGATCTTTTCACAGTTTCTGAATTTGCAAGCTTCCTATAAAACATAGATGACTTTAAACAACGACGACTTCCATCATCATAAATCCTTTGCTGATTTCCTAAAGTCAATGTTCAGAGTTTGACTGAAGTTTTCTGCAATGAAAGCATTACGTAGAGAATCTGGGATTACATTTGACCATGAGGCAGGATCTTTTAAGACAAATCCTGTGGATGAAATGTCCGTCGAGACATTGAGAGGAGACACAAAAGACGTAGATGCTGGCTGAGAAATAATGGAGGGAGGGCTTCCTGTATGATCTGACGTATCTGCAGATTCAACTGTACTGGTAACATCAGAAACTGTTTTCGTGAGCATGTCTGTGATCTTTCTGCAGCTTCCTACATCTTTCTTTTTCTGTTCTTCTTGAATTTTCTTCTTTCTTTTCTGTGACCCACTCGCATAAGAACGTCCAACATCACGTTCACGAGATGCCATAATGAGGATGTATCACTGTCTGTATTCATGCAAATACAAATTTTTCATTATCGATTATTATTAATTTTTTAATTATTATTAATTTTTTTTTTCTGTCAATTGGGGGGATATGGCCCTTGTAGCCCCCTTTCCTCTGGCTGCGCATCTAAAAATTCAAAACGTTACCAGAAAGGAGTCATATACAGAACTTTTACCATAGATTAGGTTAGTGATTTGGGCTACGAATATTTTACTAATTCATCCTTCTTGATCTCCAATTTACTTAAACAGAAATCATACTGAGTCCAAGAACAATGCACAATGGTATTTATATTACCATTTTCATAACTAAACTAATCATTATGTTTTGCATGATATATGGCCTACCACCATAGATAAGGACATGAGAATTAAAGAATGCAGGGACAATTTTCAGTTTCACCAAACCAACGATTTTCTGATGTGGTTTATGTGTTTCTGGGGAAATATGTAGTAAATTAATTGATGTTCTACATCACTTCCGTCGCAACTTGAAAACTAAGCATTTGCGACGGAAGTGATGTAGAACATCAATTGAGATCTGTTATTGAAATGATAAAGATTTAAAGACAGGACAAAGTGCTTTTAAAACCTACAAACGGAAGTCAGCTTGCGTTTTTAGGTTTTTCTTTATAATATTTTTACCAAAAATGCGTCTTTACTGGTCCATGCGTCTTTACTGGTCAAGTAACCCTATCAGGTACCTCCCTTAACATTTAGAGGCGAAAACAAACATTTATCCATACACATCAATGTCTATCAACAACACTTCAGTTAATTTGTCACAGTACAAGTCTAGATAACGTGTAATTACTACAGAAAATTGGAGAGGAATCTTCCATACTCACCCATTAGCGGGAAAACACAGCTGTTCTGATGTAAACAAAGGCGTGTTGAGTGTTGCCATCTATGGTTAGGTTTATTTATTTTTATTTTATTTTATTTCATTATTTATTTTTGTTTTGATTAATTTTTAAAAATCAATTTTACTCTCCAAACACTTGAACTTTTTAGGTAGGGACCTCTTTGCACTTGCACCATGTGCGCAGTCTTGGATGAGCCCCTGAGCCCCTTGGACCACGGGGCCCCCAAATGCGTGGGGCCCTAGGCAAATGCCTAGTTTGCCTATGCGGTAATCCGGCCCTGCCTGGCACCCCAAACATACCTGCCACACCCTCTCTAAAAGTTTTTCCTGCTTTAGGAATCAGGCCCCCTACCACAATTACTCTCTCACTTGGTTGAAAGGTTCCTATACATTCACTTAACATCTCCCAAAATCTCTCTCTCTCTCCTCTACACTCCTCTCTTCTCCAGGTGCATACACGTTTATTATGACCCACTTTTCGCATCCAACCTTTATTTTAATCCACATAATCCTTGAATTTACACATTCATATTCTCTCTTCTCCTTCCATAACTGATCCTTCAACATTATTGCTACTCCTTCCTTAGCTCTAATTCTCTCAGATACTCCAGATTTAATCCCATTTATTTCTCCCCACCGAAACTCCCCTATCCCTTTCAGCTTTGTTTCGCTTAGGGCCAGGACATCCAACTTCTTTTCATTTATAACATCAACAATCATCTGTTTCTTGTCATCCGCACTACATCCACGCACATTTAAGTATCCCAGTTTTATAAAGTTTTTCTTCTCTTTTTTTAGTAAATGTCTATAGGAGAAGGGGTTACTAGCCCATTGCTCCCAGCATTTTAGTCACTTCATACGACACGCATGGCATACGGAGGAAAGATTTTTTTCCACTTCCCCATGGACAATAGAAGAAATAAAGAACAAGAGCTATTTAGAAAAAGGAGAAAAACCTAAATGCATGTATATGCATGTGCGTGTCTGTGAAGTGTGACCAAAGTGTAAGTAGGAGTAGCAAGATATCCCTGTTATCCAGCGTGTTTATGAGACAGAAAAAGAGACCAGCAATCCTACCATCATGCAAAACAGTTACAGGTTTCTGTTTCACAGTCATCTGGCAGGACGGTAGTACTTCCCTGGGTGGTTGCTGTATATATATATATATATCTATCTATATATATATATATATATATATATATATATATATATATATATATATATATATATATATATATATATATATATATATGTCGTGCCGAATAGGCAGAACTTGCGATCTTGGCTTAAATAGCAACGTTCATCTTGCCATATAGGACAAGTGAAAATTTGTGTATGCAATAATTTCACAAAAATCATTCTGAACCTAACGAAAAAAATATATTTCGCTGTGTTAGTTTAGTATTAAATTATTGTAAACATATCTAAAATATATTTAGTTGGGTTAGGCTAAAATAAATTGTTTTTGTTATAATAAGGTTAGGTAAGTTTTTTAAGATTCTTTTGGAGCAAAATTAAAAATTTTTACATTAACATTAATGAAAAAAAATATATCTTTAAACGTATAAGAGAAAACTTTAGAAAGGACTTAATTTTAAATGAGTTCTTGCTAATTGACCAGTTTTACATATTCGACACGACTGCTCACATTGTCAAGGAACTATGAAAGTAATACATCAAAGGAAGCCAATTAAAGGGCTTAGACCACACCTCACAGTCAACTCCCACAACAAACACCTGACGCACGACAATACCGGACTCATAAGAAAAGAGGAACACAGCAGTAGGTCCGCTGGTCCAACTAGACAGGTCGTCACGACATCCCACTAACAAAATATTCTACCCAAGAAATAAGGTTTATTATTAGTCCAATGTATTATTAAACTCTAACCAAATTTTATTAATTATAAATGAATCTAATTTATATAAACCTATTCGGCACGACATTATATATATATATTATATATATATATACATATATATATATATTATATATATATATATATATATATATATATATATTATATATATATATATACATATATATATATATTATATATATAATGTCGTGCCGAATATGTAAAACTGGTCAATTAGCAAGAACATATTTAAAATTAAGTCCTTTCTAAAATTTTCTCTTATACGTTTAAAGATATATTTTTTTTCATTAATGTTAATGTAAAAATTATGATTTTGCTCCAAAAGAATCTTAGAAAACTTACCTAACCTTATTATAACAAGAACAATTTATTTTAACCTAACCCAACTATATATATTTTAGATTTGTTTACAATAAATTAATACTAAACAAACACAGCGAAATATATTTTTTTCGTTAGGTTCAAAATGATTTTTGCGAAATTATTGCATACACAAATTTTCACTTGTCCTATATGGCAAGATGAACGTTGCTATTTAAGCCAAGATCGCAAGTTCTGCCTATTCGGCACGACATATATATATATATATATATATATATATATATATATATATATATATATATATATATATATATATATATATATATATATATATATATATGAAGTGCCATATATGCGAAAGTTGCGATTTTGGCTTAAACATCAACGCTCTTCTTGCCGAATAAGGCAAGCAAAAATTTGTATATTCAATAATTTCGCAAAAAAACATTCTGAAACTAAGGAAAAAAATATATTTCATTGTGTTTGTTTATTATTAAATTATTGTGAACGTATCTAAAATATGACTCACGAAATCGTAACGACACGTTTGCAAACAAACCATACAACGACCTGGGTTAGAACCCAAGGTCAGAGAATTGTGGTATGGTTTGTCTGCAATCGTCTCATTGCGATTTCGTGAGTCATGATGACGTCTTTAAGGGGACTTGGTGGACTTTTCGTGTTATGAGTGAACTGAGAGTCATAGAGGAGTCTGTACTGATGATAGGACTTTCTGAAAGCCATCGTGTCTGTGTTTAAGGTAGTATTTTTGATAATGTCGTGTTGTGTGTCTTTCTGAAAGCCATAGTATCTGTGTTGAAGGAAGTATTCGGCTTAAATTTGTGTCCCTATACATTCCTGTGCACCTTACGAATACTTGCTCAATAAATCTGAGCAGGTGTTACTGAAAGTAAATGATTAGTGCGGTCTTCCTCGAAAAATGAACCAGCCACTGACAGAAACACATTCTGACGGAGACATATGTCTGTTGAAGGTTCGATTTTTTTATAACGTCATAGTGTGTGTCTGCATTGATAGTAAGACTTTCTGAAAGGGAGCAACCAGAATGATGGCTCCCAGACGCTGAAAAAAAGGCCGAAAATAAATTCAGCGTGCCTTTGATAAATGGTACAATCAATCAAAATGGTGTTTGACTGTCAACAAGACCTGACAATTTTCACAGAGTTTCCGGGTTCCTCTCCATGTAACAGCTATGTAAGTCTCGTGTTAAACCCAGAGGGGCTATACAGCACCCGGAGAATGGCAGATGCACTAGATTTGATCCAAGGATCAAGAGGTTGCATTAATTCCCTGTATTAAGAGCCCTTCACCATTATCAAGGTTTCTTGAGTATGGCCATGTAAATCATTTAGGCGTCTTGGAATCGTCAAATCTCCAGCTCTTGAATCACTTAGGAAGGATGAGCTACACATCCTAATTATTTTGTTCCTTGCTATACCAGAAAACTATATAATACCTTCGACTATTTATTTTGCGTGGGTGAAGTAGAGGGAGTTCTGATATTATGGGATATTATGGATAACTTCCCGGATCACTTAGCTACCGAAACAAGTCTAGAACTAGTATTCAGTGTTACAAAAAGGCGATATCTATAAAGTATAGACATCTCCAGAGAATACTAGGTCTTCCCTTCTAGCATTCAGCCTGTTTGTAGTTTTTGTAACAAGTGTCAGAATAACATCAGGTCTAGTTATCCCTTGAATATTAATAGAGTTTGGGATTACAACTCGGTGATAATAATCCAACGAAATAAAATTTGAGATTTTTAATACAAATGGTGTCTAGGTGGATGATAAGTATTACATAGTTTAGGATATAAGCTCCTTCATATCTCTTGTAGCGCAATATTAAATTGTACATATGGTAATACAGTACTGAGGGCACTTTTCGTAACAGTACGACTTACTAGTACCATCTGAAACTTGCTATCAAGTATAAAAATACTAGTATACACAATTGTGTGTGAATGTGTGTTTGTGTGCTCAAAGTGATCGTTATGTCTCAGTAAGACTCGTTTCGACTTAAACTTTAAGTTTAAGGTGACTGGCACTAGTCAGCAAATAATTCATCTTCTCGACCATCAAGGCAATCAAAACGGCTTGAACAATATGACGAATCATTCGCCAACAGGAATAATGTAACAAGCAGCAGCAGAACAATGTAGAGGAACAAGGAGACAAAATAACCACCCTAACTGGGAACCATCAGCAGATCCTCCATAAAAGTCATAACTCCCTTAATACTGAATCTAAGTTCAGCATAACCAAATCTTAGACTACTACGGTGCGTAGATGCCACACAAAATAGGTCAGAAGCTTGGGACTTGGGTTGTCTTGGAGTGTCAGTACGACACACAACCTCAGTAAAACGCCAAAAATTGCTACGTCTGAACAATGCTCTGTGAACAGAGTTACACAGAATTACAAAATGTATGTTTCGACTCACCAACGAAATCATGCTCTACGAAAACAGAGACTAAATAACGAACAGACAGAGACACGAGGGATGCTTCCAGGACTAGGAGCAGATGGACAGAGAGAGAGAGAGGTATGGACTGCAAGCCTCATATCAGGTGATATCACGTGATTCGCCCGTGGTACTGCAGAGATGCCGAGAGGTAAGATAAGATAAGATAAGATTTCGTTCGGATTTTTAACCCCGGAGGGTTAGCCACCCAGGATAACCCAAGAAAGTCAGTGCTTCATCGAGGACTGTCTAACTTATTTCCATTGGGGTCCTTAATCTTGTCCCCCAGGATGCGACCCACACCAGTCGACTAACACCCAGGTACCTATTTGCTGCTAGGTGAACAGGACAACAGGTGTAAGGAAACGTGTCGAATGTTTCCACCCGCCGGGAATCGAACCCGGGCCCTCCGTGTGTGAAGCGGGAGCTTTAGCCACCAGGCCACCGGGCTGATAGTTAGCTAAGCAGTTTACCAATGTGGACAGCCAATCACAACTCTTCAACAGCGAGCACAGTGAGAAGTGTAACATGTTACACCCTTCCTAATGACAGCTAATATAATAAGTCAAATAATAATATAAAGCAGGTTATTTTAATTTTAGCTGTTAATGAAAATATCGGCAATATAAAATTATATGAAAAGGTAAATATATACATACAATTTATATTATATACACTGGGCCCCATTCAGGGGGCACAATATTCAACAACACACAAAACCTATAAAACTTATCATTGCTCTCTTTCCGAGGTTTTTCTTTATTGCCTGAGAGCGCTTTATCTTATTTGTTTCAGAGTTTAAGCCGGTGTGTGCTATCTAGAAAGCCTCATATATTTACTGAAACATGCAGATTCCTTTTGGTCAACTTCACAGATGAAGAAATGCTTTTGCTCTTTGAATGATAACATGAGAATTCCTCGTCTGATCTGCTTCAAACGTCTCTGTAATGGGTTATATAGTTATGCTTCATAGAAAATATGTAAGAATAGGTTGAATCGTATCAACTTTATTTATGCAAGAAAGGTATAAAATACCGACAAGATGAAAGTTAAGACACATGTGCAACATCTAGTTATCTTTATTGTAGACGTTTTGCCATCCAGTGGCTTTATCAATACAGATTCTAGGACATAATTAGAAGACAGTAGAACTATATACAAAAGATGAGGTAATCAGTCCCTCAGTCTTGGAGTTGGTGTTGAAAGTACCGTGGTGGTGGAGAATCTGGAGCAAGATTCTCCGCCACCACAATGAGTCACTAAGGACACCATGAGCAAGTCTCTCTACGAAGTCTACGCCATTGAAATTGATAGTTATAGTACTATTTGTAATGCCACTACTTACTTTCTTTTCCTTCTAGGCCTGATACCTCTTGGCAGTAATGAGGCCACTCTTCACACCGAGGCTGTCAGGTCCTTATACCTAATGTGCAACACCCAGGGCACTGTCAGGCAGCTGACAATTCTTTGTGGAGCCTATTGCAGCACAATTACCACACGTTGCTTCTTTCGGGCAATACATGTCAAAATTCATAGCAATCGAAGAACATGACCGGTAAGAGAACCCATGCCGTAATGCCCTACGAAGTTGTACTATTTGTGTGTGGACGCGCAAGCACCTTCCCAGATGATTCGATCCATTTGTTTTCCATGCTATTAAACTCTCATTGTCTTGTGTATGCCAGAAAATGCATGGACCTGATGCAGAGACAGATGTTTAGAATGGTGGAGACTCATCAATTTCATGTCCAGAAAATTTCTTCACCTAAATTGTAAGTCATCTGTTTCATAAGTGGAGACGACAACCTGGAATCAGTACATGACTAGTTAGATGGGATAACCAGTCCGCCAGCAAGATAAACATTTATTACTGTAATAGTTTATCTATCAAGAATTTATTATAAACAACTGGATAATTAATGGAGATGCTCCTCTTGCCTGTTCCCTTCTTCCTATCATAAAACTCATTAAAATTGTTTAATGAATAATTTAATTAAAAACAAGTCAATGATTAATATTCATGGGACGGAGAGCTGGAGGGTAATCCTGGTGTTGAAGACAGACACACACACACATAGACACACACACAGGAGCTTGGACTCGACCCTTGCAACCTCAACTAGGTGAGTACACACACACACACACACACACACACACACACACACACACACACACACCACACCACACCACACGCATACACACACACACACACAACACACACACACACACACACACACACACACACACACAGCAGTGGCTGGATGTGGGTGCACAAGGCTCCGAGAACCTTAGTGTTTTTAAGGAGTGCAGTAACTGCTAGCAGTAATCAGTGGTAGTGACAACGTCAGTGAACAATCCTACGAGTGATAACTAAAGTTATTAAAAAAGTCGAGAGGAAGCCTGAAATCATTAATATTTCAAAGTGCCAAACCGTTGTGGGTCTACTAGGCACTGTTGCCACACAGATTCAAACATACAAAGATCAAAGTAAGTGTGGAAGCAGGTGTTCAAGAATTACCAGCATTTGGTTAACAAGTGAAATGTGGGGCACCATACAGTGAGAGGGAAAAAGTTAATAAGAAAAGGTGAAAGGAAAAATAAAATATATAACAAGGGAAGGTGGCAGCAGTAGGCCTGCTGAGGCAGTGACATCACAACAAGTTGTGTGCCATTATACATATAAAGTGAAGTGTATATAATGTGAAGTGTATACTATCATAAGTGAAAAGTGAAATCGCATGAGGAACGCGGGATGTATGAGCATATATGGTGTAAACATCACGGGTGAAGGATCTCCAAAAGAGTGGTAGAAGGCCTATGTACGACGACTACGTCATCAGCATCTGGCAACTTGTCACCGCACCGTTGCCAGCACAAGTAATCACTCACCTATTGTGATTTGCATGTTGTAGGCTCTGGCTTCTGGCCTTGCATCACTGTTAGATACTGGTCACTCATTCCTGCAAGCTATTACCAGAATTAGAGTAGAAATATCATAGATAAAGTGAAGATAGTGTTGAGGAGAGTGTGAGGAGAGCAGACTAGCGAGGTGTAGCGTAGCATTACTACCGGTAGTTATTAGCAGTAAGAATACTTAGGAAGCTAGGAAGTCCTCTCTCAATGTGAACAAGGAATAGGATAATAGCCAGCAATAATTGATACTTAAATCCAGAAAGGGCAATATGTGGAGAGAGTAGCATTACTAGGAAAGACAGCTGGGACTAAATTTGAGCCTACACGACAGAGAGGTATAACGGATCCTTCAACCACACCACCTACCCCCCCCAAACCACCCCTCCTTCACATACACACACACAAGGGCAGACACTCATAGAAGCTTTAGACCCTAGTAGTAATCTCCGCTTTTTGTAACCCAGAATTACTTGTATGTATTAGCAGTATCTCCCCCTCATATCTCCCCTATACACACGAACACACACATATACATACATATACACACACACACAAACACACACACACACACAAACACACACACACACACACACACACAGATATGCACACACACACACGCACACACACATAGACACACACACGCACACACACGCACATACAAACACACATAGACACACACACACACACACACACACACACACACACACACACACACACACACACACAAACACACACACACCTGCAAGGCAATCAAGTGGTCACTTTACCCTTGGCCCTCTTTCCCCTCCCCTTCTAATCCCATACACACACACCTCCCCTGCTTCTAAGGGTCACACATCCTTCTCCCCCCCCTCTTAATCCCATCCCTCTCTCTCCCACACCAGAGTGAGAGGGGAGGATGAACCAGCAAGATTGGACCTTGTGTTCACCCTGGACAGCTCAGACATTGAGGACATCAAGTATGAGAGTCCCCTAGGAGCTAGCGACCACGTGGTTCTGTGCTTTGAATACATAGTAGAGCTGCAAGTGGAGAGAATAACAGGAGTTGAATGGGAAAAGCCTGACTATAAAAGAGGGGACTACATAGGGTTGAAGAACTTCCTGCGGGAGGTCCAGTGGGACAGAGAACTGGCAGGAAAGCCAGTAAATGAAATGATGGAATATGTAACAACAAAATGCAAGGAGGCAGTGGAAAGGTTTATTCCCAAGGGCAACAGTAACAACGGGAAGACCAGAACGAGCCCCTGGTTTACCCGACGGTGTAAGGAGGCAAAAACAAAGTGCAATAGAGAACGGAAAAAGTACAGAAGGCAGAGAACACACGAAAATAGGGAGATCAGTCGCAGAGCCAGGAATGAGTATGCACAGGTAAGGAGGGAGGCCCAGCGACAGTATGAAAATGACATAGCATCGAGAATCAAGACTGACCCGAAACTGTTGTATAGCCACATCAGGAGGAAGACAACATTCAAAGGCCAGGTGATCAGATTAAGAACAGAAGGTGGAGAACTCACAAGAAATGATCAGAAGGTATGTGAGGAGCTGAACAGGAGATTTAAGGAAGTTTTTACAGTAGAGACAGGAAGGGCTGTGGGAAGACAGCACAGAAGGGAACATCAAGAGGGAATATACCAACAAGTGTTGGATGACATACGAACAACTGAGGAGGAGATGAAGAAGCTCTTAAGTGACCTTGACACCTCAAAGGCGATGGGATCGGACAACATCTCCCCATGGGTCATTAGAGAAGGAGCAGAGATGCTGTGCGTGCCTCTAAACACAATCTTCAACACATCCCTTGAAACTGGGCAACTACCTGAGAAATGGAAGACAGCTAATGTAGTCCCCATATTTAAGAAAGGAAACAGAAACGAGGCACTAAACTATAGACCTGTGTCTTTGACATGTATTGTGTGCAAAGTCATGTAGAAGATTATCAGGAGGAGAGTGGTCGAACACTTGGAAAGGAACAAGATTATAAATGAAAACCAGCATGGGTTCATGGAAGGCAAATCTGGTATCACAAACCTCCTGGAGTTTTATGACAAGGTAACAGAAGTAAGACACGAGAGAGAGGGGTGGGTAGATTGCGTTTTCCTAGACTGCAGGAAGGCCTTTGACACAGTTCCCCACAAGAGATTAGTGCAGAAGCTGGAGGAT
>NC_091333.1:25407115-25412115 GCF_038502225.1 Cherax quadricarinatus | reverse complement strand
GGTCCTAGGACCAGTGCTATTTCTAGTATATGTGAATGACATGATGGAAGGGATAGACTCAGAGGTATCCCTGTTCGCAGATGATGTGAAGTTAATGAGGAGTATTAAATCAGATGAGGACCAGGCAGGACTTCAAAGAGACCTGGACAGGCTGGACATGTGGTCCAGCAACTGGCTTCATGAACTCAACCCTGCCAAATGCAGTCATGAAGATCGGAGAAGGGCAAAGAAGACAGCAGACAGAGTATAGACTAGGTGGCCAAGGACTGCAATCCTCGCTCAAGGAGAAAGATCTTGGGGTGACCATAACACCGAGCATGTCTCCGGAGGCACACATCAACCAGATATGATGAATGGTTTGAAAAACCGACAAGTTGAAGATTGAGACACTTATGCAGCATATGGAAATCTTTATTCAGGAAACGTTTCGCCACACAGTGGCTTCATCAGTCCAATACAAAGAGGAAGGCGTAAGGAGAGGAGGAGAATGAGGTAATCAGTCCCTCAACCTGGAGTCGATGTGTTCAGTCCATCGACTCATCGACTCCAGGTTGAGGGACTGATTACCTCATTCTCCTCCTCTCCTTACGCCTTCCTCTTTGTATTGGACTGATGAAGCCACTGTGTGGCGAAACGTTTCCTGAATAAAGATTTCCATATGCTGCATAAGTGTCTCAATTTTCATCAACCAGATAACTGCTGCAGCATACGGGCGCCTGGAAACCTGAGAATAGCGTTCCGATACCTTAGTAAGGAATCGTTCAAGACACTGTACACTGTGTACATCAGGCCCATACTGGAGTATGCAGCTCCAGTTTGGAACCCACACCTGGTGAAACACGTCAAGAAATTAGAGAAATTGCAAAGGTTTGCAACAAGGCTAGTTCCGGAGCTCAGGGGTATGTCCTACGAAGAAAGGTTGAGGGAAATCGGACTGACAACATTGGAAGACAGGCGGGTCAGGGAAGACATAATAACGACATACAAAATACTGCATGGAATAGATAAGGTAGACAGAGACAGGTTGTTCTGTAAGCCTCAGTTGGTAGACACTGTACTTGTCTGTAGAGGAACTTCAGTCTGTCATTCGCTTTCCCTACTACACTGTTCCCTATCAGTTCACCTGACATGCATGGGTCAAAGGGGATTCCCAGATATTTTACTGAGGAAACTGAAGTGATGGGTTTCCCACTACACCGGACATTAAAATTATTTACCCTTCTCAGTTTTTGTTTCGTGCCAAAGAGTATGGCTTTGGTTTTTCCCTATGTATAAAGATAGTTTGTTTTCTACTAATCATTTGCTGCAGGACTCCAGTTCCAATGTTATTACATTAGCTATATCTTGTGGGTGTTTACCTGACACTAACAGATACGACAGGAGTTTGTACTTGACACTGATGGGCATGTCGTTTACATAACATAGAAATAATAAAGAACCCAGAAAACTACCTTGGGGAACTCCACATGCTATCGGCATTGTTGATTTTGACAACTTCTTTCCTGTTGCTAAGATAGGACTTAATTAAACCAGTCTATGAAACTTATGGCGACAGTATCGAAGGCCTTTTGCAAGTCTTAGGTTACAATTCCTATGAGGTTCCCTATTAACATTTTGGTTCTCATGTAATCCATCAGATTTATTAAGGAGGTGTCGGATGAGTAAGATCTCCCAAAACCTGACTGAAAACTATGAAGAATGTTGCAGTTATTAAGATACTACTTAACTGTTTGACAATACACCGCCCTCTCTAGAATTCTGGATATTACACAGACTATACTAACAGGTCTATAGTTGCTGACATCAGACCTAATATTTTTCTTGAAGATAGGAGTAACTCTGGCCTCCTTGAAGCCCTCCCGTACTGTATTAGTGGTGATGGACAAATTTATTATGTAAGCATTGCAAGTGTCTGCATTAATGCGCAGTTTAAAATGTAAGGTGTTTGTATTGTGAATAAATGCTCCACAAATATATTAATGTCAATGTTCGAGTGCACGTGTATCAGACACGTATTGGACGGGCGACTGGGGCAGAGAGAGACGTATAAGTGACTAGCAGTGTCCAGTGACTAGCAGTGTCCAGTGACTAGCAGAGTTCAGTGACTAGTAGTGCCCAGTGACTAGCAGTGTCCAGTGACTAGGAGTGTCCAGTGACTAGGAGTGCCCAGTGACTAGCAGAGTTCAGTGACTAGTAGTGCCCAGTGACTAGCAGTGTCCAGTGACTAGCAATGTCCAGTGACTAGCAGTGTCCAGTGACTAGTAGTGCCCAGTGACTAGCAGTGTCCAGTGACTAGCAGTGTCCAGTGACTAGCAGAGTTCAGTGACTAGTAGTGCCCAGTGACTAGCAGTGTCCATTGACTAGCAGAGTTCAGTGACTAGCAGTGTCCGGTGGCTAGCAGTGTCCAGTGACTAGCAGTGTCCAGTGACTAGCAGTGTCCTGTGACTAGCAGTGTCCAGTGACTAGCAGTGTCCAGTGACTAGCAATGTCAAGTGACTAGTAGTGTCCAGTGACTAGCAGTGTCCAGTGACTAGCAGTGTCCAGTGACTAGCAGTGTCCAGTGACTAGCAGTGTCCAGTGACTAGTAGTGTCCAGTGCCTAGCATTGTTCAGTGACTAGCAGTGTCCAGTGACTAGCAGTGTCAAGTGACTAGCAGTGTCAAGTGACTAGCAGTGTTCAGTGACTAGCAGTGTCCAGTGACTAGCAGTGTTCAGTAACTAGCAGTGTCCAGTGACTAGCAGTGCTAAGTGACTAGCAGTGTCTAGTGACTAGCAGTGTCCAGTGACTAGCAGTGTCAAGTGACTAGCACTGTCCAGTGACTATCAGTGTCCAGTGAGTAGCAGTGCCCAGTGACTAGCAGTGTTCAGTGACTAGCAGTGTCAAGTGACTAGCAGAGTTCAGTGACTAGCAGTGTCCAGTGACTATCAGTGTCCAGTGACTAGCAGTGTCCAATGGCTATCAGCGTCAAGTGACTAGCAGTGTTCAGTGACTAACAGTGTCCAGTAACTAGCAGTGTCCAGTGACTAGCAGTGTGCAGCGACTGTCAGTGTCCAGTGACTATCAATGTCCAGTGACTAGCAGAGTCAAGCGACTAGCAGTGTCCAGTGACCAGCAGTGTCCAGTGACTAGCAGTGTCCAGTGACTAGCAGTGTCCAGTGACTAGCAGTGTCCAGTGACTAGCAGTGTCAAGTGACTAGCAGTGTCAAGTGACTAGCATTGTCCGGTGACTAGCAGTGTCCAGTGACTAGCAGTGTCCAGTGACTAGCAGTGTCCAGTGACTAGCAATGTCAAGTGACTAGCAGTGTCCAGTGACTAGCATTGTCCGGTGACTAGCAGTGTCCAGTGACTAGCAGTGTCCGGTGACTAGCAGTGTCCAGTGACCAGCAGTGTCCAATGACTAGCAATGTCAAGTGACTAGCAGTGTCCAGTGACTAGCAATGTCAAGTGACTAGAAGTGTCCAGTGACTAGCAGTGTCCAGTGACTAGCAGTGTCCAGTGACTTGTAGTGTCCAGTGCCTAGCATTGTTCAGTGACTAGCAGTGTCCAGTGACTAGCAGTGTCAAGTGACTAGCAATGTCAAGTGACTAGCAGTGTTCAGTGACTAGCAGTGTTCAGAGACTAGCAGTGTCCAGTGACTAGCAGTGTCCAGTGACTAGCAGTGTCCAGTGACTAGCAGTGTCTAGTGACTAGCAGTGTCCAGTGACTAGCAGTGTCAAGTGACTAGCACTCTCCAGTGACTAACAGTATCCAGTGACTAACAGTATCCAGTGACTAGCACTGTCCAGTGACTAACAGTATCCAGTGGCTAGCAGTGCCCAGTGACTAGCAGTGCCCAGTGACTAGCAGTGTCCAGTGACTAGCAGTGTCAAATGACTAGCACTATCCAGTGACTAACAGTATCCAGTGACTAGCAGTGTCCAGTGACTAGCAGTGACTGGCAGTGTCCAGTGACTAGCAGTGACGAACAGTGTCCAGTGACTAGTGTCCCTGGGAAGATATACTGGCTGGAGTCAGGTTTAGTTAAGTAGCGTGCATTTTTTTTGTAGTGTTAAGCCATGGGATGTTTTTGGAATCTTTTTGTACTCTTTAAGTTGGCCGTAGCATTGTTCCTGGCCCTGGTATTTATGTGAGGCCTGTGTGCACTGTGGCGAGTACGGAAGTGTTACTTTTTATACTTGTGACTGACAGCCGGTAGAGATGGACAGGGGAGGTTATCGAGTCCCATTGTCCGGAAGAAGTGAATTTACCAATGGCTATTTTGTAATATGTCCAGTGTATTGAAGGCAGGTTTCGTGTTTTATATATTGTCACTGATAATGTTCTTTCAACAAACGGTATCCCACCGAGGCAGGATGACCCAAAACGAAAAACAAAAATTTCTCTTAATAAATTTAGTAATTTATGCAGGAGAAAAGGTTACTAGCCCCTTGCTCCCGGTATTTTACTCGCCTCTTACGACACGCATGGTTTACAGTGGAAGAATTCTGAATATATATATATATATATATATATATATATATATATATATATATATATATATATATATATATATATATATATATATATATATATGTATACACACACACACACACACACACACACACACACACTCACACACACATGGAGAGCCAAGATGTTGGATGTGGTGATGGAAAACCTCATGCACCAACTTGTTAAGGACACTACCAGAGAGAGAGGGGAGGATGAACCAGCAAGATTGGGCCTTGTCTTCACCCTGGGCAGTTCAGACATTGAGGACATCACATATGAGAGTCCCCTAGGAGCTAGTGACCTGGTGGTTCTGTGCTTTGAATACATAGTAGAGTTGCAAGTGGAGAGAGTAACATGAGTTGAATGGGAAAAGCCTGACCATAAAAGAGGGGACTACATAGGGTTGAGGAACTTCCTGCAGGAGCTTCCGTGGGACAGAGAACTGGCAGGAAAGCCAGTAAATGAAATGATGGAATATGTAACAACAAAATGCAAGGAGGCAGTGGAAA
>NC_091333.1:25327115-25402115 GCF_038502225.1 Cherax quadricarinatus | reverse complement strand
TACTTCTACTACTGCTACTACTACTACTACTACTACCACCACCACCACTACTACTACTACTACTACTACTACCACAACCACCACTACTACTACTACTACCACTACTACTGCTACTACTACTACCACTACTACCACTACTACTACTACTACTACCACCACCACTACTACTACTACTACTACCACTACTACTACCACTACTGTTACTACTACTACTGCTACTACTACTACTACTACTACCACTACTACTACTACTACCACTACTACTACCACTACTGCTACTACTACTACTACTGCTACTACTACTACCACCACCACCACTACTACTACTACTGCTACTACTACTACCACCACCACTACTACTACTACTACTACTACTACTACTACCACTACTGCTACTACTGCTAATAGTCTTCTTCGTCCTCCCTATACAAACTTCTGACCCTCCCTCCCTCTCCCTATACTACCATCAGACCTTCCCTCCCTCTCCCTATACTAACTTCTGACCTTCCCTCCCTCTCCCTATACTAACTTCTGACCCTCTCTCCCTCTTCCTATACTAACTTCTGCCCTTCCCTCCCTCTCCCTATACAAACTTCTGATCCTCCCTCCCTCTACCTATAATAACTTCTGATCCTCCCTCCCTCTTCCTATAATAAATTCTGACCCTCCCTCCCTCTTCCTATACTAACTTCTGGTCTTCCCTCCCTCTCTCTATACTGACTCTGACCTTCCCTCCTTCTCCCTATTATAACTTCTGACCCTCCCTCCCTCTCCTTATAATGACTTCTGACCTTCCCTCCCTCTCCCTATACTAACTTCTTGTCTTCCCTCCCTCTCCCTATACTAACTTCTGACCTTCCTTCCCTCTCCCTATACTAACTTCTGACCCTCCCTCCCTCTCCCTATACTACCATCAGACCTTCCCTCCCTCTCCCTATACTAACTTCTGACCTTCCTTCCCTCTCCCTATACTAACTTCTGTCCGTCCCTCCCTCTCTCTATACTAACTTCTTGTCTTCCCTCCCTCTCCCTATACTAACTTCAGACCTTCCCTCCCTCTCCCTATAGTAACTTCTGACCTTCCCTCCGTCTCCCTATACTAACTTCTGACCCTCCATTCATCTCCCTATAAGGACTTCTGACCTTCCCTTCCTCTCCCTATACTAACTTCTGACCCTCCGTCCCTCTCCCTATACTAACTTCTGGTCTTCCCTCCCTCTCCCTATACTAACTTCTGACCTTCCCTCCCTCTCCCTATACTAACTTCTGACCCTCCATCCATCTCCCTATAAGGACTTCTGACCTTCCCTCCCTCTCCCTATACTAACTTCTGACCTTCCCTCTCTCTCTCTCTCTCTCTATACTAACTTCTGACCCTCCCTCCCTCCCTCTCTCTACACTAACTTCTGGCCTTCCCTCCCTCTCCCTATAATGACTTTTGACCTTCCCTCCCTCTCCTTATACTAAATTCTGACCCTCCCTTCCTCCATCTCCCTCAAATGACTTCTGGCCTTCTCTCCCTCTCCCTATACTAACTTCTGACCTTCCCTCTCTCTCCCTATACTAACTTATGGTCTTCCCTCCCTCTCCCTATACTAAATTCTGACCTTCCCTCCCTCTATAGTAACTTCTGACCCTCCCTCCCTCTCCCTATACTAACTTCCGGCCTTCTCTCCCTCTCCCTATACTAACTTCCGGCCTTCCCACCCTCTCTCTATTGTAACTTCTGGCCTTCCCTCCCTCTCCCTATAATAACTTCCCGCCTTCCCTCCGTCTCCCTATACTAACTTCTGACCTTCCAGCACCCCGAACATTCGCCGTCCGTTGCCAGTTCCAGAACCCTGAACATTCGTCCTCCTTGCCAGTTCCAGCACCCTGAACATTCGTCCTCCGTTGCCAATTCCAGCAACCTGAACATTCGTCCTCCGTTGCCAGTTGCAGAACCCTGAACATTCGCCCTCCGTTGCCAGTTCCAGAACTCTGAACATTAGTCCTCCGTTGCCAGTTCCGGCACCCTGAACATTTGTCCTCCGTTGCCAGTCCCAGCAGCCTGAACATTAGTCCTCCGTTGCCAGTTCCGGCACCCTTAACATTCGTCCTCCGTTGCCAGTTCCAGCACCCTGAACATTCATCGTCCGTTGCCAGTTCCAGCAGCCTGAACATTCGTCTTCCGTTGCCAGTTCCAGCAACCTGAACATTCGTCCTCCGTTGCCAGTTCCAGCAACCTGAACATTCGTCCTCCGTTGCCAGTTCCAGTAACCTAAACATTCGTCCTCTGTTGTCAGTTCCAGCACCCTGAACATTCATCCTCCGTTGCCAGTTCCAGCACCCTGAACATTCATCCTCAGCTGCCAGTTCCAGCACCCTGAACATTCATCCTCAGCTGCCAGTTCCAGCACCCTGAACATTTGTCCTCTGTTGCCAGTTAAAGCAACCTGAACGTTAGTCCTCCATTGCCAGTTCCAGCACCCTGAACATTCGTACTCCGTTGACAGTTAAAGCAACCTGAACGTTAAGTCCTCCGTTGCCAGATCCAGCACCCTGAACATACGTCCTCCGTTGACAGTTCCAGCAAAATAAATATTCCTCCTCCGTTGCCAGTTCCAGTACCCTGAACATTCGTCCTCCGTTACCAGCTCCAGCAACCTGAACATTCGTCCTCCGTTGACAGTTCCAGCACAATGAACATTCATCCTCTGTTGCCAGTTCCAGCAACTTGAACATTCTTCCTCCATTGCCAGTTCCAGCACACTGAATATTAGTCCTCCGTTGCCATATCCAGCAACTTGAACATTCGTCCACCCTTGCCAGTTCCAGCACCCTGAACATTCGTCCTCCGTTGCCAGCTCCAGCATCCTGATCATTCGTCCTCCGTTGCCAGTTCTAGCACCCAGAACATTGGTCCTCCGTTGACAGTTCCAGCACCCTGATCATTCGTCCTCCGTTGCCAGTTCCATCAACCTGAACATTCGTCCTCCGTTGCCAGTTCCAGCAACCTGAACATTCGTCCTACGTTGCCAGTTCCAGCACTCTGAACATTCGTCCTCCGTTGCCAATTCCAGCAACCAGAACATTCCTCCTCCGTTGACAGTTCCAGCATCTTGAACATTCGTCCTCCGTTGCCAGTTCCAGCAACCTGAACATTCGTCCTACGTTGCCAGTTCCAGGACCCTGAACATTCGTCCTCCGTTGCCAGTTCCATAAACCTGAACATTCGTCCTCCGTTGCCAGTTCCAGCAACCTGAACATTCCTCCTCCGTTGCCAGTTCCAGCAACCTGAACATTCGTCCTATGTTGCCAGTTCCAGCACTCTGAACATTCGTCCTCCGTTTCCAGTTCCAGCAACCTGAACATTTCTCATCCGTTGACAGTTCCAGCATCTTGAACATTCGTTCTCCGTTGCCAGTTCCAGCAACCTGAACATTCGTCCTACGTTGCCAGTTCCCGCACCTTGAACATTCGTCCTCCGTTGCAAGTTCCAGCAACCTGAATATTCGTCCCCCATTGCCAGTTCCAGCAACCTGAACATTCGCCCTATGTTGCCAGTTCCAGGACCCTGAACATTCGTCATCCGTTGCCAGTTCCATCAACCTGAACATTCGTCCTCCGTTGTCAGTTCCAGCTACCTGAACATTCCTCCTCCGTTGCCAGTTCCAGCACCTTTGAACATTCGTCCTTTGTTGCCTGTTCCAGCTACCTGAACATTCGTCCTCCGTTGTCAATTTCAGCCACTTGAACATTCGTCCTCCGTTGCCAGTTAAAGCAACCTGAACGTTAGTCCTCCGTTGCCAGTTAAAGCAACCTGAACGTTAGTCCTCCGTTGCCAGTTCCAGCACCTTGAACATTCGTCCTCCGTTGCCAGTTAAAGCAACCTGAACGTTAGTCCTCCGTTGCCAGTTAAAGCAACCTGAACGTTAGTCCTCCGTTGCCAGATCCAGCACCCTGAACATACGTCCTCCGTTGACAGTCCAGCAAAATAAATATTCCTCCTCCGTTGCCAGTTCCAGTACCCTGAACATTCGTCCTCCGTTACCAGCTCCAGCAACCTGAACATTCGTCCTCCGTTGACAATTCCAGCACAATGAACATTCATCCTCTGTTGCCAGTTCCAGTAACTTGAACATTCTTCCTCCATTGCCAGTTCCAGCACACTGAATATTAGTCCTCCGTTGCCATATCCAGCAACTTGAACATTCGTCCTCCGTTGCCAGTTCCAGCACCCTGAACGTTCGTCCTCCGTTGCCAGTTCTAGCACCCTGAACATTCGTCCTCCGTTGACAGTTCCAGCACCCTGATCATTCGTCACCCGTTGCCAGTTCCAGCACCTTGAACATTCGTCCTCCGTTGCCAGTTCCAGCAACCTGAACATTCGTCCTACGTTGCCAGTTCCAGGACCCTGAACATTCGTCCTCCGTTGCCAGTTCCATCAACCTGAACATTCGTGCTCCGTTGCCAGTTCCAGCAACCTGAACATTCGTCCTCCGTTGCCAGTTCCAGCAACCTGAACATTCGTCCTACGTTGCCAGTTCCAGCACTCTGAACATTCGTCCTCCGTTGCCAATTCCAGCAACCAGAACATTCCTCCTTCGTTGACAGTTCCAGCATCTTGAACATTCGTCTTCCGTTGCCAGTTCCAGCAACCTGAACATTCGTCTTACGTTGCCAGTTCCAGCACCTTGAACATTCGTCCTCCGTTGCCAGTTCCAGCAACCTGAACATTCATCCTACGTTGCCAGTTCCAGGACCCTGAACATTCGTCCTCCGTTGTCAGTTCCATAAACCTGAACATTCGTCCTCCGTTGCCAGTTCCAGCAACCTGAACATTCCTCCTCCGTTGCCAGTTCCAGCAACCTGAACATTCGTCCTATGTTGCCAGTTCCAGCACTCTGAACATTCGTCCTCCGTTGCCAATTCCAGCAACCTGAACATTTCTCATCCGTTGACAGTTCCAGCATCTTGAACATTCGTTCTCCGTTGCCAGTTCCAGCAACCTGAACATTCTTCCTACGTTGCCAGTTCCCGCACCTTGAACATTCGTCCTCCGTTGCAAGTTCCAGCAACCTGAATATTCGTCCCCCGTTGCCAGTTCCAGCAACCTGAACATTCGTCCTACGTTGCCAGTTCCAGGACCCAGAATATTCGTCCTCCGTTGCCTGTTCCATCAACCTGAACTTTCGCCTTATGTTGCCAGTTCCAGGACCCTGAACATTCGTCATCCGTTGCCAGTTCCATCAACCTGAACATTCGTCCTCCGTTGCCAGTTCCAGCTACCTGAACATTCCTCCTCCGTTGCCAGTTCCAGCACCTTTGAACATTCGTCCTTGGTTGCCTGTTCCAGCTACCTGAACATTCGTCCTCCGTTGCCAATTTCAGCCACTTGAACATTCGTTCTCCGTTGTCAGTTCCAGCACTCTGAACATTCCTCCTCCATTGCCAGTTCCAACACCTTGAACATTCGTCCTCCGTTGCCAGTTAAAGCAACCTGAACGTTAGTCCTCCGTTATAAAGCTAATAGAATCCTTGGCTTCATATCAAGAAGCATAAATAATAGGAGTCCTCAGGTTGTTCTTCAACTCTATACATCCTTGGTTAGGCCTCATTTAGATTATGCTGCACAGTTTTGGTCACCGTATTACAGAATGGATATAAATTCTCTGGAAAATGTACAAAGGAGGATGACAAAGATGATCCCATGTATCAGAAACCTTCCCTATGAGGATAGACTAAGGGCCCTGAAACTGCACTCTCTAGAAAGACGTAGAATTAGGGGGGATATGATTGAGGTTTATAAGTGGAAGACAGGAATAAATAAAGGGGATGTAAATAGTGTGCTGAAAATATCTAGCCTAGACAGGACTCGCAGCAATGGTTTTAAGTTGGAAAAATTCAGATTCAGGAGGGATATAGGAAAGTACTGGTTTGGTAATAGAGTTGTGGATGAGTGGAACAAACTCCCAAGTACCGTTATAGAGGCCAGAACGTTGTGTAGCTTTAAAAATAGGTTGGATAAATACATGAGTAGATGTGGGTGGGTGTGAGTTAGACCTGATAGCTTGTGCTAACAGGTCGGTTGCCGTGTTCCTCCCTTAAGTCAGTGTGACCTGACCTGACTAGGTTGGGTGCATTGGCTTAAGCCGGTAGGGACTTGGACCTGCCTCGCATGGGCCAGTAGGCCTTCTGCAGTGTTCCTTCGTTCTTATGTTCTTATGTTCTAGTCCTCCGTTGCCAGTTCCAGCACCCAGAACATTCGTCCTCCGTTGCCAGTTAAAACAACCTGAACGTTAGTCCTCCGTTGCCAGATCCAGCACCCTGAACATACGTCCTCCGTTGACAGTTCCAGCAAAATAAATATTCCTCCTCCGTTGCCAGTTCCAGTACCCTGAACATTCGTCCTCCGTTACCAGCTCCAGCAACCTGAACATTCGTCCTCCGTTGACAGTTCCAGCACAATGAACATTCATCCTCTGTTGCCAGTTCCAGCAACTTGAACATTCTTCCTCCATTGCCAGTTCCAGCACACTGAATATTAGTCCTCCGTTGCCATATCCAACAACTTGAACATTCGTCCTCCGTTGCCAATTCCAGCACCCTGAACATTCGTCCTCCGTTGCCAGCTCCAGCATCCTGATCATTCGTCCTCCGTTGCCAGTTCTAGCACCTTGAACATTCGTCCTCCGTTGCCATTTCCAGCTACCTGAACATTCCTCCTCCGTTGCCAGTTCCAGCACCTTGAGCATTAGTCCTCCGTTGCCAGTTCCAGCTACCTGAACATTCCTCCTCCGTTGTCAGTTCCAGCACCTTGAACATTCCTCCTCCGTTGTCAGTTCCAGCACCTTGAACATTCGTCCTCCGTTGCCAATTCCAGCAACTTGAACATTCCTCCTCCGTTGCCAGTTCCAGCACCTTGAGCATTAGTCCTCCGTTGCCAGTTCCAGCTACCTGAACATTCCTCCTCCGTTGTCAGTTCCAGCACCTTGAACATTCGTCCTCCGTTGCCAGTTGCAGCACCCTGAACATTTGTTCTCCGTAACCGTTGTCAGGCGAATCTTCAACATTATCTCACACTTTTCCAATTTCAACTCAAAATTGCAGTCCTGGGGGGAACTATGTTTGAGAATTCCCTCCCCAAATTGTTAATGATGCGTACACTGACCACCAACTGTTGGAGACTCAGTCACACGACAGTCACACGACAGTCCCACAACAGTCATCTGTTAAAGTTCAGTTAGAGGCAAAACATTAGTTCTTAAATCAGCTGCATATATGAGAAAGAAACTTATGATGACGTTTCAGTCTAATTTGGTTTTGGTCCAACTTGGTATCGGTCCAACTTGGTTTCGGTCCAACTTGGTTTCGGTCCAACTTGGTTTCGGTCCAACTTGGTTTCGGTCCAACTTGGTTTCAGTCCAACTTGTTTTCGGTCCATCTTGGTTTCGGTTCAACTTGGTTTCAGTCCAACTTGGTTTCGGTCCAAATTGGTTTCTGTCCAAATTGGTTTCGGTCCAACTTGGTTTCGGTCCAAATTGGTTTCGGTCCAAATTGGTTTCGGTCCAACTTGGTTTCGGTCCAACTTGGTTCCGGTCCAAGTCGGACCAAAGAATGTTCTTGTCATCGTGTATTGTTCCAGTCACGGTATTATGCCTTCTTATTCTTTATGCTTCTTAAATGACTGTCTACTCTTAGTTTACTCATCTTGAAACTGGCGATAGGCTCTTGATCCGAAGATTTGGAGCTATCGTCCCCCTCGGATCAAAGCTGTTTGCCTCCCATTTCCCAGACGTTACAAGTTATTATACTTGTAACATTAATTTAAAAAACTTGTTTTGACGACACTAGATCACTACCTTCTTCAAACTGTGATAGACATGTAGGCTTACTGGCCGTCACCACTAACAACCTAGTTGATCAGCAAACAAATACAGCCACTGGTCGGATTGCTTGAGTAGAACTCACGGGTACGTGGCAGGGATGCTGAGATGTATCTTGATCATGTTTAGATCGGGAGGAACATTGTGGTCTTGTTGTGGTTTGTGCAAGGTGCACTTAGTGGTGCACCTGAAGGCAAGGTGCACTTAGTGGTGCACCTGAAGGCAAGGTGCACTTAGTTGTGCACCTGAAGGCAAGGTGCACTTAGTTGTGCACCTGAAGGCAAGGTGCATTTAGTTGTGCACCTGAAGGCAAGGTGCATTTAGTTGTGCACCTGAAGGCAAGGTGCATTTAGTTGTGCACCTGAAGGCAAGGTGCATTTAGTTGTGCACCTGAAGGCAAGGTGCACTTAGTGGTGCACCTGAAGGCAAGGTGCATTTAGTGGTGCACCTGAAGGCAAGGTGCACTTAGTTATGCACCTGAAGGCAAGGTGCATTTAGTTGTGCACCTGAAGGCAACGTGCATTTAGTTGTGCACCTGAAGGCAAGGTGCATTTAGTTGTGCACCTGAAGGCAAGGTTCATTTAGTTGTGCACCTGAAGGCAAGGTGCATTTAATAAAGTTGGTAGAATTACCGACAATATGTAAAGTAAAAGGACACAAGTGCAACTAATGTGACATTTATTGTGGCAACGTTTCGCTCTCCAGGAGCTTTATCAAGCCATTACAAACAATACATGGACACAGAGGGTATATGAAGGCTCAGAGTGAGGTGAATACTAGTGAGGTACCATTTCGATGTTCACTAGTGGTAGTAGTAGTAGTAGTAGTGGTAGTGACAAAAGTAATACAATATGGTAGAGCAATTAATTCGTACATGAGTAAAAGGATATAAAAGCTATTACTTGGGTAACATAAAAATAGGTTGGACAAATATATAAACTGGAATGAGGCAGCTTGTTTCGGTGTTCACTCTCTGTGCTTTGTGTAGTATAACAGGAGAGACTATGTGATGGCAGGGTTTACTGTTTTCAGGAGGATTCTTGCTAAGACTTCGGAGATGGTGAAGCTGCCGTTGTTTTGTTTGATTGTATTCGAAACAGCGATCAGTGCTGATTCGAGGCACTTGCGTCTGCGGAAATTAGTTTCTTTGATCACTAATTGGGCGTCTCTGAATTTCATGAGATGATTGGTGGAATTTCGGTGTTGTACACAGGCGTTGTTCAGGTTATCGTTCCTACATGCGTAAATGTGTTCATTGAGGCGGGTGTCGAGGTTTCTGGCTGTTTCACCTACGTAAATCTTGTCACAGCCTCCACAGGGTATAGTGTAAACTCCTGCATTGACTGGTTCGTGGTGCTTGGATTTTGTCCAGGTTATATCCTTTATTGAAGTGCTAGAAGCGATGGCGACTCTGGTGTTAGCTTGTGAAAGTGCTTTTGAGACGTTCAGTGCAACCTGACTGTTGGGAAGAATTATAACTTTGCTGGGAGTGGTGTTGATGCGTGGAGAATTTATGATCTGAAGAGCTCTTTTCTTGCAATCTTTGATGAAAAAAGAAGGAAAATGTAACTCTGTGAATGTTTGGTGAATGTATGTACACTCCTCGTCAAGAAACTCAGGACTACAAATTCGGTATGCTCTTAGGAAAAACCCGATGATGATGCCTCTTTTGGTCTTGGTATCTTGACTGGAATAGAAGTGTGTGAGATCATTTTTATTGGTGGGTTTCCGATAAACTTGAAATCTTAGGTTGTTGTCTACTTTGTGAATGAGGACGTCGAGGAAAGGTAGCTTGTCATTGGACTCTTCTTCTAGTGTAAACTGGATCGCCGGTTCAACTGCGTTGAGCCTTGCCTGAAGATCCCGTACATCAAAACGTTTTGGAGTTATTACGAGGACATCGTCCACGTAACGTAACCAAGTGACGCTTGAAGGGATGATGTTGGCGAAGTGTTCGGACTCTAGGTGTTCCATGTATAAGTTGGCTAGGACGGCACTGATGGGGGACCCCATTCCCATGCCGTAGGTTTGTTTGTAGAGCTTGTTATTGAAAGAAAAACCTTAATCTTCCTCTGCCTCCCGGAGATTTTGTTGACTTAATTGAACTCTGTGTTAATTTCAACTGTTTTTCTTTCAATAACAAGCTCTACAAACAAACCTACATTTCATAGACTCTGCCCTCTCACGCGCTAAATGCAATTTCTTCTCTCCCAAACTCTCTACTCATGGGAACTCTTCTATCCTCTGCCTTCCCTACATTTCCGGTCTTTCTAATCTCAACAATTCTCTCCGTCCCTTAGACATTAAGCGTACCTTCCGCCAGACTAACACTCTTCGCACTAATCTCGTTCATACCTCTCCTCCCTCTACAGATGTTCCTGGTGTCTACTCTATTTCTTGCTCCTCCTGTCCTCTTCAATACTTCGGAGAAACTGGTCGATCTCTTTCTGACAGACTTAGGGAGCACAAAAATAGTGTTAGGCTTGCCGACACTAACAATGCTCTTTTCTGTCACGTCAGAGATCATAGCCATCCTATTGACTGGTCTTCTGCTAAAACTGTCTTCCCTACTTTCAACTCGAACAGTCGCCGTCTAGTTGAATCCTCTCTAATACACAACTTTCCTTGTATGAACCTTAGCCCTGGCTTCGTCTCTGTAGATGACTTCCTCTCCCACTACATTGTAAAATGCTCCAAACTTCAGAACACCCGTGACTTAACCTGAATCCTCACTTTTTCTTTTTCTTTTTCTTCTTCCTCTTCCCCTTTCCTCTCTCCTTTTCTCCTCTGGGTTGTCTTTCTCTCTCCTGTCTCGTGTTTCTGTTCCTTCTTCTTCTATTTTATTTTATTTCACCACTTCCCCTTTCACGCACCTCGGTGCACTTGCTCTCCCTCTGTGGGTATCTAGCTCTCTTGCAGTGCTCCCTTTCCTTTGTATTTGACTGGCTCGTCTTCCTTATTTCCCACTTCTTCCGCTACCACTACTACTACCTCTTCTTCTTCTACTACAACTACTGTTGAAATTGAGACACATGTGCGGCGTCTGGTTGTCTTTGTTGTGGACGTTTCGCCATCCAGTGGCTGGCTGGGTGGCGAAGCGTCTACGATGGGTATGCCCGGGCGTTGTGCATGTGTCTTAATTTCAGCCTGTCGGTATTATATACAATTCTTGTACTACTACTACTACTACCACTACTACTACCACCTCTTCCTGCCTATATATAGCCGTCCTGCTCCACCTCTGTTAGTGTGACTTTGTCAATGGTCCAAGTCGGACCGAAACGTCGTCGTAAGCTTCTCTCTTTTATGTGCGGGTTATTTGTGTATTGTTCCAGTCACAGTATTGTGCCTTTTTGTTATTTATTTAATCAAAATAACAATAATCACTTCTCTCATGTATAATATTATTGTGCTTGAAGCACATATCACATTCATAATTCTTAAGTACCGTCTGGTACATTAACATTTAATAAGATATTACAAATATGTACAAGTAAGTTTGTGTATGTGTGTGTAAGTGCTCTAAGTAGTTCGCTATGTCTCACGACTCGACTAGACTTGAACAAGTGACTGACAAAGTCCTCAAATAAACTAACTTCTTGACCAACTGGCAATCAGAACAGTCTGCTTGAACAACAAAAAGAATGCTAAACCCAATAGCAATATAACAAGCAACTGCGACACAAAATCAGGAACAAGGAGATAATATAAGGACACTAAGTAGGGACCATCTGCAGATCCTCCACAAAAGTCACAAAACTCCCATACTACTGAATCTAAGTTCAGCATAAGAAAATCCCCGTCTGTGATAATACACAGATACCAGTGCAAATTAGGTCAGAAGCTACAGCTCAGGACCTGAGTTGTTTCGAGTGTCTCTGAGACACACAACCTCAGTACAACGTCGAAAATCACTAAGTCTATACAATGTTCTGTGAACAGAGTCTCACAGAACTAACAATAATGAGACAAGAGATGGTCTTCCAACAAGGGCCTATAAGGGAGATTTAGGCACTTTGGAATACGTCCAACCACCCAGTGAGTCTAGACCAGACTGAATACTTCAGGCGAAGTGAGGACACCCCCCCTCGATCACATGATAGCTCCGTGGACAGCTGCAGCTCAGAAACAGAAGCCGGCAGTCTAACGAGCCACAAGCGATAATTACAGTAGTTAGACAATCAAGACTTGAACTGAGCACATAATATGTTACATCCTACCTAACAAAAGGAAGCTAAGTCAAATAACAATATAAAGCAATACATTTACGATTTAGCTATTATCGCAAATACAAGCAATATAAAATTATATGAAAAGGTAATAATTATATATATATATATATTAATCATTGCAACCCATTCAGGGGTTGCAACACCCCCCCCCAACACTACAAATGGTCGCACTAGGAGTTGCATTAATGTCTTTCACATTACTGATTACTCAGGTTACATTACTAACTATATAATATAAACATTAATCAGAGTCACTCTTGTGCCAAGCACCTCTATAATTTCACAGCGTCTATACAATAAGATATGCCCCTAGTACTAGGGTAGTACACAGTATCGTATCTCTGCATACTCGTGGTTATGTACATCAGTGTAGAGACAGGATAGCGTAGATGAGCCTGACACGTTGAGGCTCGATCATAGTAGTGTAGACAGCATAATAGTCTTGTGCTATAGACAGGAGACAGCATTCCACTCTAAAGTAGTGGTTGTGGAATGCGAGGCAGTATGGACATCTGAGTATTAAACAGCTTAAGGTGTGTAGTGAGGGGGAATCTGCGGCAGGACAGTGTTCCGTCACGCAGTACATTGCCCACACAACACTACCCACTCATCACTCAGCTTCTGTCTCCTTAAACACATATCAATACTGTGAATATATAAATATAATAATTAGACATGAGTATACATAGTTAATATGAGCTGGATGGATTAAGTTACTCTACTGAATTTGACATAGCAAGTAACAAAAGTTATTTGGGCATAAAGTTACGTAAACTTTAAATGGGGAAGTACCCAAATACACGTCAAAATGTTCTAAGGACACCACAAGAGCTAGAGCTCCTTTCTCAATAGTGGCATAATTTTTCTGGTGTCGTTTAAGCTTAGATGAATAGTAACATATAGGATGGAGAATGTCAGTGGATGTTGACTGTTGGAGCAGCACAGCACCCACTGCATAACCACTCGCATCTATATATAAACAGGGAAGATTGAAATTAGGACTCAACACTGGAGCAGAGGAAAGCAGATGCTTCAACCTTTTGAACGAGTCTGAACAATCTCTAGTCCAGATGAACTGAACTTTGCTATTAATGAACAAAGTGAGAGGTGTAGGTGGTGTGTGTTTGCTTGCCTGTCACTTGACACACGTGGCAACGTCGCACATGATCAGCTATTGTTTCCTTCATCTTTGGCCAAGTAAAATGTTTTGCCAGTTTACCGAGTGTCTTCTTGACACCCAAATGTCCTCCTATGGGACTATTGTGAGCAAAATCAATGGCTTGTTCACGAAATGTAACTGGTAACACTATGAGATGCTTGACTGTGGTGGAAACACTATCAGCTGACAACTTACATGTATTTTTCTCCATCAGTATACCGTTACTATAATAGCAATTATCGAGATCCTTTGCTTCACTCTCAGTAACTGCTATATCTCTCAGTCTTTCCAGTGACTGATCAACAAACTGATCCTTGATTAAATCATCATGAGTTAGAAATTTAACGTCAGTTGTGTCCTGACTAGGTTGATGACCGGGGGGAGTCAATGTTAATGACCCGGGATGCAGAGCGTCACTAAACAACATATTCAAGCCCAAATCATTGTCATCCACTAACTCAACAGGAGACAAGGATGGTTGTTGAATCTTTGACATAGCTCTAGTAATTGTGCTGAGAGGAAATAAAATAGGTTTCTCTCTACAAGCTTCAATGGCATAATCATCATCAGTGTTATTATCAATCACAAGTGGTTCTTTACATATACCAGCATGAAGGATATCGTTCCCTATCAACAAGTCCACTGACCTGATGGGAAATACTCCACTGGATATACCCACTGAAATATAACCAGTATAATAGCTTGTTTCAATGTATATTTTGTGAAGAGGTATTTTTATAACAGCCCCTCCATAGGCTTCTAACAATACATCTATCTTGGTATAGGTATCGTCAGTTATGGTCAGTACATCTTTTCTTAATAAGGTGAGATAACTGCCAGTGTCTCTGAAAGTAATTATCTCAGTTAGATGTGATTCGTCAAATCCTACTTTACCTCTCGAAAAGTAGGACTCATCGCTGAACGAATCTTTTCGTCAGATACACTTTTTGACGCTAGTCATCTGTCCTGAGTAACATTATCTAAAACAGTAGGATCATAGGTATTACTAGGATTTTGGTGCCTTTGTTGCTTGGAAGAAGATACGACTTATGTGGGGGCGCCAGCCGCACGACTGCTTCTCGTATCTCTTTCTAACTTATAGCAATACTCTCTAGCATGTCCTTTTCTGTTACAATAGGTACATTTAACTTTCTTCTTCTCGATATCAGATTTCTGTCTAGCCACAGAGACAGATTCAGGATTATGTGTTTTCCTGGTAAAAGTACGAGAAGTTACAGTAGCAGGTACATCAGGCCGGCAATGAGCAGCTGATTTAGGTTGCCAACTTCTAGGACAATTTTTAGTTACCTTGTTTCTCTGTTTTTTAGTATGTACAAGTTTGTGAGAAATCTCGTAATTGTCTGCTAATGCTGCAGTTTCCAGAATATCCGAGGTAGTATGATCGATCAGATATTCTTGTATGTCAGCAGACATACAGTTGTTAAACTCTTCATGTAGTAACAACTGAACAAGGCTGTCATAGTTGTTACACTTGGCAGACCTACACCATCTCTCAAATGCAATTTTTTTCTCATGAGCAAACTCTACACAAGTTTGATCTTGTCGTCGTTGTAACGTACGAAATTCACGTTAACTTACAGGCAACAAGTTATATGTCTCTAGAACAGTTTGTTTGACAGCGTCATAACTAATGTACTTGGCAAATGGTAAAGTAGCAGTACAAGTTTGAGCTCTTCCTGTCAAAGCTGTGTGCAACAAGGTAGCCCAGTGCTTACGTGGCCAGTTCATAGCACGTGCGTGGTTCTCAAACACATCAAAATAGGTGTCTAAGTCACTCTCAAAAAACTTAGGAACCATGGATGCAGCTTTCTGCACATTAAATGTGTCCTGTGATCTATCAGTCTGTTGTCTTCCAAGACGAACATTTTCTCTCTGGAAATCTTCCTCGTTCAATTTCCTCTGAACCTCTATTTGTGCAGTCTGCAACATAATGAGGTGTTCAAACCTCTCAAACTGTTCCTGAGAGATAGAACCAGTGGGTAATGGAGGAGTAAGGAATCTAACATGGTCTGGACGGTCCTTAGGTCGGACACTTTGTCCAGCCGTCTCTAGAGAGTCTAGATCTGGTCTAGGATAAGCAGATACAGGTGTAGCATACACTGTACTAGTATGAGGCTCAGTCATACTACCAGCTATACTCTGTACTATTGTGTCAGTGAGGCGGGAAGGCATGAGCGGAGGTTCACTAGGCTCAGACACTCCTGCCATAGATGCTCTTTCTTCTACGTCATCAAATAGAGTTATACTTCCTAATTGGGACACTAGGCTTTCTGAATCTGAATCATAATCAGACATCTCTGTATAAGCAGGAAACAATATATCTTTAATCAACGCTCTGACAGTTTCTGCGGTGTAATTCCTGTTATACGTCACACCGAGATATTTGGCTACTTGCCAACACGTCTGAAGTTTTAATGTACTTAACTCAGACAAAGTCAGAGTATCAATTAACTGTTTCACTTTGGCATACATCACGAAAATAAGTGTACTACGAGAGAGTGATTATGGGAAACTATAATCCTAATAGGAATTTTAGTGTTGGATGTCTTAGAGTTAGAACTCATAAACAGTATTTCCATCTCCTTGGATCAAGAGACTCAGTCAAGTACATACATCCACCTGGTATGTTGTACAAGACTAAACTCAAAGTCTTCAGATTAGGAAAGTACTCAAAGCGTTTGACCATCAAGTTACTAGTATGTCAAACTGGACAGTTTCCCCAACACCTTGGATCAAGAGCATCCCAGAAAGGCCCCCATTTGTTACAAAAAACGCGATTCTAAAAGCTTAGAGATCTCCAGTGAATACTAGAGAGGACTGCCCTTCTAGCATCCAGCCTGTTACTGGGTTTTCATAATTAGTCAGTATCCTTGTCCAATTATCCATTAGAATTCAGTATAATTCAATAGTGCTTCAGGATTACAACTGGTACGCTACTAACTAGAGAAATTGAAATTTAATAAGTTTATTGAGTATCGTCTAGAGGTATATTACCAAAGTAAATTAAATTAATAATAATCAAAATAATAATAATCACTTCTCTCATGTATAATATTATTGTGCTTGAAGCACATTTCACATTCATAATTCTTAAGTACCGTCTGGTACATTAACATTTAATAAGACATTACAAATATGTACAAGTAAGTTTGTGTATGTGTAAGTGCTCTAAGTAGTGTGCTATTTCTCAAGACTTGACTAGACTTAAACAAGTGACTGACAAAGTCCTCAAATAAACTAACTTCTTGACCAACTTGCAATCAGAACAGTCTGCTTGAACAACAAAAAGAATGCTAAACCCAATAGCAATATAACAAACAACTGCGACACAAAATCAGGAACAAGGAGATAATATAAGGACACTAAGTAGGGACCATCTGCAGATCCTCCACAAGTCACAAAACTCCCATACTACTGAATCTAAGTTCAGCATAAGAAAATCCCCGTCTGTGATAATACACAGATACCAGTACAAATTAGGTCAGAAGCTACAGCTCAGGACCTGAGTTGTTTCGAGTGTCTATGTGACACAACCTCAGTACAACGTCGAAAATCACTAAGTCTATACAATGTTCTGTGAACACTCTCTCACAGAACTAACAATAATGAGACAAGAGACGATCTTCCAACAAGGGCCTATAAGGGAGATTTAGGCACTTTGTCTGGAATACGTCCAACCGCCCAGCGAGTCTAGACCAGACTGAATACTTCAGGCGAGGTGAGGACACCCCCCTCGATCACGTGATAGCTCCGTGGACAGCTGCAGCTCAGAAACAGAAGCCGGTAGTCTAACGAGCCACCAGCGATAATTACAGTAGTTAGACAATCAAGACTTGAACTGAGCACATAATATGTTACATCCTACCTAACAAAAGGAAGCTAAGTCAAATAACACTATAAAGCAATACATTTACGATTTAGCTATTATCACAAATACAAGCAATATAAAATTATATGAAAAGGTAATAATTATATATATATATATATATATATATATATATATATATATATATATATATATATATATATATATATATATATATATTAATCACTGCAACCCATTCAGGGGTTGCAACAAAGGTGCATTTAGTTGTGCACCTGAAGGCAAGGTGCATTTAGTGGTGCACATGAAGACAAGATGCACTTAGCGGTGCACCTGAAGACAAGATGCACTTTGTGGTGCACCTGAAGAGAAGGTGCACTTAGCAGTGCACCTGAAGACAAGATGCACTTAGCAGTGCACCTGAAGACAAGATGCACTTAGCGGTGCACCTGAAGACAAGATGCACTTAGCGGTGCACCTGAAGACAAGATGCACTTAGTGGTGCACCTGAAGACAAGGTGCACTTAGTGGTGCACCTGAAGACAAGGTGCACTTAGCGGTGCACCTGAAAACAAGGTGCACTTAGTGTTGCACCTGAAGACAAGGTGCACTTAGTGGTGCACCTAAAGACAAGGTGCACTTAGTGGTGCACCTAAAGACAAGATGCACTTAGCAGTGCACCTGAAGACAAGATGCACTTAGCGGTGCACATGAAGACAAGGTGCACTTAGTGGTGCACCTGAAGACAAGGTGCACTTAGTGGTGCACCTGAAGACAAGGTGCACTTAGTGGTGCACCTGAAGACAAGGTGCACTTAGTGGTGCACCTGAAGACAAGGTGCAGTTAGTGGTACACCTGAAGACAAGGTGCACTTAGTGGTGCACCTAAAGACAAGATGCACTTAGTGGTGCAACTGAAGACAAGATGCGAGTAAGGCACTGGCATGTTATGTTAGATGCGAGTAAAGTACTGACTTGTTATATAATTACGATTACGTGAGTCAAGATACGAGTAAGGTGCTCACATGTTATTTTAGATGCGAGTAAGTTACTGGCATGGTATGTTAGATACGAATAAGGTACTAACATGTTGTGTTAGATACGAGTAAGGTACTGACATGTTATGTTAGATGCGAGTAAGGTACTGACATGTTGTGTTAGATACGAGTAATTTTCTGGCATGCTATGTTAGATACGATTAAGGTACTGACATGTTATGTTAGATGCAAGTAAGGTACTGGCATGTTATATTAGATACGAGTAAGGTACTGGCATGTTGTGTTAGGTACGAGTAAGGTACTGGCATGTTATGTTAGATACGAGTAAGGTACTGGTATGTTGTTTCAGATGCGAGTAAGGTACTGGTCTCAATTCTGAATAAACGATTTGTTATAAAATAAGCTGAAACTTTCTCGTATCTTCTATTTTGAATGGTTTACATGGCTCTAATAAGCTTGTTTTCTTTTCGGGTAAAATAAGCCTATAGAGATTATCCGAGGACGTTTGTGTGCTCATATACTGAATACCAGAGTTTACTCTAACACTAAACGTCAGTATTAGCCTGCTAACTATGGAGAGAGTGGATAGCATTGTTGGCTGAAGCTGTGGCACAAGAGCCATGGAGGGTAAGGAAGGTGAACTAGAGTCAACTAAAACAGTTTCGCATACTGCTTGAGGGAGACGTTCAGTCAAGCTTAATCTAGAGTCTGATCCAACTTGTACAGTTTGTGTGTATTGAGAGATTACTTGTTGGTGCGCATGTAGACTTTACCATCCGCCTGGCTGACCCGGGGAAAATATGATGCAAATCAAGAGGATTTTAAATTAGAAAATTAAAAAGTTGTTGGTGCTGAGTGGTAGAAGTTGAAAATAAAACACTGGTTGTCCCAAGTAAAACACAGTTGACTTTACTCAACAAGAAAAAGTTTCTCTTCTGAAGGTGTAGGTCAGGGCAGCTCGCGGCTCCTGCAAGTGTCTCGTCTCCGCCATCTTCAGCTAGTGTTTGTGTTGGAGAGTTTGTTGACAAGTGGTGGGTTGCTAGGTAGTTGGTAGGTGGTGGCAGTAGACACAGGTGCCATATGCAATAGCACCTGTATCACTACTGCTACTACCACCACCATTACCACCACCACAACCACCACCACTACCACTACTACCACCACCATTACCATCACCACAACCACCACCACTATCACTAATACCACCAACATTACCACCACCACAACCACCACCACTATCACTTCCACCACTGCCACCACCTCTACTACTACCATCCCCACCCCTACCACCACCACTACCACTACTACCACCACCATTACCATCACCACAACCACCACCACTATCACTAATACCACCAACATTACCACCACCACAACCACCACCACTATCACTTCCACCACTGCCACCACCTCTACTACTACCATCCCCACCCCTACCACCACCACTACCACCAACACCCCCACCACTACCACCTCCACCCCTACCACAATCATTACCACCACGAGCACTACCACCACCGGCATCGTCGCAGCAACACCCGTTGCAAAATCACCACTACCCTCAATAAATACATTTAAACACCTACGTTTATGGACACACCCAATATTTTAAACACATTTGCAAAACTGTAAATTAAAAAATTATCATTTTGATGCAAAAACAGATTCGCAATATTATTTTTAAAGTTAAATGGAATACTGTTAGATTACATATTATCAATAATTTAATAAAATGTTTGTTAATATTAATACTCATCCGTATTAATACACGAATATACTCATCAATATATATCTGGGATGTTATATAAACTACAGTGGACCCCCGGTTAACGATATTTTTCACTCCAGAAGTATGTTCAGGTGCCAGTACTGACCGAATTTATTCCCATAAGGAATATTGTGAAGTAGATTAGTCCATTTCAGACCCCCAAACATACACGTACAAACGCACTTACATAAATACACTTACATAATTGGTCGCATTCGGAGGTGATCGTTATGCGGGGGTCCACTGTATTTACAGCAATTTTTTTGAGCGTTAAATTGCAAAAATAATGGTTACTTTCGTAAATGAGAAAGGGATCGTTGCTTCTCAGTTTAACAAGTCTCTTCTTCTTTTACTTCAAAATTCGTGACGTTTAATTTGAGGTTTTTTGCCTTCCGATAACTGTACAAGTTTTAGTGAGTTGTTACTGTAGTGGTGGTAAAGTTTTGAAGTCATTATACTGGTCGCTCCTTGAACCACCTCGCAAGTGCTTCTGGCCAACTTTTGGACAGAATTTTTTCTAGTATTTAGATTCTGTCCGATTGTTTGTAAGAACTGAATTAATGCTTGCAATATTGTTTATATACAGTAGGAAGTCCAGCCTGCCAAAACACTTTCAGTATAACAGGGAATTTTAAGAGTGGTAAGTTCGTGTTTGCAGATAGTTCCAACACTGTGATGTATAAAACTTTTGAGTAGGAAAATGTAGCATTGTTTCAGAAACAATTTAATGAATATGATTTTCCTTTATAGCTGTCTCCATCTGTATCTGTGAGTTATTAGCTTAGAGTGTCCTAACCTCAATCTGGCCATTGATGTGGTTATTACTCTAATTTTGTCTTGTAAGTTTCCTTTCTTGTCAGAACTTCGTTTTTTTTATTAACACATTGGCAGTCTCCCACCAAGGTAGGGTGGCACGAAAAAGAAAAACCTTTCATCATCATTCACTCCATCATTGTCGTGCCAGAGGCGTGCTTACACTACAGTTATAAAACTGCAACATAAAAACTCCACCTTCAGAGAGCAGACACTGTACATCCCATCTCCAGGACTCAAGTCCGGCCTGCCGGTTTCCTTGAATCCCTTCATAAATTTTACCTTACACTCCAACAGCACATCAAATCCTAAAAATCATTTGCCTCCGTTCGCTCATATCTAACACACTCACGCATGCTTGATGGAAGTCGAAGCCCCTCTCACACAAAACTTCCTTTATCCCTTCCCTCCAACTTTTCCTAGGCTGATCCCTACCCTTCCTTCCTCCCTCCACTACAGATTTATACATTCTCTAAGTCATTCTATTTTGTTTCATCCTCTCTACATGTCACAACCACCTCAACAACCCCTCCTCAGCCCTCTGGATAATAGTTTTGGAAATCCCGCACCTCCTCCTAATTTCCAAACTATGAACTCTCTGCATAACATTCGCATGACACATTGCCCTCAGATATGCCATCTCCACTGCCTCCAGCCTTCTCCTTGTTGCAACATTCATCACCCATGCTTCACATCCATATAAGAGCGTTGGTATAATTATACTCTCATACATTCCCCTCTTTGCTTCTATGGACAAAGTTCTTTGTCTCCACAAACTCCTAAGTGCACCACTCACCCTTTTCCCTTAATCAGTTCTATGATTCGCTTCATCTTTCACAGACCCATCTGCTGATATGCCCACTACTAAATATCTGAATACATTCACCTTTTATATACTGTCTCCCTCCAACCTGATATCCAATCTATCGTCACCTAATTTTTTTGTTATCCTCATCACCTTACTCTTTCCAATATTCAGTTTTAATTTTACTCTTTTATATACCCTACCAAACTCATCAACCAACCTCTGCAACTTCTCTTCAGATTCTCCCAAAAGCACAGTGCCATCAGCAAAGATGTGTTAGTTTCTTTATATTTTAACCCCCACACCACTTGCCAACACCTGAGCATTCACTTCTCTTACAACCCCATCTATAAATATATTGAGCAACCACGGTGACATCACACATCCTCGTCTAAGGCCTACTTTTACTGGGAAATAGTCTCCCTCTCCCCAACATACTCTAACTTGAGCCTCACTATCCTCGTAAAAACTCTTCACTGCTTTCAGTAACCTACCTCCTATTCCATACATTAGCAACATCTGCCACATTGCCTCCCTATCCACCCTGTCATACGCCTTTTCCAAATCTATAAATGCCACAAAAACCTCTTTACACTTATCTAAATACTGTTTACCTATATGCTTCACTGTAAACACTTGGTCTACACACCCCATACCTTTCCTAAAGCCTCCTTGTTCATCTGCTATCCTACTCTTCGTCTTACTCTTAATTCTTTCAATAATAACTCTGCTATACACTGTACCAGGTATACTCAACAAACTTATTCCCCTATAATTTTTGCACTCTCTTATGTCCCCTTTGCCTTTATACAAAGGAACTATGCATGCTCTCTGCCAATCCCTAGTTACCTTACCCTCTTCCATACATTCATTAAATAAAAGCACCAACCACTCCAAAACTATATCCCCACCTGCTTTTAATATTTATATCTTTATCCCATCGATCCCAGCTGCTTTACCCCTTTCATTCTACCCACTGCCTCACGAACTTCCCCCACATTCACAACTGGCTCTTCCTCACTCCTACAAGATGTTATTCCTGCTTGCCCTATACACAAAATCACAGCTTTCCTACCTTCATTAACTTTTAATAATTCTTCAAAATATTCCCTCCATCTTCCAATACCTTTAACTCTTCATCTAATACGTCTCCTCTCCTAATTTTTTACTATCAAATCCACTCATTCCCTAGGCTTCCTCAACTAATTAATGTCACTCCGAAACTTTTTTCTTATTTTCAACAAAATTTGTTGATAACATCTCATCCACTCTTTCATTTGCTCTCTTTTTACATTGTTTCACCACTCTCTTAACCTCTCTTTTTCTCTCCATATACTCCTCCCTCCTTGCATCACTTCTACTTCGTAAAAACCTCTCACATGCTAACTTTTCCTGCCTTGCTCTTTACATCATCATTCTACCAATCGCTCTTCTTCCCTCCTGCACCCACTTTCTTGTAACCACAAACTTCTGCTGAACACTCTAACCTATTCCATACATCTTAGACCTCATTGCCTATACTCTCACTAGCCCATCTATCGTCCAACAGTTGTTTATATCTTACCCTAACTGCCTCCTTCTTTAGTTTATAAACCTTCACCTTTCTCTTACTTGCTGTTTCGGTTTTCCTTGTATTCCATCTACCTTTTACTTTCACTGTAGCTATAACTAAAAAGCAATCTGATATACCTGTGGCCCCTCTATAAACATCTTCATACTGAAGTCTACTCAACAGTCTTTTATCTACCAATACATAGTTCAACAAACTTCTGTCATTACTCCCTACATCATATGTTGTATACTTAATTATCTTATTTTTGGGGGGAATAAGTATTACTAATAACTAAACCCCTTTCTATACAAAGCTCAATCAAAGGGCCCCCATTATCATATACACATGACACCCCAAACTTACCTTCCACAACCTCTCTAAATGTTTCTCCTACTTCAGCATTTAGGTCCCCTGCCACAATTACTCTCTCGGTTCAAAGGTTCCTACACACCCTCTTAATTAACATCTCCCAAAATTTCTCTCTCTTATCTACACTTCTCTCTTTTCCAGGTGCATACACACTTATTACCTGGAGTTTACCTGGAGAGAGTTCCGGGGGTCAACGCCCCCGCGGCCCGGTCTGTGACCAGGCCTCCTGGTGGATCAGAGCCTGATCAACCAGGCTGTTGCTGCTGGCTGCACGCAAACCAACGTACGAGCCACAGCCCGGCTGATCAGGAACTGACTTTAGGTGCTTGTCCAGTGCCAGCTTGAAGACTGCCAGGGGTCTGTTGGTAATCCACCTTATGTGTGCTGGGAGGCAGTTGAACAGTCTCGGGCCCCTGACACTTATTGTATGGTCTCTTAACGTGCTAGTGACACCCCTGCTTTTCATTGGGGGGATGGTGCATCGTCTGCCAAGTCTTTTTGCTTTCGTAGTGAGTGATTTTCGTGTGCAAGTTCGGTACTAGTCCCTCTAGGATTTTCCAGGTGTATATAATCATGTATCTCTCCCTCCTGCGTTCCAGGGAATACAGGTTTAGGAACCTCAAGCGCTCCCAGTAATTGAGGTGTTTTTTCTCCGTTATGCGCGCCGTGAAAGTTCTCTGTACATTTTCTAGGTCGGCAATTTCACCTGCCTTTAAAGGTGCTGTTAGTGTGCAGCAATATTCCAGCCTAGATAGAACAAGTGACCTGAAGAGTGTCATCATGGGCTTGGCCTCCCTAGTTTTGAAGGTTCTCATTATCCATCCTGTCATTTTTCTAGCAGATGCGATTGATACAATGTTATGGTCCTTGAAGGTGAGATCCTCCGACATGATCACTCCCAGGTCTTTGACGTTGGTGTTTCGCTCTATTTTGTGGCCAGAATTTGTTTTGTACTCTGATGAAGATTTAATTTCCTCATGTTTACCATATCTGAGTAATTGAAATTTCTCATCGTTGAACTTCATATTGTTTTCTGCAGCCCACTGAAAGATTTGGTTGATGTCCGCCTGGAGCCTTGCAGTGTCTGCAGTGGAAGACACTGTCATGCAGATTCGAGTGTCATCTGCAAAGGAAGACACGGTGCTGTGGCTGACATCCTTGTCTATGTCGGATATGAGGATGAGGAACAAGATGGGAGCGAGTACTGTGCCTTGTGGAACAGAGCTTTTCACCGTAGCTGCCTCGGACTTTATTCTGTTGACGACTACTCTCTGTGTTCTGTTAGTGAGGAAATTATAGATCCATCGACCGACTTTTCCTGTTATTCCTTTAGCACGCATTTTGTGCGCTATTACGCCATGGTCACACTTGTCGAAGGCTTTTGCAAAGTCTGTATATATTACATCTGCATTCTTTTTGTCTTCTAGTGCATTTAGGACCTTGTCGTAGTGATCCAATAGTTGAGACAGACATGAGCGACCTGTTCTAAACCCATGTTGCCCTGGGTTGTGTAACTGATGGGTTTCTAGATGGGTGGTGATCTTGCTTCTTAGGACCCTTTCAAAGATTTTTATGATATGGGATGTTAGTGCTATTGGTCTGTAGTTCTTTGCTGTTGCTTTACTGCCCCCTTTGTGGAGTGGGGCTATGTCTGTTGTTTTTAGTAACTGTGGGACGACCCCCGTGTCCATGCTCCCTCTCCATAGGATGGAAAAGGCTCGTGATAGGGGCTTCTTGCAGTTCTTGATGAACACAGAGTTCCATGAGTCTGGCCTTGGGGCAGAGTGCATGGGCATGTCATTTATCGCCTGTTCGAAGTCATTTGGCGTCAGGATAACATCGGATAGGCTTGTGTTAATCAAATTTTGTGGCTCTCTCATAAAAAATTCATTTTGATCTTCGACTCTCAGTCTGGTTAGCGGCTTGCTAAAAACTGAGTCATACTGGGACTTGAGTAGCTCACTCATTTCCTTGCTGTCATCTGTGTAGGACCCATCTTGTTTAAGTAGGGGCCCAATACTGGACGTTTATGATCCACTTTTCGCATCCGACCCTTATTTTAATCCACATAATCCTTGAATTTATAAATTTATATTCCCTCTTCTGTTTCGATAACTGATTCTTCAACATTATTGCTACCACTTCCTTAGCTCTAATTCTCTCAGATATTCCTGACTTAATCCCATTTATTTCGCCCCACTGAAACTCACCTATCCCCTTCAGCTATGTTTTGCTTAGAGCCAGGACATCCAACTTCGTTTCATTCATAACATTAGCAATCATACATATATATATATATATATATATATATATATATATATATATATATATATATATATATATATATATATATATATATATATATATATATATATATACACATGACATTCATTTGAAATATTAACCCTGCTCTGAAATTTTTCCTTGATATCTGCATTGGAAGTCACAGACATAATACAAGACACAAATCTCTTTCAATATCTCCTGTGTTCGACTCAACACAAGTAACAGCTCATGCACATGGAAGGACCTAAAATCTGGAACTCTGCCTGAAGATTCCAAAGATTCCCTTTCTGCCAATCACTTCAAAGCTGCTGTTAAAATGTACCACTTTACCTTAAAGTGATCCTGACCGCAATATACTATTATAAAGAAATCCTTAACCCTGTTGTTGTCATCAAAGACTATTCCTTCTTGTTTCATCCTTCTTTCAACTCCCATATATTATAATTTGCATTATATTCTCTATTCTAATTTAAGTAACTAGTACCACTAACATTACTACGTTAATACATTTTCTTGTGAATTTTATTTTAAGTAACCTGTAACTTATATTTATTTTTAAGCTTCTATTAGTACTATGTTTACCTGGAGTTTACCTGGAGAGAGTTTCGGGGGTCAACGCCCCCGCGGCCCGGTCTGTGACCAGGCCTCCTGGTGGATCAGCGCCTGATCAACCAGGCTGTTGCTGCTGGCTGCACGCAAACCAACGTACGAGCCACAGCCCGGCTGTTTGAGACCCTAAGAAGAAATATAAAAATGAAAAATTAAATATTACGTAAAGCTGAGTAAATTTTAGGTACAGGATTTTTTGTAAATTATGCCCTAGGTGCTGTTTCGATTAGTATTTGCTTTTGTATTTAACAGACATATGTAATAATCGTTACAAATGTTACAGTAAGTTGTTTTAACCAAACTTCCAACAAATTGTTCTGCAAGAATTCCAGTAAAAGTTATAAGTCCATTTTAATTGAGGCTGCCGGAAATGCTTGGCATAACCAGGAGCTCTGTGAAGTATTTTAGTGATGGCAGATATTCTCCAATCAATTTTAAACCATACTTTGTAGAAATAAAGTTTATCGTTTATCCCAGCTAAACTGTGTGGTATACACAATGCGGATGTTGTCAATGTTGTTACTGAAATTCGTGATCCATTTTTTCGTGAGGATTGCCCACTGGAGATGTAAAAATATATGTTGAATCTCTTGCTGCTGTTATGGGAATATCATTGTCAAACGGTAATATAGCAGGAGAGAGGAAGCAGTGGAAATGTTGGTTAGTTTTCTCAATTTTGAAAGATGATGTGGTGATAGGTGAAATTAAACAAGACCCTTTTGATAAAGGATTTTGAGTGAGAGGTACATCTGGTGGGTTTGTTTGGAATGATGATGACAGGAGATTACTTTGCCCGAATTGCTCAGCATAACAAGCGGCTTTCTATATAGTAGTATGTCATTGATGTCAGCTTGGACTGTATACCTTGTACATGTACTTGTAGTAAATAAAGATATTATTATTATTATTATTATTATTATTATTATTATTATTATCATTATTATTATTATTACTTAGGAGCGCTGCGGATATGTGGGGGTGTGCGGAAATGCAGATGGGTTGGTAGTTTACGTACATTATGTCTCCCCTTGTGGCTAGGCTCATGTGAGTAGTTTCTCTTTAAAAGTTTTGTATTGGTGATAAATACAAGGCCTTTGCAACTGACCGAAGACATTCACACAGCAAACTGTATCTTTCTTGAAGAGAAGACAGTCGGATGCATGCAACACTGTATTACGTTCTGATAACGTGTGCCATGCAGTGAATGACACTAACATCGTGATGACAAGCCAGTTTGCCAGCCGTAATAAAAGTATATATTGCAATTGAAATTTAATTTTATCCGGGAGATTGTTATATTTAAACTTCACTAATTATAAAAATATTTATATTCTAGGTATATTCACAACGGGTAACATATATTCACTGATTGTGCAGTCTTGAAACTACAAACACAATATTCTGCTTTTCTCGGGTAATATTTAATAAAAAGTAATTAATTAATGTTCAGCTGGATAATCATGACTGCAAGTTTTATTATGTAATTATTCACGATACATGTATAAATATTAGCACTCAAAATTCAAGGCATAAATATTCACCAATAATCCACAAAACACTTCATCACTCTAAATAAAACACATGAGGCAAGTCACAAGTCACAAGGACACCACATCACTTTCCTTTCTCGCGGACAGATAATGACACTGACACGTTGAAAGACAGGGTTGAACGACGGCAGCCAGATGGCAGCCCCGAGCAACGGCAGCCAGATGGGAGCCCCAAACAGCGGCAGCCAGATGGCAGCCCCGAGCAACGGCAGCCAGATGGTAGCCCCAAGCAGCGGCAGCCAGATGGGAGCCCCAAACAGCGGCAGCCAGATGGGAGCCCCAAACAGCGGCAGCCAGATGGGAGCCACAAGCAGCGGAAGCCAGGAACAATATAACAACTCCTACCACACCACATAGCACAGATGAGTGACCTAACTATTTACAAAATGTCATTCACTCACACTCACAAGTTAACATGTAACAAATTCCCAAAGATTATGGGAAGGTGGGAGTGTGCTGAACGAGGCAATAATGTCCCACATGTGGGAACTATGCTTAGTACTGCATCGTACCGCTTACATAACATGTTGCATAACATAACATAATATAACGTAACACTGATGTCACCAATGTATGAATTCCTGCACAGAATGTCAATACATTTTTAGATATTAGGTAATATTGTCTCTTTGTGTGCGCAGAAGAGAAATAATTCAAATGTAATAATAATGTTAATACACTTTATAGAATTTTTTTTATATATTTTATTTAAAACCGCATTTACAAAATACATAGATATGTGCAATTTAGTGGTACATATTATGATCAAAATCCACAATGGTTCTGCTATAATCTAAAATTGCACTAAGACAAATTCAACTCCACCAACATCCTACTTAAAAACACAAAAATGTACATAATACATTGACATCCTCAGTTCAAATTCCGACTCCCCCCCAAAAGAGTAAAACAATGTACAGTGCCACCTGGTTAAAACAATAGCTACTCCACATTTAATTAAACATTAATTTAAACCTATGTTTAATTCGTTTATAAACCAAATATAAACAATCACCAATAGCTTTATATTTACACAAGACACAAAATCAACTATATCGAAATTAGTTACTATATACCACACTACTGGTATTATAATGTTCCATCTTATGAAAAACTTGGTGACATTATTCCAGTCCACGCTTACAACATACATAATGGCTCTAATACCACCATCAAAAAATTCACATAATACACTTTCAATACCCAGTCTTGCAGACCTACTGTCACATGAATATCATGTGGATGAAGTGACTCACCACTCCATCATGTATTTACATTTCATTACAATTCCCAATTAAAAAATATAAAAAAATTCATGAATAGTATTTTAAGAAACACTAAATTCGTCCATCTGCTATGTTATGAATTAAGCCATAACAAAGTAATACACGCTGGAGACGATATTGATTTACACCCGAGTGTTGTTTCAACACAATAACACCAAACCCAGGGAGTTTCATGATCTCTGAGAACATTACTTTCACACCAAACACCAGCCAATTACACACGCTTTCCACTACTCACGCCCATCCACCCATCACCTCACACAATGCCCCACTCAAACACACCACATTCATACAACATAGATAATAGGCAGCTCACACCCGAACATACAGGTGCCCATGTGTTATTCTTGTAACAACATCAAAACATTGAACAAAAAGCCATAATGCAAGACATGTTATACATTTATATATAGTATCTGTAAACTTTATACACAGAATAATAACACAACTCGGATCATTCTTAATTATACAGAGTCCATGATACAGCTGCCCTGTACATGGCCACCGGAAAACAACGTTTCCATAGAATGATAAAAGCAAAATACAATGTACAAATTCTCATGCATCTCTAAGACTCTACAGCAAAAAAAAAATAAATAAATAAAAAGACTCAGTATAGCTATAGTTGTAAGACACCCCCCCCCCCAAAAATGCTCTACATGTAACACACAACATACATACTATAACATTTATTAGCTAAATCTGGATATATCTTCGGCGTGTACCATGTCGTGATAACCTCCTAGTTATATAACAAGGCCATGACTTATATAATCCAAAACAAAAGAAAAACCTTTCCCACTAATAGAAGGTATGTTATGACCCTACCATAACTGCATACGCCCCACCCCATCCATTCACTCTTTCACGAGAAACCTTCGAACACTCACACCATCACCACCTTAACCCTTGAAAAACCGGCTACAAAAGGAAACCAGTCCCCTACAGTGTTACCCCTATGCCAATTGAAGGAGACGGCTGACCGTAAGGTTACGGGAGGGCTCCGGAAAACAAACTCCCCACTGTCCTCCATAAAAAATGTTATTCCTACTAACAGTCCTGTATATACCCGCCGCTATTGCCTTAATCCGAATCCCGCCCCCAACATCCCTCATTCCCCAAGAAATATACAGAAAATCCACTACCACATACTTGATCGCCCTTTTCACCTCCATTGGGACCCCTCTCACTTTAAAATTTAAGCTCAAAGGGTCGAAACATTACCCCCACCCATGAGACGAAAAACCCTAGCCAACCATGACCTCACCTCCCTCAATGCCTCACAAAAATAAACTGCATGAAATGCTGTTTCCATTTCACCACACTGTATGCAGTATGGTTCCTTCAAGCCCATTAAACTCAAAACTGATTTCAACGCTAAGATCCCCATCATGAATCTGCATACTAACTCCCTTACCCTCAGCATCAACCTAAGCTTCCAGAAGTCTTCCCATATCACCCCCCCAATCATACAAGGGAAAAACTGATACACCTTGTAGGATCTCCGGCCTCCTATTCATCGACACAAAATGCCCCACTTTAAATTGTGTGATGCCCCGAACCAGTAAAAAAACCCTCAGCATATCTTCACATTCAATTAACTCCTTGCCACCCCACCATTTACACACATCACCCATTACCTTCCCCACTCTAACCCCTCTTTTCCCTCCAGCCCTGACAAATCTCTGTTTTACATATAGACCTTTCACTCTAGGCCCCAACGCTAAAGGCCCACACCCCCCCTGCATACATGGAACATCACCACCTCCTTACTTAACCATGCCCTCCCAAAACCCCAGACATAAAGTAATACCCGACGCTTGGTCTCCTGCACGTCTTGTGTCCTCAGAGGATACACTTCAGTCATATTCCACACTTTACTATAAACAAGCAAATTAACTATTACCACCCTCTGCTGTAACCTGGAGTTTACCTGGAGAGAGTTTCGGGGGTCAACGCCCCCGCGGCCCGGTCTGTGACCAGGCCTCCTGGTGGATCAGCCCCTGATCAACCAGGCTGTTGCTGCTGGCTGCACGCAAACCAACGTACGAGCCACAGCCCGGCTGATCAGGAACTGACTTTAGGTGCTTGTCCAGTGCCAGCTTGAAGACTGCCAGGGGTCTGTTGGTAATCCCCCCAAGGTGACATCTCCCGCCCATAAATCCCATAACCTACTCAATGCCTTCTCCACCGCCCATTCTGAAATTACCCTTCTGGCCTCTGCACATCCACCATGTATATTACCGCACAGATCTTTAGCCTATCCACCACTGCCCACTCAAACTCCAACCCCAAATCCCCCCCCCCACCCAAGAACCCACCTCCAATAAACTTGATTTCGCCCTACTTACATCGCCTCCCCAAAAACTCCAACATCCTTCCCACAGAAAGCAATCCCTCTACCCCATCTATCAAGACAGTGGTGTCATCCACATACTCCACTATACCTATACAACCATCCCTCTCCCCCTGTAACATACCCCCCCTACTAGTCCATAAAACGGATTCTGCATACACGCAAACAGTATTTGAGAAAGTGGGCACCCTTGCCTCAAACCCCTCTCCATGTTAACCAGCCTCCCCAACCTGCACCATTGCCAATGAGTACAGCATATCAACCCACCACACAACTCCTTTCCCAAAACCCTGACACAACAAACTAGCCCTCAAAAATTTCCTATCCACACAGCCATATGCATTCTCCCAAACAAGACCCAAAAGTCCTCCCCCCTTGCAACTCTCCAAAAAATCCCATATGTGCCCATGACCATCTCTCATACTTCTCCCCGGTATACCCATCTGACCCCTATGTATAACTGCCCCTATAACCTTCTTCATCCTAATGCCTAAAATCTTCACAAAAATCTTATGGTCAGAACACATTAGTGAAATAGCTCTATATGCATTTAAGACTCTTCCCTCCCGCTTTTTTTGCACCAGTACGACCACCCCCATACTTTGTGTCTGTCCTAGCTTCCCCTTCTGTAGCATGTAACTCATGACCTCCACCAGACAGTGCTTAATATGCTCCCCATGAACCCTCTAAAAGTCATTTGAAATCCCATCTATACCTGGTGCCTTGCCAGTACTCATGTTGAACACTGCCTCCTCAACTCCACCCCCTTTCCCTCTTGCCGCCCCAACCAACTCCCCCCCTCAACACTTCCTCAATAGCATCACCCTCCTCCCCCTGCTTCCATTTCTCCCTAACCCAGGTATTAGCATAATTACTCATGCCTTTTGTAGTTGTAAGCACCTGACCCTTATGATATCCACCCATACCCTCACTTAACTCCAATTGCAATATAGTAGGCTCCTTCTGCCTGACCCGAAAATGTCGCAAAACACTGCCCAGACCTGCCCTCACTCGTACCGCATCAAAATGGTCATTGTCTAGTTTCGCCAATCTACCCCTGAGTTGTGCAATGGTCCCATACTGCCCTCCCCACCCTCCTCGTAACACTCATTCAGCTGACCTTCCAAATAATTCTGTAACCCATGTCTCCACCTAGCCTCTTCCCTACCCAAATATTTAAAGAATCCTGCAATACCTAGTTTAGCCCACTTCTCCCACTAATCCAAGACACATGATCCTGCTTCTCGCAACCCCCACAAAGATTACCACCATTCCCCAAAAACCTCACTCACCCCCTCCCCCTTCAAGAGTCTCACATTTAATTTCCAATAACCAGGTTGGGTCCTAACCATACCATCCCAGTCAAGATCTGCAATAACTGCCCTATGGTCAGAAAATCCCAGATCAAAATCCCGTATTGCCTCCATTGTATAGAGCATATCCAGACGTGCAGCATAACCCCTTTGTACAAACATATACTCAACCCTCCAACCACCCCTCCTACCACCCCTCCTCACCACATCGAAAATCCCCATATCACCCAATACATTGCATAATAAACCCAGCACACACCCTGCCCCCTCGGGTCCACATCACCCTGTCTTATGACACAGTTCCAATCTCCTCCTATCACGGTGACTAAAGGCAATCCCCTAAAATGATACAGCAATACATCCGTCACAAAATTTTCCTTAACTCTTGCATTGCCATCCACCGGCATATATACTCCTATAAAACAAACCCTAGTCTCACCCCACACTCCCTCCACCTGCACCACCCTCCCACCCCAAAACTGGTCTCCTTCACAGCCACAGCAACCCCCCTTCCCTTTTAACCTCAACGAGCCACTCATAATCTTATATCCCTTTAAACACAACTCACATCCAAACTGGTAATTATGCTCCTGTATGAAACAAATATCCACATCAAATCTCCATAGAAACCACTTCACCTACACTCTCTTAACCTCAGCCCTCAGGCCATTGACATTTATAGTGACAACCATGAAGTATTACAGTAAAGGTGGTTTCCCCCAACGCCTTTGCGGCTTACTCAGAATACTGGGCAGCTGACTGGAGCCACTTTTAGCACTCTGTCTATCCTGACCCCCTACCCCCCCTCCCCGCTTCCATCGACCCTTTCAGCATCTCAGTGCTGGTACCACCACTCGCTGGGGGCTCCAGCATGGTCTTCCATGGTTTCTTTCCAGGCCATTGCCCCGGCGTTAACACGTCATCCATGTCCAATGCTCTCACTGCTCTTTTGCAGGAACCACCATCTCCACACAGGACATCATCTTCCATGTCCTCCTGGTGCACCTCAACCACCACCTTTTGCTGCTGACCCTCCCTACACAAGGTCTCCTCACACTCAGGTGTGGCTGACTCCCCCACCACTGCACGCTCGGCACCCACACCATCAGGATATCCCTCCTCCACACCCAGGAAGTCTTTCAAGACCTTCTCCAGCTGGCCATCCTTATGAAAAACACTCGTGTAAACAGTCGCCCCCATTGGCGTCTGCTCAGCCTCCATGCCAACAGGTAACATGGAACACATTCCCATCTCCAACTCTGCTCTGTCCACTTCCTCATTCCAAATCCTAGGCACCTGCCCTGCAGCTGCACCTGTCCCAGGCACCAAAGTGCCCAGTTGTTGGTCCACGGGGGGTAGGCATTTGTTCACGCCTTCCCTGCCTCTGATGACACTGGGCTGCCATATGGTCATAAGACCCGCACAACCGGCATGTCCTTCGTTGTCCTGCATAATATACGTAGACCTGTGTTCTGTAATCCTCCAGTAGAACGTACGATGGAATCGGCTGCCTCAGCGACATCTTCAGTGTGAATGATCCCTCTGGCAGCCCCATATAAGGCCCATCCTTCCACACTCCCAATTCAGCCACATGAACCGGCCCATACCTATGAAATACCGCCACATCATATTCCACAGCCTTGAATGGCACATTTCTGACCTTTATCCACGTTACATAGCTGGAGACATCATGAAGACAGACCTCTACTGCTGTATTAACCATCATTCTCTTCTCCTGGAAAGCGTCGACTATGCTGGCGTAAAACCCAGCACTCGTAAACTTCATGAAAACCTCGTCAATCCATTAACTGCAACTCCATACAGTTCTTCATTCGGAATGCCATACACATCACAGATGATACTAGGAAGAACCACATGCATCGTAGAACTGATAAGCATTCCATGGACCAGCTCCACACAGACCGTGTTCACACGGCGTCCACGTCCGTCCGCCATTTTGGGTACCAAGGTACACCAACCGCCACCTGGGAACAGCAGTGGCAAGCTCAGAGAGCGTCCTCCCTACCCACAGGTTGAGAGACGAATATTTATAGAATTATACACTAATGATATGATATTTTTAACATGAGAACAGTTCGTCCATACCTGCTTTCTTTCATGCTAATTTTTTTTTTTTGTGTATGTGAACATTTTTTTTGGGGGGGAGGGGGGTTCACCCAGGCCAGCCTTTTAGAAGCTTCTGAAACCTTGCCTCACACTAGAGGTCATTTAATAGCTTCTAAGAAGTATGAGAGTAACTTTGATTCAGTGACAGTGAAATATGGATAAGTGGTTACAACCTTTCTAGATGTGACAGAAAGAACAGGCAACAAGGGGGGGGTTGGCCTGTATGTCAAAGAGCCCCTCATTTGCACGGAGTTGCTGAACACCACAAATGAGGTAGTTGAAGTTCTATCAATAAAGATCGAGAACCAAAACCTAGTCATTGTGGTTGTATATAAACCACCAGATGCAACCTCACAACAGTTCAAGGAACAGCTACTGAAAATTGATTACTGTTTGGAAAACCTTCCAGCTCCTTCCCCAAACTTCTTACTGCTTGGTGATTTCAACCTAAGGCATACAAAATGGAAGAATGTAGCAAATAATGTTATAGCTGAAACAATCCCCGGAGGTAACGCAGATGAAAGGTCACACACACACATGAGCTACTAAGTCTCTGCAAAAAACACACCTTAAGCCAGCAGATAGTGGAGCCAACAAGACTAGAAAACACACCTGACCTTATCTTCACAAATAATGAGGACCTGATAAGAGACATAAGAATATCAAAAACAACTAATTCCAATCACAACCTAATCGAAGTCCAGACGTACATGCATAGGGGTCCTGATCAGCAGAATGCATGTGCCTGTGAAAGTGTCCACAAAATACAACTTCAACAACAAGAACATGAACTGGGACCAGGTAAACCATGTCCTAAACGAAACATGTTGGGAAGATGTCTTAAATGACATGGATCCAAACCAGTGCCTTGAAAGGATCAACTTTCTGGCAGCCGAAGTATGTTCTAGGCATATTCCCCTAAGAAAGAAGAAGAGCAGGAGTAAACTGGAGAAAGATGCTCCCTCTACAGAAGACGACGAAGAGTCACTGAGCTCCTCAGGAGTGCTAGAATATCTGATACACAAAAGGAGGTGCTGACTAGGGAAGTGGAAACTATCGAACTTAAGTTAAATGACTCTTACAGGAACCAGGAGAGACAGGAGGAGCTTAAAGCTATTAGTGAAATTGAAAGAAATTCAAAATATTTCTTTTCATATGCCAAAAACAAGGCAAATGCCACATCTAGTATCGGGCCCTTACTCAGACAGGATGGGACTTACACAGATGACAACAAGTAAATGAGTGAAATATTGAAATCCCAGTATGACTCTGTGTTTAGTGAACCACTAATCGGTCTGAGGATCGACGACCCAAATGATTTCTTCATGAATGAGCCTCAAAACTCCATAAATGTATGCCAGATTTCCAACATTACCCTAACTTCGATAGATTTCGAAAAAGCCATTGACAACATGCCCATGCACTCAGCCACGGGCCCAGACTCGTGGAACTCTGTTTTCATTAAGAACTGCAAGAAACCCCTCTTGCGTGCCCTAAGTACACTATGGAGGAGGAGCTTGGACATGGGTGAAATTCCAGTCACTTAAAACAACGGATATAGCCCCACTCCATAAAGGTGGCAGCAAAGCATTAGCTAAGAACTATAGACCAATAGCTCTGACGTCCCATATCAAAAAATTCTTTGAAAGAGTGCTAAGAAACACGGGGGGCTGGGGCTTATACCTTTAGAAAAGCGTATGAAAGTTAAGACACATGTGCAACATCTGGATATCTTTATTGTAGTAGACGTTTCGCCATCCAGTGGCTTTATCAATACAGATTCTCCTCCACCACGATGCTGTGAACACTAACTCCAAGGCCGAGGGAATGATTACCTCATCTTTTGTATATAGTTCTACTGTCTTCCTATTATGTCCTAGAATCTGTATTGATAAAGCCACTGGATGGCGAAACGTCTACTACAATATAGATATCCAGATGTTGCACATGTGTCTTAACTTTCATATTGTCGGTATTTTATACCTTTCTTGCACAGAAAAGCGTATGATGAGTGTGTATCTAAAACGTGGGTATTTGAGGGAGGTGGGGGAGAGAAGAGGGGGGCTAGAAAAACTGCGTATGGATATGCAACGAAGGTGGGGGGGTAAGGATTTAATGATTGGTGAGGCCATGTTGAGGGTTTTAATGACGGTGAGGGATCCGAAGCGCCTTAAATTGAGGATTCTTGAGAGGGTGGGGGGTGGGTCTGTGGTGGCGGCAGTTGAGGGGGCATACCCCATGTAAGTAAGTAAGTTTATTCAGGTATACACAAATACAGTTACATAGAATTATCATACATAGCAGCATATGTGTAGAGAACCTGGGATAACCCAAAAAAGTCAGACAGAGTGACTTATTTCCATTGGGGTCCTTTTACCTTATTATTATAATATAAAGGTTATAATATTTTCTTATTATTCTATAATGAAGACAACATCTTATTATCATACTAAAAAGACTACTACACGAGGGTCATTAAGACTATCTACAATACGAGGGTCATTACTAGGAATAAGGTAAAATTTACACGTATGTTAGATAAAAAATAGAAAATCATTCCCCTCCCTTTCTGTAGCTACATTCATCAGACACCTTTTGGCACTCTTCTTGAACTGGTTCATGCTATGACTGGCTTTGACATGTGCGGGTAGTCTGTTCCATTCCTTTATTGCTGTACAATAAAAGGTGTTTGAAGCCTGGCCAATGACTGTGGGTACTACAAAGTTGTGCTCTCTCCCCCTAGTGCGATAATTGCTTTGGTTCCCAACCTTGACAAAATTGACAGCAAGATATTCTGGACACTGTGAGCAATTTTATAAACATGATTTAGCTTCAGTTGTTTTACTCTGTCTTCAACATTCATCATATCCAACTGCTGTAATTCATCCTGGCCTACATGTTCTCTTGGTCCCAGCCCCAGGATGAATCTTACGATTTTGTTCTGGGTGATTTGCAGTCTATCTTTCATTTTTTTTGTCAAGGCAGAGTACCATGAAGAGCAAGCGTAATCCATATGGCATCGTATAAGGGCTAGACATAGGGTCCTGCGAGCCTCAGTAGGTAGACACTGTGCTTGTCTATACAGGAACTTCAGTCTGGCATTCGCTTTCTTTACTACACTGTTCCCTATCAATTCTCCTGACATGCATGGGTCAAAGGGAATTCCCAAATATTTTACTGATGAAACCAAAGTGATGGGCTCCCCATTACATTGAACATTAAAGTTATTTACCCTTCTCAGTTTATGTTTCGTGCCAAAGAGAATGGCTTCAGTTTTCCCTAGGTGTAATGATAGTTTGTTGTCTACTAACCATTTGCTGCAGGACTCCAGTTCCAGTGTTAAAACATTAGCAATATCTTGTGGGTCTTTACCTGACACTAACAGAGCACTGTCATCTGCATACAGTAGGAGTTTGCACTTGACACTGATAGGCATATCATTGACATAACATAAGAATAACAAGGGACCCAGAATACTACCTTGGGGAACTCCACATGTTATCGGCAGGGGTTCTGATTCTGTTTTGTTGATTTTGACTATTTGTCTCCTGTTGCTAAGGTAGGACTTAAACCAGTCTACAGAACCTATACCGATAGCTTGAAGTTTATTGCATAATATATTGTGGTTGACAGTATCGAAGGCCTTTTGCAGGTCTAAGGTTACCATACCTATGAGGTTCCCCTTTGACATTTCAGTTCTCAGGTAATCCATCAGATTAATAAGGGAGGTGTCGGTTGAGTAGGATCTTCTAAAGCCCGATTGATAGCTATGGAGAATGTTGTTGTCATTAAGGTACTTAACTACATGAGAGTACACCGCCCTCTCTAGAATTTTAGATATTATACTGAGTATACTAACAGGCCTATAGTTGCTTGCATCAGACCTACTATTTTTCTTGAAGATAGGAGTAACTCTGGCCTCCTTGAACCCCTCCGGTACGGTATTAGTGGTGATTGATAGATTTATTATGTGAGCAATAGGGATTGACAGTTCAGAAGCACCATCTTTTAGGAACTTAGACGGGATGTTATCAGGGCCTGTGCTCTTAGTTGGGTTTAACCTGCTTAGTTCTTTTTGAATAAAGTCATGAGATACACTTACTAGTTGACAACTGTTTGGGGTTACCCCTTTATTGGTATAGTATGTTTGAAACTCATCAGAGTCTGTGTTAAAGGTATTTGATGCAGCTGGTAGTTTACTTACTAGTGTTGATGCAACAGATGTGTAGTATGAATTAAAGCAATTTGCCACCTTAGATGTTTCATGGCATACCTCATTATCGATAGTGAGTACTATGTTAGACCTATCTACTGGCTTATGGCTATACCCCAACTGTTTTAGTTGTTGCCGGAGCTTTCTGGGGTTATGCTTATACTCTTCAATTTTTGAGCAGTAGTGCTTTGCCTTTGCTCCTTTTATAAGTCTCTGTACTCTGTTCCTCACCCTTTGGAATTCATTTAGTGCTGCAATATCCTGTCTGTTTGCTTTAAATCTTTTTAGCAGCTGGTCTCTGAATTTCATATTATCTAATATCTCAGTAGTCATCCAGGGTTCAGTTCATCCTTTAATCCCAACCTCTTTAACTGGTGCAATATTATCAAGGATGGTAGTGAACATTGTTTTGAATTTTTCCCAGGCATCGTTTACGTCCGTGCAACTTGTTATCTCTGTCCAGTCACAGCCTATTTACCAGTGTTTCTGTACTGTAGTTTCTAGTTGACCTCATTTTTATTGTCCTGTGTAGGCCTATCCTATCCCTAGTGATTTTCCTGGTGCAGTAAATGATGAAATGATCACTAAGACCTGTGGTAATGACGCCTGACTGACTAATGTTCTCAGAGCGGTTACAAAGTATGTGGTCAATTAGGGTGGCTGAGAACTGTGTGATCCGGGTTGGAGTATTAATTAGCTGAGTGTAACTATTTAATCCTAGAATTTGCTTATACCTTTTGCATAGCCCGTTATTTTGCTGCTGAAAACAGATATTGAAGTCGCCCAGTATTATTGTCTCGCAATTGTTGTCAACTCCGGACAAGACTCTGGAAAAGTCTTCTAAGAACTGGTCCTGGGTAGGAGGGCGGTAACTAGTTCCTACTAAGATGGGTTTGGTCTTAGGAAGCAGCACTTCAAACCATAGAATCTCCAGATTATTGTTATTTAAATCAGGTCTTGGGTTGTAAGCTAAGTCATTTCTAATGTAGGCACATACTCCACCACCCTTTCTGTTCCTATCTAAGAGTTTTATATTGTAACCTTCTATTTTGACCTCGTCGTCAGTCACCGTATCATCCAACCAAGATTCAGAGATGGTTATAACTGCCGCCCTAATTTTGTTAGCTAGAATCCTAATCTCTGCCAATTTAGGAAGAAGTGATCTTGCATTGACATGAATAAAGTGAAGGCCTGTTTTCATAAAACAATCATAATCATCAATATATGGCAATGGGTCATTTGTATTAAATTTAGGTAAATCAGTGTCATCACTGCTAAAGGGTAACTGTGCCAAAGTGCATTTGTTACACACAAAATGAATTCTGGCACCGTTGTTATAGCAATATAAACACAAATGCAGTATAATGTGATCCTTTATTGACTACGTTTCGCCCACACAGTGGGCTTTTTCACTTGCTTTGTGACTTGAAAAAGCCCACTGTGTGGGCGAAACGTAGTCAATAAAGGATCACATTATACTGCATTTGTGTTTATATTGCCATTGTGTCGGTATTTTATACCATTTATTTCCACCGTTGTTATAATTGTACATACATCCATCATGCACCCACCCCTTACACATTTTACATAAGGTGCCTTTTCTGTTTTTCATGCGTACTTTAGTACAGTGTATGCACCTGTTTGGTAGTGTTTGAGATAATAATGGCTGTATTGTCTCACATTGACCTATGTATGCATTACATATGGAGTTAAGGTTATCATTCCTAGCTACTAGACTGTCATTATCGCCGTCATTTATCTGTCTGTTTTGCCTCTGCACAATAGTTTGAGGTCCTGGATTAATTTGGATATCACCACTTAAGAGCGCTACAATAAGAGCTGTGTGCCACTGTTTTTGTTTGGGTATGCGGTGTTGCCATACCTTGCGGCGATAGTGACATTTACTTTTCTGGTAGGATGGCAACTGTTGGGCTTTTACTGTCCAGGGCACTGTTACTCCATTCACCTTTTCCAACCCCCATGACTGATTTCTTTCTTCATGGAATTGAAGAAGAAATATAAATATAATTATGGCAGCTTGTACCCCCCCTAATGCCTGCCATTTTCACTCTTCGCTCTTTTACTCATATACAATAATATTTATTTCTCTTTTCCAGTCCCTAGTACACTTAGTGTTTGCTTTAGCAATCACCACTGAATTACTAGTAAAATTTCCTCTTCAAAACCCTCTTCACTGCTCACTTTTCCCTTAACTTCACAAAATCCTTACAGTTAACCCTTTATTACACACTCCCCTTCCCATCTCACTTCACAGTCTGGCTTCCTCGATTAACTTCCTCGATTAACGCGTGGGGGAATATCTGGAAATGTTTACGGCAATTGCTTATTAAACCAGGTGTAAGGGAGGTAATGTTTAGGTTTCTACATGGAATCTTGCCGTCTGGTGTTGTGTTATTTAATAGGAGACTAAGGGAGGGTGGGGAGTGCAAAGCGTGTGGATGTTCCGAGACTATTTTTCATGCGGTGTATTTTTGTAATTATTTAGAAGCTGTGAGGGTATGGTTAGGTAGGGTAGTTAGGTTAGTGGGTGGGGAAGGGTTACAGGTGTTAAGGGTGTTAAGTTTAGATATAGGTGGGATGAGTCAGATGGTGGTGAATGCGGTTGCGTATGTGGTCACTGATTTTATTTATACGTCTTGGGTTATGAGGGAGGTGGGTGTCGATGAAAGAATGAAGGTGTTAGCGGCCACCATTTATAGAACTAAGTGTCGCAATAGGGATCTTTATGGGGGAAGGTGGGAGACAGTGTTTACTGAGGGATACCGGAGTTTTAAGTTAAAGGATTTACGGGATTTAAGTGTAAAGGGGTAGCGACGTGCTAGTTTCTTGAGCGGAGATGTGTGGATGGCTTTTAAAGTGTGTGACTGGATTTGCACTGATACATTTATGCTTTTCCTGAGTAGTGAGTGTGGTGTGGGTGGTGTTTTTACACATGTGTTCCCTTTATGTTGTGAAGATTTTGGATAGTACATGTACGTAATGTATTGGAGCACTACATCATTGTGTGTATACAAGGTGAATGAAAGGGCAGAATCTTAAAGTTTTTGTGTGTGTGAGAATGACTGTTCGTTATTGTGAGAGTGCCTTCAAAGATGTTATAGAAAGCACATACTAAATGGTGTTACTAAGGCATGCCATATGACTGTTTAGAATATGCTGTGATACAAAGTCCGGGGTTTCCCTTCTTGTAGGATGCATTCTGTAAGACACAATTTCTGTATATCTGACGGTTTGAAGTTTAAATAGCTGTAATGAGTAATGTGGTACAGTTTTATATTATGCGAGATTGTATTTTGGCACATAAGGCCTAACTTATAATGTTTCAGAGGCCTGGTTAAGATTATATAGTACATGTCGTGTGACACTGTATGTGCAGGGTAGTGTTATATATTTTAAGTACACGCTGTTGGGTTCCCTTTGCTATTTTAATGTTTAAAGTCACATGTAAGAGTATATGTAAGGTAATATAAAAATGTATATTGATTTTGTGTAAATACATAATTTTAGATGACTTTGTTGGATCAGGTATGCATATGAGTTCAAGTAGCGGTGTAAGTCATGTATTAATACTGCTATAGGGTATATAGTGTATGAAGAAGTCTTGGGTGGATGGCACCCGTGTTGAGATATAGAGTATATTATCCTTGTATGCTAGGCAAAGTTTTCATAATTGTTACTTAGAGCAAGTAGTATCCTGCGCTCTTATAGTATGTCAATGTTTTGTTGGTATTTGATGAGGGGGGGGGGGTACCTTTTACTTCCAGAGCACATATGTACGACTTTATAAATGTACCTTTGCTGGGGGGGGGGGATGTATAGGTTTTAATGGCATGTGGTGAGGTTTTTACCTTTAAGAATTGTTTTGTATATAAAACTTGGCATAAGATGTTTAAGTGTGCTGAAGTAGATTCTCTGGATATGTTGTTGGTACACCTGTGTGAAGTTTCTTTTTCTTTTTTGACGGTGTATACGTATGTTGTACTTTAATTTTGTTGTTACATGTTGATTGGTTTAGTGACATGTTTGCTTACATGTATAATGTATACTGTATTTTAAATAAAATAAAAAAAAAAATTACAGTAGTTAGACAATCAAGACTTGAACTGAGCACATAATATGTTACATCCTACCTAACAAAAGGAAGCTACGTCAAATAACAATATAAAGCAATACATTTACGATTTAGCTATTATCGCAAATATAAGCAATATACAATTATATGAAAAGGTAATAATTATATATATACATAATCATTATATACATTATATATATATATATTGCAACCCATTCAGGGGTTGCAACACACTTACACAATATTAATTTTGTACTTATGAGTACATTTCATTGTAGCACCGTACCAGACGGTACATATTAACAAGAGTACAGTATTTTGTCAAATGGGTCGCATCCTGGGTCGCATCCTGGGTCGCATCCTGGGTCGCATCCTGGGACAAAACTGACCACTTAATTTGCCCTAAATGCTCTACATAATATACCACCACCACTACCATCACCACCACAACTACGACCACCACCACCATTACCACCACCATTACCACCACCATTACCACCACCACTACCTCCACCAACAACAACATCACCACCATTACCACCACCACTACCACCACCACTACCAGCACCATCACTACCACCACCACTACCAGCACCATCACCACCAACACCACCACCACTACCACCACTACTTCCACCAACACCACCAACACTACCACCACCACCAACACAACCACCACCACCACAATCACCACCACTACCACCACAACCACAACTACCACCACCATTACCACCACAACCACCACTACCACCACCACCACTACCTCCGCCAACACCAACACCACCAACACTACCACCAACACAATCACCACCACTATCACCACCACCACAACTACCACCACCACCACCACAACTACCACCACTACCTCAACCACCATCATTACCACCATCACCACCACAACCACAACCACCACCACCACCAACACTACCACCACCACCACTAACACCACCACCCCCACCACCACAACTACCACAACTATCACCACTACCACCACCACCATAACCACCACTACCACCACTACTACAAAAACCACCACTACCTCCACCAACACCACCAACACTACCACCAACACAATCACCACCACAACCACCACCAGCACCACTACCACCACCATTACCACCACAACTACCACCACCACCACTACCACCAAAACCAGTACCACCACTATTACCACCGTCACCACCACCACCACCACCAATACCACCACCACTATCACCACCACTAATACCACCACTGCCAACACCACCACAACCACCACCTCTACCAACAACACCACCACCACCATCACCACACCCACCACCACCACCTCCACTACCTCCACCAACACCACCACCACCACTAACACCCCTACCACCTCCACTACAGCCACCACAACCAACACCACCACAACTACCACCACCACCAATACCACCACCATCCCCTTACCACCTCCACTACCACCAACACCAAAACCACTACCATCAACGCCACCGCTACCACCACCACCCCTACCACCACTACCACCCCAACCACCACTACCACCCCGACCACCACTGCCAATACCTCCGCTACTACTACTACTACCACCACCACTACCACTACTACTACCATCACAACCATTACCACCACCACCCCAACCACCACTGCCACTACTATCACCGCAACCACTGCCACCACTACCCCCACCACCACAACCACCACCACTACCACCAACACTACCACCACTGCCACCCCCTCCACCACTACCACCAACACTGCTACCACCACCCCCACCACTACCACCACCGGCACCACCGCCACCACCACCATTAATATCACTACCACCACCGCCACTACCAGTACTACCACCACCACCCTCTCATTACCAATACCATCACCACCACAATCACCGTCACCCTCTCCACCACCATTAACATAACCACCACTAACACCATTACCACTACCACCACTACTACCACCACGACCACTACTACCACCACCACCACTACTACCACCACCACCACCACTACTACCACCACTATCAATATCAACAACAACACCACTACCACCACCACCACCATGTGTGGTGGTTACATTTTATTCCGCGTGAGTCTCACCCACATAGGCATGTCCTGACCAGTAAACAGCTACTCTGGGTACAATAAGGAGACTCCTCGCTATGCTAGCACCTTGGTTCAACCAGCCAATGACATGGCAGCCCAGCAAAGTTGTGAAGCGATGTTGGACACTACTGAATCAATATTCGCAGACTTACTTACAAGTTTAGTTTAAAGCAGTTCTCACTGTGTTTTTTGCATGCAATTTGCCATTTTGAACATATACGCTGTTAATTCTGTCTATATTATTGCTTGCTTTTTGGTGAAGGAATTATGAATAGAGCCCTACTCCATGAAGGTGGCTACAAAGTAATACCTAAGAACTATGGACCAATAGGTCTAACATCCCACATCATGAAAACCTTCAAAAGAGTTCTAAGAAACATGATTGCCAACCACTTTGATTCCCAAAAACTGCACAATTCAGAGCAACATGGGGTCAGAGCTGGTCGCTCCTGCCTCTCGCAACTACTGGATCATTATGATTTGGTTTTGGATGCACAGGAAGATAAACAGAATGCAGATGTAGTATACACAGATTTTGCAAAAGCCTTAGACAAGTACGATCATGGTGTAATAGCGCATATAATGTGTCCTGAAAGGGATAACTGGCAAAAGTGGGCAGGTGAATCTTCAACTTTCTAACCAATCGAACACAAAGAGCAGTGATTAACAGAGTTAAATCGGAAGCTGCCATAGTGAAAAGCTCTATTCCACAAGGCACAGTACTCACCCCCATCCTCTTCCTCAGCCTCAAATTAGACACAGAGATGTAAACCATAGCACCGTGTCATCCTTTGTGGAAAATACTAGGATCTGCTTGAAAGTGTTATCCACTGAGGACACGGTAAACCTCCAAGAAGATATAAACCAAGTTCGTATATTACGAACTCTTTTCATACAACAGAGCAGAAAAAGTAATGTGAAAGACCTGGGAGTGGAAATGTCTGAGGATCTCACCTTCGAAGATCACAACAGTGCCACTATCACATCTGCAAAGAAACTAATAGGATGGATAACGAGAAAGTTGTACATTAACATCTCCACTCAAAGCAGGTAAACTTGCAGACCTAGAGAGCAAACAGTGAACCTTTATTGCACACATAAGTTCTATCAAACACCTCAACTACTGGGAACGCTTGGGAGCACTTGACTTGTACTCGCTGGAACGTAGGTGAGATATATATATATATATATATATATATATATATATATATATATATATATATATATATATATATATATATATATATATATATATATATATATATATATCATAACATTCACTTGGAAAATCCTAGAAGGAATGGTCCCTAATCTGCAAACAGAAATCACTCCGTACTAAAGCAAAACACTGGGAAGGCGGTGCAAAATACCCTCAATGAAAAGTAGGGGCACTATTGGTACACTATGGGAAATCACATTAAGTGTCCGGGGCCCAAGACTGTTCAACAGCCTCCCACCAAGTATAAGGGGAATTACCAATAGACTCCTGGCTACCTTCAAGAGGGAGCTGGACAGATATTTAAAGTCGGTGCCAGATCAGCCGGGATGTGGACGTACGTTGAACTACGTGCGGCCAGCAGTAACAGCCTGGTTGATCAGGCCCTGATCCACCAGGAGGCCTAGGTCCACGACGCGGGGGCGTTGACCCTCGGAATACTTTTCAAATAGACTCCAGGTAGGTAGAATCTGCTGCCTTTTCCTCATCCTTTGCTTTAACCTTGGTTGTGTTACAACCAGGTGTGCAGGCCATTAGACTACACCTGTGTTCGTAATAACCTGTGCTAGTAATGTCACTACCACAACAAATACCATCACCACCACCGCCACTACCACCACTACCACCACCGCCACTACCACCACCACCAGTTCGGCTTTGACAATGGACTATGCACGTGTCACGGCTCTTCTTTAAGCCTTTTTTTCAGAGGGTTCAGCGTGTTGAATCTCGACAAATATTGGTGAGAGAGAAGCAAAAGGTGAGGAAATAGAGACGAAAGTGAAAGAAAGTAAAGTAAAAAATATGAAAACGAAGAAAATTAATAAATATTCAGAAGAAAAAAAAAACGGCAAGTGAAAGGCAGAATGTCAGTGCATGAGTGAAATTGCATGACGATAACACCTCGCAGACAGAGGGAAATAAGACATGATGCAAATGTAAATAAATCGCTGATATGTTATGGTTAGATGAGGAGTTTAAATGAAAAGTGGAAACTGAGAGTAACATTGTTTTTCGGCAGGAAGTGTCATTTTTAAAACTAAAGGCAGGAATTGTTATTCTTAAAATTAGAGGCAGGAAGTGTCATTTTTAAAGCTAGAAGCAGGAAGTGTCATTTTTAAAGCTAGAAGCAGGAAGTGTCATTCTTAAAGATAGGAGGAGGAAGTGTCAATCTTAAAACTAGAAGCAGGAAGTGTCATTCTTAAAGCTAGAAACAGGAAGTGTCATTCTTAAAGTTAAAACCAGGAAGTGTCATTCTTAAAGCTGGAAGAAGGAAGTGTCGTTCTTCAAGCTAGAAGTAGGAAGTGTTATTCTTAAAGCTAGAAGGTGGAAGTGTCATTCTTCAAAGTTATATCAGTAAGTGTCACTATTAAAGCCAGGAGCAGGAAGTGTCATTCTTAAAACTAAAAGCAGGAAGTGTCGTTCTTAAAGCTAGAAGCGGGAAGTGTCATTCTTCAAGCTAGAAGCATGAAGTGTTATTGTTAAAACTAGAGGCAGGAAGTGTCATTCTTAAAACTAGAGGCAGGAAGTGTCATTCTTAAAACTAGAGGCAGGAAGTGTCATTCTTAAAACTAGAGGCAGGAAGTATCATTCTTAAAACTAGAGGCAGGAAGTATCATTCTTAAAACTAGAGGCAGGAAGTGTCATTCTTAAAACTAGAGGCAGGAAGTATCATTCTTAAAACTAGAGGCAGGAAGTGTCATTCTTAAAACTAGAGGCAGGAAGTGTCATTCTTAAAACTAGAGGCAGGAAGTGTCATTCTTAAAACTAGAGGCAGGAAGTGTCATTCTTAAAACTAGAGGCAGGAAGTGTCATTCTTAAAACTAGAGGAAGGAAGTGTCATTTTTAAAGCTAGAGGCAGGAAGTGTTATTCTTCAAGCTAGAATCATGAATTGTCATTCTTAAATGTAGAGGCAGGCAGTGTCATTCTTAAAGATAAAAGGAGGAATTGCCATAGTTAAAGCTAGAAGCAGGAAGTGTCATCCTTAAAACTAGAAGCAGGAAGTGTCATTCTTAAAGCTAGACACAGGAAGTGTCATTCTTCAAGCTAGAAGTAAGAAGTGTTATTCCAAAAGCTATAAACAGAAAGTGTCATTCTTAAAGCTAGAACCAGAAGTGTTATTCCTAAAGCTAGAATCAGGAAGTGTCGTTCTTCAAACTAGAAGCAGGGAGTGTCATTCTTGAAGCTAGAAGCAGGAAGTGTCATTCTTGAAGCTAGAAGCAGGAAGTGTCATTCTTAAAGCTAGAACCAGAAGTGTTATTCCTAAAGCTAGAATCAGGAAGTGTCGTTCTTCAAACTAGAAGCAGGAAGTGTCATTCTTGAAGCTAGAAGCAGGAAGTGTCATTCTTAAAGCTAGAGGCAGGAAGTGTCATTCTTAAAACTAGAGGCAGGAAGTGTCATTCTTGAAGCTAGAGGCAGGAAGTGTCATTCTTAAAGCTAGAGGCAGGAAGTGTCATTCTTAAAGCTAGAGACAGGAAGTGTCATTCTTAAAGCTAGAGGCAGGAAGTGTCATTCTTAAAGCTAGAGGCAGGAAGTGTCATTCTTAAAGCTAGAGGCAGGAAGTGTCATTCTTAAAGCTAGAGGCAGGAAGTGCCATTCTTAAAGCTAGAGGCAGGAAGTGTCATTCTTAAAGCTAGAGGCAGGAAGTGTCATTCTTAAAGCTAGAGGCAGGAAGTGTCATTCTTAAAGCTAGAGGCAGGAAGTGTCATTCTTAAAGCTAGAGGCAGGAAGTGTCATTCTTAAAGCTAGAGGCAGGAAGTGTCATTCTTAAAGCTAGAGGCAGGAATTGTCATTCTTAAAGCTAGAGGCAGGAAGTGTCATTCTTAAAGCTAGAGGCAGGAAGTGTCATTCTTAAAGCTAGAGGCAGGAAGTGTCATTCTTAAAGCTAGAGGCAGGAAGTGTCATTCTTAAAGCTAGAGGCAGGAAGTGTCATTCTTAAAGCTAGAGGCAGGAAGTGTCATTCTTAAAGCTAGAGGCAGGAAGTGTCATTCTTAAAGCTAGAGGCAGGAAGTGTCATTCTTAAAGCTAGAGGCAGGAAGTGTCATTCTTAAATCTAGAGGCAGGAATTGTCATTCTTAAAGCTAGAGGCAGGAAGTGTCATTCTTAAAGCTAGAGGCAGGAAGTGTCATTCTTAAAGCTAGAGGCAGGAAGTGTCATTCTTAAAGCTAGAGGCAGGAAGTGTCATTCTTAAAGCTAGAGGCAGGAAGTGTCATTCTTAAAGCTAGAGGCAGGAAGTGTCATTCTTAAAGCTAGAGGCAGGAAGTGTCATTCTTAAAGCTAGAGGCAGGAATTGTCATTCTTAAAGCAAGTTGCCGGAAGTGTCATTCTAAAGCTAAAAGCAAGAAGTGTCATTCTAGAAGCTGGAAGCGTCATCCTTAAAATATGGTATGAATGTTTTTTTTTTTTTTTTGGAGGGGGGGGGGGTATATATATTCGATTCCTCAGTCACTGATAGAATTTGGGAAGTTTGAGATGCATTAGAGAAGCTTTTGGCTGGAATACGAGTCGTGTTTCACGGGTCATTGAGTACCTACCTACATCATGCTAAACAAGTCAAGTGTTGTTGAGAAGGATGGGGAGCAGCGAGGCGTTGTCTCGTCCTTATGTGCTTTCCTCTTAATCTTTTATCTTTAGAGTTCCTTCATAATACGAGAAGTCACCAAACCGTTTGGAATTTCGCTATTTTTTCAGTGGTTGTTCTACACACACACACACACACACACACACACACACACACACACACACACACACACACACACACACACACACACACACCAATAACAACACTGCACTAGCCAAAGAGTCGAACGCACCCTGCTTGGCCCGCCTCATGGTGAGTGAAAACGCATGACCCTTTAGACCACTAGACCACACAATCCATGACAATGGTGCAGCCAGCCAAGCTGGATGTAGTACCCGCCATCGAAGGACATATGGTGGTACAGACGCCTCGGAGCTAATTTCATTCTACTCCCTGATCTAAAGTGTTATGAGCTTTCGCTCACCATGAGGCGGGCCAAAGCAGCATGTGTTCGACACGTTGGCTAGTGCAGTGTTGTTACTGATCAATACCACTCGTTTCGTAGTTACACTTATATATATATATATATATATATGTATATACATATATATATATATATATACATATATACATATATATATATAGATATATATATACATATATATATATACATATATATATATATATATATATAATGTATATATATATATGTATATATATATATGTATATATATATATGTATATATGTATATATATATATATATGTATATATATATATATATATATATATATATATATATATATTAAATTTAATTTAATCTTTAAGTCTGTGCTGAATTAATTATTCTGTCTATTTTTTTTATATTTTATTTAAAACAATACAATACATTAAATAAAAGAACACAGTATCAGTTCTTACACAGAATTATAAATTTCTCTGTCAAAATACACACAGACGTTTAACTTTGTGCTGACACAAACTGTCCCTCATCCCCTATACATTATATCCCATGTAACTATGTTAAGCAAGATTACACAAGACTACATTACAATATGGATTATTATTATTATTATTATTATTATAAACAAAAAAGCACCAAACCTACAATATGCATTTATTTTCCACTTTGTTATTTATATATTATTAATCCTTTATACAGAATTGTACATGAACAAGTACATGTATAACAAAGAAACAAACACGAACTACAAGTAATGGTTCCAGTACTCAGTCTACTGGTCACACACAGTGAGACATCATGACAGTACAACGATGTCTATAACTTACACAACCGATACTCACCCACACCTGTGAGTAATTATAAGAATGATAAAAAATAAAATTACAGTACCCCCTCAAAAAAATATACTTTCACTGACCTGATTACACAAACCTTCTGACCTTTAATATATACACGACACACCAACACACACCTTATGATTATGACATTGTCCCCTCACACATTAAATATTAAACAACATACTCAATGTAATAAAGTTGGTAGAATTACCGACAATATGTAAAGTAAAAGGACACAAGTGCAACTAATGTGACATTTATTGTGGCAACGTTTCGCTCTCCAGGAGCTTTATCAAGCCATGGCTTGATAAAGCTCCTGGAGAGCGAAACGTTGCCACAATAAATGTCACATTAGTTGCACTTATGTCCTTTTACTTAACATACTCAATTTTACACTTTTGATTACAAGAATAATACGTGTACTGACTCTATTGCTATTACATCCTGTACACGGCACGTTCAGGATATTGTAATATATAACTGTCACACTGACGTCAGACTCAATTAATTAGCGTTATTGTTCATAGTATATTTCTTAAGCATCAGGAATGGCCTGTAATAAACAACCAATCCTTTGGGACGCCCTTTGTTAAACGACCAACCCATATAGGTTTGTCGGGAAAATTTTACAAAGGAATGCACAGTTAGCTACTAATCTGTTTAAACAAATTACTTAATAATTATAATTACCTTTATATTCGTAAGAATTTGATGGTAATAATGTGTTGGTGTAATGAAATAGATTCAGCGGGGGAAGGGGGGCAGGTCGAAGTATTCTCACCGATATATGTTAAGACTAATATGCTATTCGATGAGAATATTAACCGTTAGGGTTGTTAGGTATTACAACTGACATCTTTGGTGTCATCTTACCTTTTGAATATAATAATATATAACCTGAAGGCCGTGTAAACATTATGTACCCACCTTGTAGGCTGTACTCAAATTTTGTATTCTCAGTGCAACATAAACGATTATAACTGTAGTTAGTTATAAGGAGTTATCTAACTTAAATTAATAGCACAACAGAACATATACCTGAGGTTAAATGAGTTATGTTACTTGTCGTACATTGTTCCTTTTTTGATGTGTTTCCATACAAAAGTTTTTGTTATTAATCATGTTCACCAATTATGTACTTCCTATAAAGTTTTTTTTCTTTTATATTTTATTTAAAACATTATAAATTACAAGGTTGTATAAAATACTAAATAACACCACAATTTAGGATCTGTACAAGATTACTAAGAATCATACCACAAGTGCAGAAGAAAAATTTGAAACCTAATACAAAATAGAAATGTGTAACACACAAAATACATACATACCATACACTGACACATTATACCAAATGATAAAATATCTGACACATACACACAAAACTTGGGGGGGGAGACCCCCCATTAAAACCCATCTATAAATACATTCACATCATTAGCACACTTAATGATCACAGCAGTGATCAAACATTAGTTTATGTAACTTATATATATATAAGAGAGAGAAGATTTCGTTTGGGTTTTTAACCCCGGAGGGTTAGCCACCCAGGATAACCCAAGAAAGTCAGTGCGTCATCGAGGACTGTCTAACTTATTTCCATTGGGGTCGTTAATCTTGTCCCCCAGGATGCGACCCACACCAGTCGACTAACACCCAGGTACCTATTTGCTGCTAGGTGAACAGAACAATAGGTGTAAGGAAACGTGTCGGAATTTCCACCCGCCGGGAATCGAACCCGGGCCCTCCGTGTGTGAAGCGGGAGCTTTAGCCACCAGACCACCGGTGTAGCTGTTTATGAGATTTTACTTAAAAACAAACTCTAGCATTTATTCTAAAACATGACTCCATAACAAAAATAAACATTATACAAATTACACGATCACATAAATCATCAACAACTACAAAATTTATACAGCATATGTATAATCTTGGAATCTTTTGATCACAGACGAATTACTCACAGCAGATTCCACAGAATGGTTAAGTATTTATATTAGGAGAAATCCAGACATTTTTAAAATAATGAATTTGTAATGTGTCTCCTTAAAAACTTTATGCAGTGAAGGGGAAAAGTCACAACATACTCACATTGAAATATTCATTATTACAAAATAACTGGACATAACTAATTATTATATCATTACAGCATTATATCTTATTAACCTTAAGTAAGCAGTCTTCTGAAACTAACCAAGTTTACCGAACAACTATTACACCGTACGCCACACCTTTACTTATCAAAAGCATCACTCACGCCCACGCATACCTCAAGAAGCCAGCCTCATTTCACCCCTTAAGATTGCAACGCCCATAAGTCCCTGATGCGGAAGCTACGATATCCCTCCGAAAAGGTTAAATGCCACCTGCTCCCAATGATGTCCTTATTCCTCCGTTGCGTCCGTCCCATAAAATATCGCTGCCAGTGCCCTGATTCTCTCCCTTACTGACACATGTCTGTAAACCCATGACGTATACACAAAGTCCGTGATTAGATAACCCATTGCGTTCTGTACCGGCAACCCCTCCCCCCCACATCCAAACTTAACGCTCTTAAAACGCTAATCCCACCTCCACCCACCATACGTAAAACCCTACTAAACCACTCCCTCACTGGTTCCAACCTCGCACAAAAGAATACCACATGAAAAACAGTGTCAATGTCCCCACACACACAACACTCCCCACCCTCCTGCACACGCGTATTTGCCAACACTTCTCCAGACAGTAATATATTGTGGAGAAATTTAAACATTACCTCCCTTACCATTGCCTTCAATCGTAACCCTTTTAAACGGCCCCATATATCACTTGACGCATACATCGGATATATACCTTCCACCTTAGCAACCACCTCCATACCACCCACCTGAACCAGTCTTCCTATCTTGACCCTGCGTGGGTCTCGTGCATAAATTAATAACCTCAACATTCCCTCACACATCTGGACATCTCTACCCCTCATCCAACGCTCCAAATCCCTTCGAACCCATGCCAAACCTGTGCCTGCAACCCTACCCTCCCTCAAATAACTGTGTTTAACATACATGCCCAACATCCTTTGATGCAACACCATTAACCCCTGCCCTCCCCGGCATGCCGGAAGACACACAACATCTCTCGATAACCAGTCACATCCCGAACCCCAAATATATCGATATACACGCTTCAACAGACGCTTCTCATCGCACGGATTCAATGGATATATACCTACCACATGCCACAGCTTACCATACAAAAGCACATTCACCACAATAGCACGCTGATGTAACGTCAGTCCTCCTGTACGCAATCTCGCCAATCTACCCAGGACCCTATCCACAGCTTCTCTCGAATTCACCTCCCTCGCCTCCTGAAGGTTTCCCATATGAACAACCCCACACACCTTAATTTGACACACCAGGGGCCAGCCTTCTTCCTGTCCTAGAGCCCCATCCACGCAATCCCCCACCCTCATAAGCATAGACTTTTCAATAGCATCGCTATTGGACCATGCGGACGTGCTGCGCAGTAGCTCCTGATTGAGTTGGCTTTTGCTCAGTGTTGACGTGTACTTGGCTCTGTGAAGACCTGTTTGCGCGCTCTCTAGAATTGAAGCAAGATGCCCTCCATCGAGCAACTTTACCAACAGCTTAAGGAAGAATTGAGGTTGGCGAATATGGAAATTCGGCGACTGACCGAGGAAAACAAAAAGATTCGGAGTAGTCCTGTTTTGAGTCCTCAGGTCAAGAAGGGAAACTGGTCAGTGGCTGGACAGCAGGGAAAGAAGTTGACGATCAAGAAGACGAATGGAAAGGTAGAAACGATGAAGAAGAAGGAGACTGCCGTGGAAGCTGTTGTGGAAACATCCAATACATTCTCAGTGCTACCCGACGAATGTGAGTCGACTACTGGGAACGTCACGACGAAAGACATTAAGGAAGGTAAGAATATTGTTGTTGTTGGGGATAGCCAAGTTAGGTATATGGATAGGGCGTTCTGCTTGAAGGACAGGAGTAGGAGACAGAGAGTTTGCTTTCCTGGGGCTGGGATAGAGGATATTGTTAGCCGTCTGGATGACATCATGAGAGGTAATGGGAGCAATCCTATTATCTGTCTCAGTGCTGGAGGCAACGATGTTGGCAGACGTAGGAGTGAGGACCTGATTAGCAGGTATAGGTCAGCAATAGAAATAATTAGAAGGGTGGGAACCCTCTCATATGTGGTATTTTGCCAAGGAGGGGAGTTGGAAATGAATGGTTGTCCAGGGCAATTGGTGTCAATTGCTGGCTGGACAAATACTGTAAGGAAAATGCGGTAACATTCATTGACAACTGGGACCTCTTCTATGGCAGAAATGACATGTATGCCAGGGATGGGGTTCACTTATCTAGGTGTGGGGTGGGAGCACTGGCAACTGCAGTGGAGGGAGCAGTTAGGACTTTAAACTAGGAATAGTTAGTGGTATGGGTTTTGGCAGGAAAACAGTGAAGTCCCAGTGTAGTAATATTACGAGTTCTAGGGGAACTAGTAATAATAAGAACGAGATAGATATTGAAAAGCCAGGGACCTTGGGTGATAAGGACAGTAATAGGTTTAGTAGAAAAATAGAAATGAGCAGGAAGGGTAAAGAGAAAGGAGAGTCTTTCAGTGTTTATTATGCTAATTGCCGTAGTGCTAGGAATAAGATGGACGAGTTGAGATTAGTTGCTAGTGTAGGTAACATTGATGTATTTGCCTTAACTGAGACGTGGTTTAATTAAAAAAGTCGGGACATGCCTGCGGAATGTCATATTCAGGGTTTTAAATTGTTCCAAGAAGATAGAAGTATTGGGAGGGGGGGGGTGGCATTGTATGTCCGAGATCGCTTGAACTGTTGCATAAAAACGGGTATTAAGTCTGAAGTAACACATACAGAGTCTGTTTGGATAGAATTTTCAGAGGGGCATGAAAAACTGATTTTAGGAGTGATATACCGTCCCCCAAACTTAGATAGGGACCAAGGGAAACTACTATGGGAGGAAATTGTTAGGTCCACAAGGCACGATAATGTAGTAATTCTAGGAGACTTTAACTTTAGTCATGTTGATTGGAATTTCTTGACTGGGAATTTAGAATCATACGACTTCTTAGAAGTATTTCAGGATTTTTTTTAAGAACATAAGAACATAAGAACGAAGGAACACTGCAGAAGGCCTACTGGCCCATGCGAGGCAGGTCCAAGTCTCCTACCGGCTTAAGCCAATGCACCCAACCTAGTCAGGTCAGGTCACATTGACTTAAGGGAGGAACACGGCAACCGACCTGGTAGCACAAGCTATCAGGTCTAACTCACACCCACCCACATCCACTCATGTATTTATCCAACCTATTTTTAAAGCTACACAACGTTCTGGCCTCTATAACGGTACTTGGGAGTTTGTTCCACTCATCCACAACTCTATTACCAAACCAGTACTTTCCTATATCCTTCCTGAATCTGAATTTTTCCAACTTAAAACCATTGCTGCGAGTCCTGTCTAGGCTAGATATTTTCAGCACACTATTTACATCCCCTTTATTTATTCCTGTCTTCCATTTATACACCTCAATCATATCCCCCCTAATTCTACGTCTTTCTAGAGAGTGCAGATTCAGGGCCCTTAGTCTATCCTCATAGGGAAGGTTTCTGATACATGGGATCAACTTTGTCATCCTCCTTTGTACATTTTCCAGAGAATTTATATCCATTCTGTAATAAGGTGACCAAAACTGTGCAGCATAATCTAAATGAGGCCTAACCAACGATGTATAGAGTTGAAGAACAACCTGAGGACTCCTATTATTTATGCTTCTTGATATGAAGCCAAGGATTCTATTAGCTTTATTGCGAACACTTATGCACTGTTGTCTTGGTTTCAGATTACTGCTAACCAGAACTCCTAAATCTTTTTCGCAATCCGTAATATTAAGATCTACATTATTTAGTTTATATGTGGCATGGTTATTGTCCTGTCCAACATTTAGAACTTTGCATTTGTCTATATTAAACTGCATCTGCCACTTCTCCGACCACTGCATCAGTCTATTCAAATCTTCCTGGAGTGCTCGAATGTCCTCGTCAGAATGAATTCGACGGCCTATTTTGGTGTCATCGGCAAACTTGCCGATGTCGCTCTTTATGCCCTTATCTATGTCGTTTATGTAGATTGTGAACAGCAGGGGGCCCAACACTGACCCCTGTGGAACACCGCTCGTGACACTTCCCCACTCTGATTTCTCCCCATTTATGCAAACTCTCTGCTGCCTATTTGTCAACCATGCCTCTATCCAGGAAAAAATTTCTCCTCCTATTCCATGTGCTTTAATTTTCCTCAATAGTCTCTGATGTGGGACCCTGTCAAAAGCCTTACTGAAGTCCATATACACAATATCATATTCATTACCATGATCTACCTCCTCAAATACCTTAGTGAAAAAAGTTAATAAATTCGTAAGGCAGGAACGCCCCTTTGTAAAACCATGCTGAGATTCGTTGATTAATTTATGCTTTTCAAGGTGGCTACGAACTGCCTCGGCAATTATTGATTCCATAAATTTTCCCACTATGGAGGTTAGGCTTATTGGTCTATAGTTCGAAGCTAAGGACCTGTCACCTGTTTTGAAAATAGGTATCACATTTGCCATTTTCCACTTATCTGGCACCATGCCAGTTTGTAGTGATATGTTGAAAAGATTAGCCAAAGGTGTGCTAAGCTCCTCTTTACATTCCTTTAGAACCCTTGCATACAGTTCATCAGGGCCTGGGGATTTGTTAGGTTTTAATTTATCTATTTGCCTAAGGACCATGTCACTTGTGACCCTAATAGTACACAGTTTATTATCGTCCTGTTCTACATAATTTATCATTACTGGAATATCGCTGGTATCCTCCTGTGTAAAAACTGAGAGGAAGTATGTGTTAAAAATTCTACACATTTCCTTATCACTGTCAGTGAGCTGACCCGAGGAACTTTTGAGTGGGCCTATCTTGTCCCTGATCTTACTTCTGTATACCTGAAAGAATCCTTTTGGGTTAGTCTTCGATTCTCTTGCAACTTTAACCTCATAATCTCTTTTTGCTTTTCTAATTCCCTTTTTTATTTCTCTCTTTAACTGAATATATCGATTTCTCAATTGCCCCTCTCCTCTTTTGATTTGCCTATATATGCCTCTCTTTTGACCAATCAGATATTTTAATCTATTGTTCATCCATTTAGGATCATTTTTGTTTGATCTGATTTCCCTATTTGGAACATAATTTGACTGAGCAGCTAGAACTATGCCCTGGAAAACATCATATCGGCAACCATCACCACCTACCTGACCCTTAGTCAGGTCATTCCAGTTCAGCCTACCTAAGTAATTTTTCAGTCCTATGAAATCAGCCAAGCGAAAGTCAGGGACGGAGACTTGATTGCCATTATTAGGGGAATTCCATGATATATTAAAACTGAGTGATTTGTGATCACTTTCCCCAAGCTCATCATTAACCTCAAGATTATTAATTAGTGTTTCCCTACTGGCAAGAACCAAGTCAAGGAGGTTATTTCCCCTAGTTGGCTCTGTCACAAACTGTTTTAGAAAACAATCCTGGATCGTATCAAGAAAGTCACCTGACTCTAAATTTCCTGTCAAATTGCTCCAGTCAATCTGTCTATAGTTGAAATCTCCCATTAGCACAACATTTTCGTATGTAGATGCCTTACGAATTTCGTCCCATAGAAGTTTACTGCACTCCCTATCAAGATTTGGGGCCCTGTAAATCACACCCAAAATTAGTTTTTCTCGGCCCTCGAGAAGCTGTAACCAAACAGATTCAGTGGCTGACGCTTCTAATTTAATATCTTGTCTAACACAACAATTTAAATTGTCTCTGACATACATCGCTACTCCACCACCTTTCCTGTTGACCCTGTCAGTGTGGAATAATTTATAGCCTTGTATGTGACATTCAGAGGGCATCTCTCTATCTTTCAGATTGAGCCAGGTCTCTGTTATAGCAATAATATCTATGTCTCCTGCACTTGCAATTAATCTTAGCTCATCTATCTTATTTCTTACACTCCTGCTATTAGTATAGTAAACCTTAAGGGAGCTAGTCCCTTGCTGCCCTCTGCTGTCCCCCTTTGTTTGCTGACCTGATCTATTGTCTTTATTTATAACTTCATGCTGAATGCCTTTTATACATTTACTGTTTCCAACCCAAGTGTTGCAACCTGCTTGTTTCCCACACACACCCATACCTCTATCTTCCATCAGTTTAAAATCATAGGCATTTCACCAATGGCCTTCTCAATCGAGTCTGCAAGTGCTACCACCCCTGCCCCCGAGAGATGTACCCCATCCCTTGCATACATATCATGTTTGCCATAAAAGTTGTTCCAGTTGTCAATGAATGGGATTGCAAGTTCCTTGCAGTATCTGTCTAGCCAGCAATTTACACCAATTGCCCTAGACAACCATTCATTTCCTACTCCCCTTCTAGGCAAGATGCTACATATGATTGGGATCCCTCCCTTAGACTTAATGAAATCTATAGCTGACCTGTACTTATCTAGCAGCTCTTCTCTCCTACCCTTCCCAATATCATTTCCACCAGCACTGAGACAGATAATGGGCTTGCTCCCATTACCTGACATGATATTATCCAGCCTGTTGACAATGTCCCCAACACCAGCTCCAGGGAAGCACACTCTATCTCTCATCTTCTTATTCCTATTACAAAAAGCACGGTCAATGTATCTTACCTGAGAGTCACCAACCACAAGAATGCGCTTACCTCCATTAGCAGGGGCAGTAGTACCCTTACCTTCACTGGCCACTGAAGTACATTCATCCTGAAGAACAGAGAAGCGATTTCCTACCTTCAGATCTTCACTCTTAACTTTCCTTACTCTGATGCGCCTTCCATTACTGTGAACTACTCGCCACTTGTAGCAGGTGCTGGGCTGCACCTCACTGCTGGTAGCCGTTGCTGCCTCCCCAACTACAGCCTCCTCACAGCGAGAGACAGACTGCACCTCGCTGCTAGAAGCCTCATTCCCCACAACTCCAGCCACCTCACACTCTCTCCCAGACCCATTGAGGTGGACCTTCAGCCTCCTAATCTCCTCCTGGAGAAGCAAGACCTCCTCCTTCAACTCTCCAACCTCAATTTTTAAAACACTGCAGAAGCAAGCCATGCTTTGTAACCGACCACACTAATCCCCAAGGCAGCTCAGGGTCTGTGACCTCACGTGACGACTGACCACTGATTACTGACTGACCACTGAGTACTGACTGACCACTGAGTACTTGAAGCAGTTTGTGACAGAACCTACAAGGGGAAATAACCTGCTTGACTTAGTTATGGCAAACAATGAATCCCTTGTTAATAATTTAGAAATTTCAGAGGAACTGGGTGCTAGCGACCACAAATCAATTACATTTAGCATTGAATGGAAGTACGATAGTAGCGATAACTCAGTAACAGTCCCAGATTTTCGCTTAGCAGATTACGATGGGCTTAGAGAACACTTATCATCTGTTGACTGGGGTAACGAAGAGAGCTATCAATATGACAGTTTTCTGAACACTATACATGCTGCTCAAAGAGAGTTTATCCCATATAAAGAAATTAGATCAAATAGAAATGACCCAAAATGGATGAATAATAGGCTCAAATATCTACTAGGGCATAAGAAAGGAATTTATAGGCGTGTCAAAAGAGGTGAGGGTCATCTTATGAATCAGTATATTGACATTAAGAGGGACATTAAAAAGGGGATAAGAAAAGCTAAAAGGGACTATGAAATTAAAGTTGCTAGGGATTCTAAAACTAACCCAAAAAGTTTTTTCCCGGTCTATAGAACAAAAGTTAGAGATAAGATAGGTCCCCTTAAAAATAACTATGGGCACCTTACTGACAAAGAGAATGAAATGTGCTTGATTTTAAATAATTATTTTCTCTCAGTTTTTACACAGGAAGACACTAACAATATTCCAGTAATTAATTTTTATAGTGGACTAGAAGAAGATAAATTATGTAACATCACAGTCACTAGTGAGATGGTTGTGAAGCAGATAGACCGACTGAAGCAAAATAAGTCGCCGGGTCCTGATGAGGTTTTTTCAAGGGTTCTTAAGGAATGCAAAATGGAACTCTGTGAACCATTAACTAATATTTTTAATTTATCTCTTCAAACAGGTGTAGTGTCTGATATGTGGAAGATGGCTAATGTAATTCCTATTTTTAAAACAGGGGACAAGTCGTTACCGTCAAATTACCGCCCAATAAGCCTGACCTCAATTGTAGGCAAATTACTAGAGTCAATTATAGCTGAGATTATAAGAAGCCATCTCGATAAGCATAGCTTGATTAATGATACTCAGCATGGATTCACAAGAGGCCGGTCTTGTCTAACTAATTTATTAACTTTCTTCAGTAAAGCTTTTGAGGCTGTTGACCACAATAAAGAATTTGATATTATTTACTTAGATTTTAGTAAGGCTTTTGATAGAGTTCCGCACCATAGACTGTTAAAGAAAGTGGCAGCTCATGGCATTGGGGGAAAAGTGCTCTCGTGGATCGAGTCATGGCTCACTGACAGGAAGCAGAGAGTGTCCTTAAATGGGGTTAAATCCGAGTGGGGATCTGTAACAAGTGGCGTTCCACAGGGATCAGTCTTGGGCCTGTTGTTGTTTATAATATATATCAATGATCTTGATGAGGGAACTACTAGTGATATGGGCAAATTCGCCGATGACACAAAGATAGGTAGGATAATTGATTCAAACGTAGATGTTATGGAACTTCAGGAGGATTTAAACAAACTCTATTCTTGGTCAGAAAAGTGGCAGATGCAGTTCAATGTAGATAAATGCAAGGTTCTGAAGTTTGGGAGGGCCCATAACCCTAGTACTTATAAGTTAAATGATGTAGAACTTAGCCATACAGATTGCAAAAAGGACTTGGGGGTTATGGTGAGCAGCAACCTTAAACCAAAACAGCAATACCTAAGCGTACGTAATAAGGGAAATAGATTACTGGGATTTATATCAAGAAGTGTATGCAACAGAAGTCCAGAGGTCATACTGCAGCTTTATACATCATTAGTAAGGCCTCACCTAGATTATGCAGCTCAGTTCTGGTCTCCGTATAACAAAATGGACATAAATTCGTTAGAAAACATTCAGCGTAGGATGACTAAATTAATACATAGCATTAGAAATCTTCCTTATGAAGAAAGATTGAAGACTCTTAAGTTACATTCACTTGTTAGACGAAGAATGATGGGAGACCTGATCGAAGTGTATAAGTGGAAGATAGGCATTAATAAAGGGGATATTAATAAGGTCTTGAGGATGTCTCTCCAAGAGAGAACCCGCAGTAATGGATTTAAATTAGATAAGTTTAGATTTAGAAAGGACATAGGAAAGTATTGGTTTGGAAATAGGGTAGTTGATGAGTGGAACAGTCTACCTAGTTGGGTTATTGAGGCTGGGACTTTGGGTAGTTTCAAATTTAGGTTGGATAAGTACATGAGTGGGAGGGGTTGGATTTGAGTGGGACTTTCACATCAGAGCTTATTTCTTGGGTGGCATTGAAAATTGGGGTGGGCAAATGTTTTGTTAGTGGGATGAATTGTTAAGGACCTGCCTAGTATGGGCCAGCAGGCCTCCTGCAGTGTTCCTCCTTTCTTATGTTCTTATGTTCTTATGTAACCGTCATCCCTTCCAAAACGTTCCACCAATTCACCCACCTTTCGTAAGTCCTGTGACCTCCTAAATAGAACCGTGGTATCATCCACATAACCCACGATCCCTGGTTCCACCACACTTCATCTCTCTTCACTCCCTCCCTCACACTCCCTCGCACAGCCCTATAGAACGGATCCTGAATCAATGCGAAGAGAAGCTGGGACACAGGGCACCCTTGCCTCAAGCCCCTTTCCATCCTAACTAGTTTTCCTAGCCTACCATTTACCTGCACCCAAACCATAGCCTGCTCGTACAACACCTTTGCCCAACTGACGATTTCCCTCCCAAACCCTTGCCACTGCATTAACTTCAACAGTGCCTCACGCTCCACACAGTCATATGCCGCATGCCAATCCAATGCTAATACCCCACCTTTATTTCCCCCCCCCCCACTTTCGTCTATAAACCTACGTATGATCCCTTGCCCCACACACATTGATCGCCCAGGCACACCATATTGACCCTTATCCAAACTTTGTCAAGAACCCTTTTCATCCTATTCCCTAACATTTTAGCAAAGATCTTGTAATCACCACACATTAAAAATATCGATCGATTATCATGTACGTAATCACAAGACTTCATCTTTGGGACCATGACCACCACACCCGTACGTTGCTGTTCCCCCAATCTACCGTTGGTTTTCATAGCATTAAATAAAACCACTAATAATTCACGCAAACATTCCCAGTTTTCCATATAAAAATCACAAGGGATACCATCAATCCCCGGTGATTTTCCCACACTCATACTCTCCACTGCCAATCTAATCTCCTCGCTTATAGGTCCACTCAGATTCAACCGATCCTTATGCTCGAGATTACAACATACCCATTCACCCTTTTCCCCTAGCACCTCATTATTAACCCCCACTCTTTTGCCATGCATCTCGTACCATGCATCCACGTAGCAACCCATACCCTCTGCTAACATGAGCACCTGCCCCTGATGATACCCCTCCAATTGCTCCTGAATACTTAAGCTCATTAATTCCATCGCCCTGCGACGTTTTCCCTGCTCTCTCAAGACATATGCCGAAGGACAGTCGCCCCATAAAACCTCATCTATTCCTCCCGCGATTCGTGCCGCATCAAATTCACGATTTTGAATGTCCCTAATCAATTGTTTTAAACCCTCAATCTCAGCCACCGGATACTCGCCCCCTCCTCCCATATAGCATTCCTGCAGTTGACCTTCAAGGTAATGTAAAACACCATATTGAAATCTCCGCTCTTCCTTTCCCTGCTTCTGATAAAAATCCCTCACCTTCCCCTTACCGACCGTGTCCCACCACTCAAGGATGTCTACCCCCACCCAACAGTCTGCCACCATCTCCTCCAAGCACTCTCAAAAGATTCCCTCCCACCCCCTTTGCACAATAACCCAAATTCAACTTCCAATAACCCCTGAAACGCTTTGGCAATCCCTCCCAATCCAAGTCCACCAGAACCGAATGAAGATTGAGACACTTATGCAGCATATGGGAATCTTTATTCAGGAAACGTTTCGCCACACAGTGGCTTCATCAGTCCAATACAAAGAGGAAGGCGTAAGGAGAGGAGGAGAATGAGGTAATCAGTCCCTCAACCTGGAGTCGATGTGTTCAGTCCATCAATCTTGTAGAATGTACAGCATAGGGCCGTAGACGTGGCTTATATACTGTAGTGAGGTGACGTGAAGCAGATGGAGGCGGGGTCATAGTGGTACCATCCACTAGTCGAAGTAGGTCTTCGTCCAAAGGTTGAACAAGTGTTGAAGAATTCTTTGTAACAAGATCCCATGATGCTGCAGTGTCTGACAGTTGTGATGAATGGTTTGAACAAAGAATTCTTCAACACTTGTTCAACCTTTGGACGAAGACCTACTTCGACTAGTGGATGGTACCACTATGACCCCGCCTCCATCTGCTTCACGTCTCCTCACTACAGTATATAAGCCACGTCTACGGCCCTATGCTGTACATTCTACAAGATTGATGGACTGAACACATCGACTCCAGGTTGAGGGACTGATTACCTCATTCTCCTCCTCTCCTTACGCCTTCCTCTTTGTATTGGACTGATGAAGCCACTGTGTGGCGAAACGTTTCCTGAATAAAGATTCCCATATGCTGCATAAGTGTCTCAATCTTCAACTTGTCGGTTTTTCAAACCATTCATCACAACTGTCAGACACTGCAGCATCATGGGATCTCGTTCCACAGAATTCTTCAACACTTGTTCAACCTTTGGACGAAGACCTACTTCGACTAGTGGATGGTACCACTATGACCCCGCCTCCATCTGCTTCACGTCACCTCACTACAGTATATAAGCCACGTCTACGGCCCTATGCTGTACATTCTACAAGATTGATGGACTGAACACATCGACTCCAGGTTGAGGGACTGATTACCTCATCCTCCTCTCCTTACGCCTTCCTCTTTGTATTGGACTGATGAAGCCACTGTGTGGCGAAACGTTTCCTGAATAAAGATTCCCATATGCTGCATAAGTGTCTCAATCTTCAACTTGTCGGTTTTTCAAACCATTCATCCACCAGAACCCTTCTATGATCACAGAAGCTCACATTCAATGCACAAACACTGCTTACCCTCACTCCCCGAGAAACAGATTCGATCCAGCCTCGCCGCATAATCACGCCTAATGAACGTATGCATGACCCCACCCACCTCCTCCCCTCCCACATCCACTACATTCACACCTCGCAACAGATCTCCTAAATACCCCGAAAAAAAACCTTCCTCTAGGTTCTACGTCCTTACGTCGAACAATACAGTTCCAATCACTTCCTAGAATCGTTAAGACTGGCAGCGATCTTAAATGGTAAACAAGGACGTCCCTAAAGAACTTATTTTTGACGCCCATGTCTCCTTCCGCAGGCCCATACAACCCTATGAAACCCACTTGTACCCCACCCCATGCACCATCCACCCGAACCACCCGCACCTCCTCCCCTACCTCACATCTTTGCAGAGAAAACGGGCTAGCTTCTTTAATTAACAATGCCACACCACCTTTCAATCGTGCAGAGCAACCCATGTACACATCGTATCCATCAATCATTAACTCTCCCAGGAACACAACGTCAGGTACATATCTCTTTAAAAACACCTCCAGACTCTTACATTTGTCTACTGACTTCAACCCGTTAATATTTAAGGTAATACGTTGAAGGATTCAATGGAGGCTTGCCTTTAGAGACCTTAACACTCTTAAATCCTTTACGAGCACCCCCACCTCTCCCCCACACCCCCCTGTGCCTTCCCCTTTTACATGCTGAACACACTTTGTTCCACCCGTATCTCTACGGGTCACATCGTGCCATGCTTTTTTCCCAGACCTTTGCCCAGGAGTCAAAACGTCATCACTATCGGTTATCACAGCAGCTCTCTTGCGAGAGCTACGATCTGCAACCATAGCCTCCTCTAGACTATTATCCCTGTGGACATCCACCACTACAACCTGTTGTGCTTCCACACCACACGCGACCTGCATGTTGGGGCCTCCTGCCCTTGCCTCTACACTCTCATTTTCCAGCCCAGCATGGATCCTCGCAGACGTCGAAACGTCCAACAATTCATTCAGAGCCTCCTGAATGGATGCCTCCATTACATCCTGAGCAATTACAGAATCATCCTCGGCCGTCGCCGACACCAAGCCTACGTCCTCTCCAACGCCAGGTAGGGTCATACATGCAGAAGACAACTCTGTCTCCCTCTCTACCTCCTCACTCCACGTCTCCCGTGCCAGAGACTCACGCTGCGTTGCCGTAGCGTATGTTTGCTGCTTCGGTGCATCATCGGTCTTTGTATCAGCCGTTGATCTTCCTCGTCGCGTAGGACATTGCGCCACGTACGCCTCTGACCCGTGTACATAACAAAGACTTGAGTGCGGAAGTCCTTCATCACCACGTACGATGGTATAGGGTGCTTAAGGGACATTTTAAGGGAAAACGACCCTTCCGGCATACCAGCAAGTAGTCCATCATGCCAACGTCCCAATGTCGCCAAATGCACCGTACCATAACGTCCAAAAACATTCCTTAAATCACTCTCGTCAGCTTCAAAAGGAACATTACGCACCTTGATCCAGGCGTAAAACCATGATACATCATGAAGGCGAACATTAACACCAGGGTTAACCGGCTTAACCACATCCTGGTACCTGGCCACCATATTTTCATAAGTGCTGCTCTGCCGGAATTTGACGAATAGCCTTGAACTACCATTCAACGACACTCCATAGAGCTCATTTGCGATGCCATACGCATCTCTTAATATCGCCGTCAGCAAAAGATGGGTGTTCTGACTATTGAGCGAGCCATTCATAAGTTCAAGACAGACAGTGTTGCCACGCCTACGTCCACCTTCCGCCATTATGAAAGTACTGACAGAAAAACTGCACAGAAAACCAGTTGATTCAGGAGCTACTGCGCAGCCTGCCCACACGGCCCGAGAGCGATGAGGACAATGTGATACTATAAAGTTGTTGGATAGTGAGTTTCATACTATGAGTTTATTCATTCTATCAGGCTTAGTTTTCCTCCTCCTAGGAGGTGGAAGTCTTCAATGTCTCTTTCCTTGGATTCATCTTTCTGTTCTTGTATGATGTATTACTCATGTATGCACTGTATGTTTTTATTAAAAAAAAAAATAGCAATTTTTGATGTAAGATATCCGTTAGTTATATGGAATTTTGTTTTCTTGTAAATGGTTCATGTATTGTGATTGTCAATTATGTGTGATATACATGTATACTGTATACTGTGTTTTTTAAATAAAATATAAAAAAAATACATCCTATACAACACCATTCACAACTCGCTACTGACGATCATATCATCCAATTTAGACATTCTTCGTATGGAATCTAGATAATTCGGTGCACACACCGACCACCCTGCTGGGTGAAGTGTGCTGCTCCCTATTATCTCCCATAAACCTAAAAGTAATAGACGTTAATTCAACGATCTAAAACAAGTGGCACCTTTTTACACAGACAATGTAGAATAAAACACCTAAATTCAGTACCTACATGACATAATAATGTTAACTACTAAATACAGCTAAAACACATACACCTCAACAGGCATTACACTTGCAATATATATATATATATATATATATATATATATATATATATATATATATATATATATATATATATATATATATATATATATGCCAATATTCACGTTACAGACATGTAATAATTATATTCTAAATCCAAATTATTATTATTATAATCAAAAAGAAGCGCTAAACCACAAGGGCTATATAGCACTAAAACCAAAAACAATCCTGAGATCAGCTTATATTTAGTTCAATTTTCACAATGGATAAAATTATGAACAAATGATACTCCTCACCTTAATGTATATTTGGTAAGCATCTTATGACTAAAATGCTACACTCTGTCACCCACTATATTCTCCTGTTCAAACATGCCCTCGCACACACGTGTATACATTTATAAATACATCTATGTATATTTACGTACAATATACACACATATATACATACACACTCACGTACCTACATATTTTTGTAAACATACGTTCCATCACTGCCCCATCATAGCCAAGGAAAAACACCTTAAATCAAACAATGGTGTTATACAAACAGTGTAATACGCTTTCCCCTCACGCACTCTTCCATATAATGCCGAAATTCATACGTTCCTCCCCTACATTCTTGCCCACTCACATCCACACGCCTCAGAACGGGAGGCTAGCCCATTGCTTCCCATTGACCTACAAATTCCATAAATCACGCAGCCGAAAATTCCTATAACCCTCTGTAAATTCAGTGTTCCATCTCCTACCATATACTGCACGATTGCGGCACTTAGATCTGTAAAATGTCGCTGCCAGCACCTTTATCCTTTCGCCCTCTCCTACATCTCTCATTGCCCATGATGTGAACACGAAATCATTTACCAGATATGCCACTGTGTTTTTAACCTGCGCTCCCACCCCATCAATGTCTAAACTTATCACTCGCAGTACCTGTAACCCACCCCCTCATAAATCGAATTACCCTTCCAAACCACTCCCTGACCCTCCCTATGCATTCACAAAAATATACATGAAAAATGGTTTCTACTTCACCACACGCTCGACACTCCCCGCCTTCCCTGAGCTTTCGATTAAATAAGACGATCCCAGACGGCAGAATCCCGTGTAAAAAGCGATACATCACCTCTCGTACACCCGGACTAATGCGCAACTTCCGGAGACGTTCCTATATGTCGCGCCAGGCATACATCGGGTATGCTCCTTCCACAGCAGCCACCTCCAACCTCCTCTCCCACCCCGTCGATTATGCGCAGCCTGACTCGAGCTGGATCCCTCACCACCATCAAAAATCTCAACATCGCCTCCCCTACTCACAACGCATGCACTTCCTCGATCCCCCCCCCTCATTCCCATGCTCCCGCAGATAACTCTGTTTCACGTAAATACTCATAATCCTTCGTTCCAGCGGTATGAGCCCCAGCCCTCCTTGGCCAATCGGCAAAGTAATTACCCCTCTGCTTAACCACTCGCAGCCAGATCCCCAAATGAACCGATAAACCCTACGCAACAATTTCGTGACCTCTCGGCGCATTAACGGATACATGACCACCACATGCCATAATTTACTATATAATAGTACGTTTGTCGCAGTTACTCTTTGGTGCAACGTGAGATTTGCAGACCTCAATCCCCCTAATCTTTTTAACACACTGTCCACAGCCCTCACCGAGTTCACCTCACGTGCCACCATCGGCTCACAAACATACACAATCCCACATATCTTAAGATGGTCCACCACGCTCCACCTACCCCTCATGCCCCCACTCGTTTGGTCCCAATTTCCCACTGCCATGAACTCAGTCTTCGTAGCATTAATTCTCATCTCTTTCGCCTCTCCAAACACGTCCACGATTCCTTCCACTTGCTGCAAGTCTACACCACCTCCTTCCAAGACCGATGTGTCATCTACGTAACCCACAATACCAGGCCACCCATCGTTCTCATAACCCCCCAAACCCCCCAAAACTCAAGCCCGCACCACCCTATAAAAAGGATCTTGAAAACACGCAAACAATAATTGTGAAAGGGGACAACCTTGCCTCAAACCCCGACCCATCTGAACTGGCACACCTAACTTTCCATTGACCTGCACACGCATAGTCGCCCCTGTGTATAAAGTCTGTGCCCAAGAGATGATTTCATTCCCAAAACCCTGTCAATGCATGAACTGCCACAAAGCTCCTCTTCCTACACTATCATATGCAGTAGCCCAATCCAAAGCTAAAATCACTCCCCCCCCCACCCGACACCTGTCACCTTTCTATGAAACCACGAATCGTCCCGTAACCTTCAAACATGGACCTGCCTGGTGTCCCGTATTGTCCCCTATCTATAACTTTTTCCATCACCTTTTTCAGTCTATTCCCCAGTATCCTTGCGAACAACTTGTAATCATGGCACATAAGTGAAATGGCCCTATAATCCAGAACTGTTGATCGATCCCCTTTTGGCACCAATACCACCACTGCCGACCGTTGCAATTCTCCCATAACCCCTTTAGTCTTTAAGATGTTAAACAACCGTACCAAAAACGCTCTCATCACACCCCAGTTTGTTACGTAGAAATCACTCAGGAGCCCATCAATGCCAGGGGCTTTACCTAAGCCCGCCCCAGCCAGAGCTTGCCATATTTCGCACTCCGAAATAGGCCCTTCCAATGCTTCTCTGTCTTGCATACTAAGCCCACACTGCATGTTATTACCGATTTCCCGTAGTGCTATATTACTTATCCCAACGCTTGTCATGTAGGTCTTAAACCACGCATCTATATACCCACTCATGCCCTCCGTCGTCACCAAAACTTGGCCTCGTGATAGTCTTCTCTCCATGCGTGCACTGTTAACCCCATCATTTCCGTAGCTGCTCTCCGCTGCCTCTGTTCCCTCAACACACATGCCGAAGGCCGATCCCCGTAGAGAACCTCCTCCAAACCTCCCATCACCCGAGCACCATCAAAACGATCATTATGCAAGCCTTTTATATGGTCCTTTAAATCCTCAGTTTCCTCTACAGGGTATCGTGCACCATCACCCACATAACAATCACGTAACTGTCCTTCCAAATACCCCTGAAGCCCGTACAATATTTGATTATTTTCCCGCCTTCGCTGAATATAAAAATCCCGGATGCATGTCTTAGCCACCATATCCCACCACTGAACCAAGTCACAAACCCTCCCACGAAGTCGCAAATGATTGGCTGCTGTCATCCCCTTTCAACAATTTAACATTCAGTTTCCAATAACTACGATTCCTTCTATGTAATCCCTCCCACCCTACGTCCACGAGAACCCCTCTATGATCGGAAAACACCACATCCACGATACACACCTTCTTAACTGCGACGGTACGCAGTACATACACTATCAAGTGGCGCCGCGTACCCACGACGTACAAAAGTATGCTCAACCTCACCCCCCCACCACGTCCATTAATCCCGCCCCAGTCAATAAATCCCCCAACACCCCAGAAAAGTGTCCACTTCCCCAGGGTTCAACATCCCTACGCCAGATCATGCAATTCCAATCCCTTCCTATGAGTGCCACTTCAGGGAGTGACCGCAAATAGTAAATTAGTACCTCCTTCACAAAGGTAGTTTTTACACGTCCATCATTCTCAGCCGGTCCATACACGCACATGAAGGGCAGCCTTCACCCTGCCCCATAGACCTTCCACCCTTATTACACTCCCCTCCCCACCTCGCAAAGTCTCACAGCAAGCGGGCTAGTCTCCCTGATCATGATGGCAATGCCACCTTTCAACCTTATAGCATTCTCCACATACACATTTTACCCATCTATCTGCAGCTCGCTTCCTAATTTATGATTGTGTTCCTGCACGAACACAACGTCAACATTATTACGCACTAATAATTCTCTGAACCATACACGCTTTCGCACACTCCTCAAACCATTAATATTTATTGTCAGGCACTTAAATTGGTCAGTGGGGGTTTTCCTCTCGATACTGAATGTTTCTCCCCTAATCTTTTGTTCCCACCTTTTTCAAATCTCCCTTCCTTTTGAAGCACTCTTGACCAACCCCTGAGCTTTAGGTCCACAGGACCCTCTCTGTGCCACATCCGCCCAGGTTTTTTTCCCCTGATCACTGGGCTGGCATCAGCACTTCCTCACAGTCTGAAAGCGCAACAGAGCGCTTTTGCGTTACACTTTCCACCTGCATGTCTTCATCCGCAGAGCAGTCATGGTGGATTTCCACCTCTACTGTATGTTTCAGCAAGGTGTCAGGGTCGCCCACGACCAGCTGCTCTTCGTGTCCAGCATCCACCTCCGCAGCAGGTCCCAGGTTTAGGGATGAGTCCGTAGCAGGACTCACACTCCTCTCTGTAAATAATGCATCCAGCACGGAGGCAATGGATTCCTCTACGTCGTTGCTATGCACATCTTGCAGAGCCGGGCCTTCTACTGGTTTCGCCTCCAAACTAGGCGACACTTCCGGGAGTGTGGCACACGCTGTTTCCGTCGACCTCTCAACCTCCTAGCTCCAAGACAATCCTGATGGTAACACCAGCACACCAGGCACATGTTGCCCTGCAGCTTCCTCCTCAGCATCCGTGCTTTGTCGCCCAACCTTGGCACTTCGTCGTCGTTCACACTGTACCGCCATATGATTATATGCGCCGCACAACCTGCAAGTGCGGCGTTGCCCTGCATATGACACCATTACCTGAGTTCTGAAGTCTTGCAAGATCACGTAAGAAGGGATTGGGTGCCGTAATGTCATCTTTACAGAAAACGTACCTTCTGGTATTCCTGTATATGGGCCGTCAGACCACCTCCCTGCTGTAGCCATGTGTATGGTGCCATAATTCCCCAGTACAGCTCTAATGTCAGACACATCAGCCTCAAAGGGCATATTTCTGACCTTTACCCATGTGTAATAGCGGGAGACGTCATGTAGCTTGACAGACACTGCGGGGTTAACCACTAGATTAACCTCCTGGAACTTGTCGACCACCTCCTCGTAAACATGAGCCGAGGAGAACTGCACAAAGATCCGTGATACGCCTTTCATTGCCACACCGCACAAGTCCTCGTTGGCAATACCATAGGTATCACGAATTATCGCAGGCAATAGTAGCGCCGTAGACGGTTCAAGCACGGCCCCACGGGTCAATTCAATACACACAGTATTGACACGACACCTTGCCGCCATGTTGTGAAAATGAAAACTGCCACCGGTCAACTATAGGGGGCAGCAGCAGCACACGTCCTCTCAACTCAAAGGCTGAGAGACATTCTGTCTATTTAAGGAAGATTTATCTTATTTAACAATGGTCAGTTAATTGTTTCATCTGGATAAGTGAGTCAAAAGTGAATCTTCTGAAATATATAATGTGATGTTAATCTACTGTCTTTACTTGTTCAAGATAATTCATAATGTATAGGAATTATACTGATTGTTATAGGCGGTATTTTAAAAGTTTGTAATTGAATTTTGCCACTTGAAAAATCTTTTCTGACTTTGGCTTGAAAATCATATTTATGTAAGACTCTGAACATCACAGAGGAGGTTTGTTGACACCGGCGAAGGAATTTTTATCCAAGGAATTGGTTCTGATCTTCCCTTCCTTGGATTAATCCTGATTACCTCCTATTCCCCAAGCGACGAGGACCCAATTGCTTTACAATGTAGTAAAAAATATTTACATAATAATCCCTCAACCTGCAGACTTAGCCCACATTTCTGAGAGGTTCAACCATTTCTGAGAGGTTCAGCCTTTTCTGAGAGGTTCAGCCGTTTCTGAGAGGTTCGACCATTTCTAAGAGGTTCAACCATTTCTGAGAAGTTCAACCATTTCTGAGAGGGTCACCCATTTCTGACGTCACCCACTTCTGAGAAGTTGAGCCTTTTCCCAGAGGATCAACCATTGCTGAGAGGTTCGGCCTTTTCTGAGAGGATCAACCCGCCTCTTTTATTTGAAAAAGCCATTCAAGAAGTCACTGAAAGCTTCAGCCAATGTCCCAAGTTAAATGACCACAAATTTTTATGACTTTCTTTTGAGATGGTATTGGTGATGTGAATGGTGATGCTAGTGGTGATGGTAGTGGTTGTAGTCGTAGTGATGGTGTATAGTGATGGCAGTGGTTGTAGTCATAGTGATGTAGTGATGATTATAACATTTACGTTGGTGGTGGTAGAGATGATAGCATTGACTTAGTGGTGATAATAGTGGTGTTGGTGGGGGTAATGGCGATAGCATTAGTGTTGGTGATGGTAGTGGTAATATTATTAGTGTTAATGATGGTAGTGATGATAACATTGGTGTTATCATCACTTCCAGTGGAAGAGTGCCATCATGGAGAAGAATAAGAAACTGTGGGAATATCTCGAGTAAGGAAGAGCAAATAGGAGGTTCAGTAGGTGAACGATCAGTGTGAGTGGGTGGGTGTCTGAGTGGTATGCTGAGAGATGCTAGTGTACATGAACGATCAGTGGGACTGAATGGGTGTCTCAGTGGTGTGCTGAGATGATACTAGTGTAGGTGAGGGTGAGGAGCGGGGTAGGTAGGTGCTGGAAGATGTTAGGTGAGGCGAAATGGTTATGAAGAAGGTGTGGCCGTGGGTAAATCTGAATGGGATAGAGAGATATATATATATATTATTTATACAGATGTGGAAGAGGGAAGAAGAGAATATTTTGTTGAAGGATCAAGAAGGTAAGATGGATGAAACAAGGTACTGTTGTTTATGTGAGGGATGATGTATGATGAATGAAACAAGGTACTGTTGTTTATGTGAGGGATGATGTATGATGGATGAAGCAAGGTACTGTTGTTTATGTGAGGGATGATGTATGATGGATGAA
>NC_091333.1:25183698-25327015 GCF_038502225.1 Cherax quadricarinatus | reverse complement strand
AATACATGCTGCTCAAAGAACATTTATCCCTTATAAAGAAATTAGAACAAATAGAAATGACCCAAAATGGATGAATAATAGGCTGAAATATCTACTAGGGCATAAGAAAGGAATTTATAGGCGTATCAAAAGAGGCGAGGGTCATCTTATGAATCAGTATATTGACATTAAGAGGGACATTAAAAAGGGGATAAGAAAAGCTAAAAGGGACTATGAAATTAAAGTTGCTAGGGATTCTAAAACTAACCCAAAAAGTTTTTTCCAGGTATATAGAACAAAAGTCAGAGATAAGATAGGTCCCCTTAAAAATAACTATGGGCATCTTACTGACAAAGAGAATGAAATGTGCTCGATTTTAAATAATTATTTTCTCTCGGTTTTTACACAGGAAGACACTAATAATATTCCGGTAATTAATTTTTATAGTGGGCCAGAAGAAGATAAATTATGTAACATCACAGTCACTAGTGAAATGGTTGTGAAGCAGATAGACCGACTGAAGCAAAATAAGTCACCGGGTCCTGATGAGGTTTTTTCAAGGGTTCTAAAGGAATGCAAAATGGAAGTCTGTGAACCATTAACTAATATTTTTAATTTATCTCTTCAAACAGGTGTAGTGTCTGATATGTGGAAGATGGCTAATGTAATTCCTATTTTTAAAACAGGGGACAAGTCGTTACCGTCAAATTACCGCCCAATAAGCCTGACCTCAATTGTAGGCAAATTACTAGAGTCAATTATAGCTCAAATTATAAGAAGCCATCTCGATAAGCATAGCTTGATTAATGATACTCAGCATGGATTCACAAGAGGCCGGTCTTGTCTAACTAATTTATTAACTTTCTTCAGTAAAGCTTTTGAGGCTGTTGACCACGATAAAGAATTTGATATTATTTACTTAGATTTTAGTAAGGCATTTGATAGAGTTCCGCACCAAAGACTGTTGAAGAAAGTAGCAGCTCATGGCATTGGGGGAAGAGTGCTCTCGTGGATCGAATCATGGCTCACAGACAGGAAGCAGAGTGTGTCCATAAATGGGGTTAAATACGATTGGGGATCAGTAACAAGTGGCGTTCCACAGGGATCAGTCTTGGGCCCGTTGTTGTTTATAATATATATCAATGATCTTGATGAAGGAATTACTAGTGATATGAGCAAATTCGCCGATGACACGAAGATAGGTAGGATAATTGATTCAAACGTAGATGTCAGGGAACTTCAGGAGGATTTAGACAAACTCTACTCTTGGTCAGAAAAGTGGCAGATGCAGTTCAATGTAGATAAATGCAAGGTTCTGAAGCTCGGAGGTGTCCATAACCCTAGCACTTATAAGTTAAATAATATAGAACTTAGCCATGCAGATTGCGAAAAGGACTTGGGGGTTATGGTAAGCAGCAACCTTAAACCAAGACAGCAATGCCTAAGCGTACGTAATAAGGCAAATAGATTACTGGGATTTATATCAAGAAGTGTAAGCAACAGAAGTCCAGAGGTCATACTGCAGCTTTATACATCATTAGTAAGGCCTCACCTAGATTATGCAGCTCAATTCTGGTCTCCATATTACAGAATGGACATAAATTCGTTAGAAAACATTCAGCGTAGGATGACTAAATTAATACATAGCGTTAGAAATCTTCCTTATGAAGAAAGATTGAAGACTCTTAAGTTACATTCACTTGTTAGACGAAGAATGAGGGGAGACCTGATCGAAGTGTATAAGTGGAAGATAGGTATTAATAAAGGGGATATTAATAAGGTCTTGAGGATATCTCTCCAAGAGAGAACCCGCAGTAATGGATTTAAATTAGATAAGTTTAGATTTAGAAAGGACATAGGAAAGTATTGGTTTGGAAATAGGGTAGTTGATGAGTGGAACAGTCTACCTAGTTGGGTTATTGAGGCTAGGACTTTGGGTAGTTTCAAATTTAGGTTGGATAAGTACATGAGTGGGAGGGGTTGGATTTGAGGGGGACTTGCACATCGGAGTTTGTTTCTTGGGTGGCATTGAAAGTTGGGTTGGTCAAATGTTTGTTAGTGGGATGAATTGTAAAGGACCTGCCTAGTATGGGCCAACAGGCCTGCTGCAGTGTTCCTCCTTTCTTATGTTCTTATGTTCTTAAATGGAAAACAGGAGTAACTAAAGGGGATGTAAATGGCGTACTGAAAATATCCAGCCAAGACAGGACTCGCAGCAATGGATATAGGAAAGCACTGGTTTGGTAATAGAGTTGTGGATGAGTGGAACAAACTCCCGAGTACAGTTTAGGCTAAAACGTTGTGTAGTTTTAAAAATAGGTTAGATGGGTGTGGGTGGGTGTGAGTTGGACCTGACTAGTTTGGGCTACCAGGTCTGGTGCCGTGCTCCTTCCTTAAGTGGAAGTGACCTGACTAGGTGGTCATTGTTCTAGGCCAGGGGGCTGGTATGTACCTGCTTCGCATGGGTCAGTACGCCTATTGAAGTGTTCCTTCTTTCTTATGTTTTTAAACCAATTTATAAATAGCGACCCAAAAAACTGACAAATTGTACCTACGAACACCATTAAATATCGCAACTTTGATCTAAGCTACAACGAAGTTGACAGTTGGAAGTTATCACAAGAGTCGTTCTGAAGTTTTCACCCGAAATTAAAGAAAAATCATAAAAAATACAACAACCTATGTTAGTATCCCCTTTCTGGGGATACCTAATGAAGGTTGTAAAGTGAGGATGGGGTGTGAGGCCGGTCCCTGACCTCCCCTGGGATAATCATGGCAATAATGGCGCTTCCGAGGGAATTCATTCTCCATTAATTTGATTCTATTTATATTTTCAATTAGGCTTAACACTTTTAAAAATTGGTCTTTTCCAAATATTTCTTTTGCAGATTGATAGATATATTTTTTCAATGAACAATGCTGCCAAAAAAAAAAAAAAAATTTTTTTGGGTCAAACCTAATTAGAAATCTCACCTAACTTATCCTGATCTAACGTAATTCTTAAAGAAATTATATTACATATATATAAATTAAAATATATTAAATCTAAATTGACCTATTCGGCAAAAAGAAAATTTGTTTTTGCTCTAAATCGGCGGAAATTTATCTGATTACAAAAAATATATACATATATAAATCACTGATTTTAAGTATTATTAAATAAATTTAAAGTGACATGTGCTCTTTATAGCAAAATTTATCTAAAAAAAAAATCCCGCTAGTTTAAGTTAGATTAGATGTGGTTTTTAAGGTTGTTTGGTCCAAACATAATTTTTTATATCGTTGTCAATTAAAAAATATATCATCGTCCCGAGGTTTAATACATTTTTTTTCCAAAAAAAAACAGATCAGTAGCATTGAACCCTAGAAAAACAGCAAGGAGAGTTCTACTGGCCGGAGCAACGGCTCGTGATCCTCGTAAAACACCACTTCTGGCCGGAGCAACGGCTCGTGATCCTCGTAAAACACCACTACTGGCCGGAGCAACGGCTCGTGATCCTCGTAAAACACCACTACTGGCCGGAGCAACGGCTCGTGATCCTCGTAAAACACCACTTCTGGCCGGAGCAACGGCTCGTGATCTTAGTAAGACACCACTATTGGCCGGAGGGATGGCTCAAGAACATCGTAAAACACCAGTAGAGTGTTTATTTGAATTTCTTTGATAACTAGTATTTCTTTGACTTCCTTTGATGACTAGTGTTTCTTTGACTTCCTTTGATAACTAGTATTTCTTTGACTTCCTTTGATAACTAGTATTTCTTTGACTTCCTTTGATGACTAGTGCTTATTTGACTTCCTTTGATAACTAGTATTTCTTTGACTTCCTTTGATGACTAGTGCTTATTTGACTTTCTTTGATGACCTGACAGAAAGTCACTAAAGCGCTTGGAATTTCTCTGTTTCACAGTGGCTATTTTGCATATTTTAAAATCACCTGTTTACTGGGATCTTATTGCATATATATATATATATATATATATATATATATATATATATATATATATATATATATATATATATATATATAATGACCTGAACCAATAGTGATTATAATATACGTGGAAACGGGAGGCAAACAGGTCTGATCCTATGAAATAGATGGTAGATTCAAATCTCTGGATCAAGAGCTCTTCACTAGTATCAAGACAGCGTCCTTGAAGGAACTGTACTTAGCTCAGTGGTGACCTGTACTTAGCTCAGTGGTGACCTGTACTTAGCTCTGTGAAGATCTGTCCAGTGTGTTCTCCGTGAATCTGCCTAAGATGTCATCTCTTGAGCAACTCTACCAGCAGCTAAAAGAAGAGTTTAGGATTGCTAAGCTTGAAATACGGCGACTGACGGAGGAAAACAAGAGGATTCGAACTAATCCTCCTGTTGTGAGTCCTCAGGTCAAGAGAGGAACCTGGTCAGTGGCCGGCCAACATGGAACGAAGCTCAAAATCAAGAAGACTTTTGGACTGGCAGAAACAACGAAGATCCAGAAGACTGCTGTGGAAACTTCCAACCCATTTTCGGTGTTACCAGACGAATGTGTGTTGTCTACTGGAAACGTCGCTATTGGGCCGTGCGGACGTGCTGCGCAGTAGCTCCTGATTGAGTTGGCATTTGCGCAGTGTTGACGTGTACTTGGCTCTGTGAAGACCTGTTTGAGCGCTCTCTAGAATTGAAGCAAGATGCCCTCCATCGAGCAACTTTACCAACAGCTTAAGGAAGAATTGAGGTTGGCGAATTTGGAAATTCGGCGATTGACCGAGGAGAACAAGAAGATTCGTAGTAGTCCTCCTGTTTTGAGCCCTCAGGTCAAGAAGGGAAACTGGTCAGTGGCTGGACAGCAGGGAAAGAAGTTGACGATCAAGAAGACGAATGGAAAGGTAGAAACGATGAAGAAGAAAGAGACTGCCGTGGAAACTGTTGTGGAAACATCCAATACATTCTCAGTGCTACCCGACGAATGTGAGTTGACTACTGGGAACGACACGACGAAAGACATTAAGGAAGGTAAGAATATTGTTGTTGTTGGGGATAGCCAAGTTAGGTATATGGATAGGGCGTTCTGCTTGAAGGACAGGAGTAGGAGACAGAGAGTTTGCTTTCCTGGGGCTGGGATGGAGGATATTGTTAGCCGTCTGGATGACATCATGAGAGGTAATGGGAGCAATCCTATTATCTGTCTCAGTGCTGGAGGCAACGATGTTGGCAGACGTAGGAGTGAGGACCTGATTAGCAGGTATAGGTCAGCAATAGAAATAATTAGAAGTAAGGGTGGGAACCCTCTCATATGTGGTATTTTGCCAAGGAGGGGAGTTGGAAGTGAATGGTTGTCCAGGGCAATTGGTGTCAATTGCTGGCTGGACAAATACTGTAAGGAAAATGCGGTAACATTCATTGACAACTGGGACCTCTTCTATGGCAGAAATGACATGTATGCTAGGGATGGGGTTCACTTATCTAGGTGTGGGGTGGGAGCACTGGCAACTGCAGTGGAGGGAGCAGTTAGGACTTTAAACTAGGAATAGTTAGTGGTATGGGTTTTGGCAGGAAAACAGTGAAGTCCCAGTGTAGTAATATTACGAGTTCTAGGGGAACTAGTAATAATAAGAACGAGATAGATATTGAAAAGCCAGGGATCTTGGGTGATAAGGACGGTAATAGGTTTAGTAGAAAAATAGAAATGAGCAGGAAGGGTAAAGAGAAAGGAGAGTCTTTCAATGTTTATTATGCTAATTGCCGTAGTGCTAGGAATAAGATGGACGAGTTGAGATTAGTTGCTAGTGTAGGTAACATTGATGTATTTGCCTTAACTGAGACGTGGTTTAATTCAAAAAGTCGGGACATGCCTGCGGAATGTCATATTCAGGGTTTTAAATTGTTCCAAGAAGATAGAAGTATTGGGAGGGGGGGTGGGGTGGCATTGTATGTCCGAGATCGCTTGAACTGTTGCATAAAAACGGGTATTAAGTCTGAAGTAACACATACAGAGTCTGTTTGGATAGAATTTTCAGAGGGGCATGAAAAACTGATTTTAGGAGTGATATACCGTCCCCCTAACTTAGATAGGGACCAAGGGAAACTACTATGGGAGGAAATTGTTAAGGCCACAAGGCACGATAATGTAGTAATTCTAGGAGACTTTAACTTTAGTCATGTTGATTGGAATTTCTTGACTGGGAATTTAGAATCGTACGACTTCTTAGAAGTATTTCAGGATTGTTTTTTGAAGCAGTTTGTGACAGAACCTACAAGGGGAAATAACCTGCTTGACTTAGTTATGGCAAACAATGAATCCCTTGTTAATAATTTAGAAATTTCAGAGGAACTGGGTGCTAGCGACCACAAATCAATTACATTTAGCATTGAATGGAAGTACGATAGTAGCGATAACTCAGTAACAGTCCCAGATTTTCGCTTAGCAGATTACGATGGGCTTAGAGAACACTTATCATCTGTTGACTGGGGTAACGAAGAGAGCTATCAATATGACAGTTTTCTGAACACTATACATGCTGCTCAAAGAGCGTTTATCCCATATAAAGAAATTAGATCAAATAGAAATGACCCAAAATGGATGAATAATAGGCTCAAATATCTACTAGGGCATAAGAAAGGAATTTATAGGCGTATCAAAAGAGGTGAGGGTCATCTTATGAATCAGTATATTGACATTAAGAGGGACATTAAAAAGGGGATAAGAAAAGCTAAAAGGGACTATGAAATTAAAGTTGCTAGGGATTCTAAAACTAACCCAAAAAGTTTTTTCCAGGTCTATAGAACAAAAGTTAGAGATAAGATAGGTCCCCTTAAAAATAACTATGGGCACCTTACTGACAATGAGAATGAAATGTGCTTGATTTTAAATAATTATTTTCTCTCAGTTTTTACACAGGAAGACACTAACAATATTCCAGTAATTAATTTATACAGTGGGCTAGAAGAAGATAAATTATGTAACATCACAGTCACTAGTGAGATGGTTGTGAGGCAGATAGACAGACTGAAGCAAAATAAGTCACCGGGTCCTGATGAGGTTTTTTCAAGGGTTCTTAAGGAATGCAAAATGGAACTCTGTGAACCATTAACTAATATTTTTAATTTATCTCTTCAAACAGGTGTAGTGTCTGATATGTGGAAGATGGCTAATGTAACTCCTATTTTTAAAACAGGGGACAAGTCGTTACCGTCAAATTACCGCCCAATAAGCCTGACCTCAATTGTAGGCAAATTACTAGAGTCAATTATAGCTGAGATTATAAGAAGCCATCTCGATAAGCATAGCTTGATTAATGATACTCAGCATGGATTCACAAGAGGCCGGTCTTGTCTAACTAATTTATTAACTTTCTTCAGTAAAGCTTTTGAGGCTGTTGACCACAATAAAGAATTTGATATTATTTACTTAGATTTTAGTAAGGCTTTTGATAGAGTTCCGCACCATAGACTGTTAAAGAAAGTGGCAGCTCATGGCATTGGGGGAAAAGTGCTCTCGTGGATCGAGTCATGGCTCACTGACAGGAAGCAGAGAGTGTCCATAAATGGGGTTAAATCCGAGTGGGGATCTGTAACAAGTGGCGTTCCACAGGGATCAGTCTTGGGCCCGTTGTTGTTTATAATATATATCAATGATCTTGATGAGGGAATTACTAGTGATATGAGCAAATTCGCCGATGACACAAAGATAGGTAGGATAATTGATTCAAACGTAGATGTTAGGGAACTTCAGGAGGATTTAAACAAACTCTATTCTTGGTCAGAAAAGTGGCAGATGCAGTTCAATGTAGATAAGTGCAAGGTTCTGAAGCTTGGGAGTGCCCATAACCCTAGTACTTATAAATTAAATGATGTAGAACTTAGCCATACAGATTGCGAAAAGGACTTGGGGGTTATGGTGAGCAGCAACCTTAAACCAAGACAGCAATGCCTAAGCGTACGTAATAAGGCAAATAGATTACTGGGATTTATATCAAGAAGTGTAAGCAACAGAAGTCCAGAGGTCATACTGCAGCTTTATACATCATTAGTAAGGCCTCACCTTGATTATGCAGCTCAGTTTTGGTCTCCGTATTACAAAATGGACATAAATTCGTTAGAAAACATTCAGCGTAGGATGACTAAATTAATACATAGCATCAGAAATCTTCCTTATGAAGAAAGATTGAAGACTCTTAAGTTACATTCACTTGTTAGACGAAGAATGAGGGGAGACCTGATCGAAGTGTATAAGTGGAAGATAGGTATTAATAAAGGGGATATTAATAAGGTTTTGAGGATGTCTCTCCAAGAGAGAACCCGCAGTAATGGATTTAAATTAGTTAAGTTTAGATTTAGAAAGGACATAGGAAAGTATTGGTTTGGAAATAGGGTAGTTGATGAGTGGAACAGTCTACCTAGTTGGGTTATTGAGGCTAGGACTTTGGGTAGTTTCAAATCTAGGTTGGATAAGTACATGAGTGGGAAGGGTTGGATTTGAGTGGGACTTGCACATCAGAGCTTATTTCTTGGGTAACATTGAAAATTGGGTTGGGTAAATGTTTTGTTAGTGGGATGAATTGTAAAGGACCTGCCTAGTATGGGCCAGCAGGCCTCCTGCAGTGTTCCTCCTTTCTTATGTTCTTATGTTCTTATGAATCATTGGCAGAGGAGAGTGAGTCGACATCCCTTGAAACACCAACGAAGATCATCGAAAACGTCTCTACGAACTCCAGCAGTGAAGTTAAGAACATTGTTTTAGTTGGGGACAGTCAAGTGAAATTTATGGATAGTGCATTTCGTCTTAGGGACAGGAAGAGGAGGCAAAGGGTATGTTTTCCTGGGGCTGGGATGAAGGATATTGTTAGCCGTCTAGACGACATCATGAAAGGTAATGGGAGCAATCCAATTATCTGCCTCAGTGGGGGAGGCAACGATGTTGGCAGACGTAGGACTGAAGACCTGATTAGCAGGTATAGGACAGCAATAGAGATAATTAGGAAGAAAGGTGGGATCCCTGTGATCTGTGGCATTTTGCCAGGAGAGGAGTTGGAAATGAATGGTTGTCCAGGGCAATTGATGTCAACTGCTGGCTGGACAAACACTAAGGAAAATGCAGTGACATTCATAGACAACTGGGACCTCTTCTATGGCAGAAATGACATGTATGCCAGGGATTGGGTTCACTTATCTAGATTTGGGGTAGGAGCACTGGCTAACGCAGTGGAGGGAGCTGTTAGGTCTTTAAACTAGAAATAGTGGTATGGATTTTCGTGGAAAATCAAGGTATTCTGAGTGTAGCGACAGTGTGAGTTTTAAGGAAACCAGTTATAGGAAGTGTTGCGAATAAGAAATTTTTTAAAGAACTTCAGAATGTGGCCTGTTACCATTTATTTCTTATGCAACAAGATTTTTGGATCCGAGTTATTTAAATGTATTTTAGAGTCTAGGGGAAATAATTTCAACTGGGAAACTCCATAGAATAATATTCAAATTTATTAAAGTATTTAAATACAATACTTTATATTCTCTTTGTAGTTAATGTAACTTAATACTTTGTACAATAAATTTACCATATACATTTAGTTCAAAATCATGGAAATGTCACATTAATAAGGAAGTTTAATTATTCTTCCTGTAATTAAGTCTTCATTAACATTTACGTCTTTGTCTTAACAAGACTGTAGACTCAAAATACAAAAAGGTACAAGATTTAACAAGACCTTTGAATCTGGCCGTAAAGTATCTCTATGGATTACTGAACTGACCAAGAATATAAATATCAAAAGAATCTTTCAGAGCAATGAGGAACAAACTGAGTCAGCTCTAGAGTCCAATTCTCAAAATCATTCAAATTGTACACTGTAAGAGCCAATGTACGATCAGTTGTCAGGGCTAGAGCAGGGAGCAGACTACTTGCCAGTCTGTTGACGTATCGTCAGGTTGGATCAGCTGACCCAAACGTCAGCCAGCCGGACATAAACAATTGAACAATTCACCGGATGGTTCCCAGACTTAAACTCTATATACACAAGAAATCCTACCTAACAATAATAATAAAATAATAGTGATAATAATAACAAAATAGTGATAATAACAAAATAGTGATAATAACAAAATAGTGATAATAACAAAATAGTGATAATAACAAAATAGTGATAATAACAAAATAGTGATAATAACAAAATAGTGATAATAACAAAATAGTGATAATAACAAAATAGTGATAATAACAAAATAGTGATAATACCATGGTATTTTTCATATATTAACAGATAATAATATAATGCCGAAAGTCTCTATTTTAGCTATAAACGGGGACTTTCGCGCTATAATATTAAGTGATGAACATATTCTCTTACAATAGTTAAATAACACAGGATGACCAATTTCCAAGATATAACACCCCCCTTGCCGTACGACAATAGGTCGCAGTAGGGAGTTTGCAAGCGTCCTTGGTAATATCTCCTTTATAGTAAGCGTCCTCTTGGTAAATAAGGCAAGTAGTACGACGGAAGAATGGAGAAGCAAGAACTCAATCAGCATGGTTATTTGCCAGAGGATGAGATTTTGGAACAATGGCCAGAAGAACTATCTGGAGTGGCTTCCATCACAATTCGAGAATAGGAGTCTCAGACATGACTGTCAGGGTCATCCATGTGGACTTAATACTTCGTCCCATCAACGAAACGGCTTTCATAGTCATACTGTCAATATAAAAGAAAATCATTAACAAAAATATATAATATACATACAAATTAGGCTCTAAGAGTACTCATTTCTTAACTTTACATTTTAAGGTATACATTTTTTTTCAGGGGCGAGAAAGGGCATCAGCAATTATGTTAAGGGATCCACTTAAGTGTTGAATACTAATCAGATAAGGTTGGATTCTCAGAGCCCACCTGAGGATCCGGGTGTTCTTTTATTTCATAGAATTAATATAAATTAAAGCGTTGTGATCAGAAAATACCATAATTTTATGGGGGGAGGTTCCCAGATAAACGTCAAAATGTTCCAAAGATATTACTAGGGCAAGAGCTTCTTTCTCTACAGTGGCGTAATTCTTTTGGTGACGTTTCAACTTTGAAGAAAAATAAGATATAGGATGCAAAATATCAGCATAACCGCTGGCATCGATGTGTAAATAGAAGGGTTGATTAAAGTCAGGGCTTTTAAATACGGGTGACGAAGAAAGCAACCGTTTCAACTGATTAAAAGCTATCTCACAATCTTTCGTCCAGCAAAACTTCATCTTACTACTGGTTAACTCAGTAAGAGGAGATGCAACCTGAGAAAAATTAGGACAGAAACGTCGATAATAACCAGTCATTCCAAGGAACCTCTGTATAGACTTTCTATCTTGAGGGATAGGAAACTCGGCAATGGCCCTAACTTTTACATCAACAGGACGTACCTCAACCTGACCTATACAAAAACCGATGTATTTAATCTTGGCTTGTCCAAACTGACACTTGGCTAAATTTATGGTGAAGTTGTACTTTTCTAACTTCTTAAATAAGGTTTCCAGGCGAATTAAATGTTGCTCCCACTCATTGCTATATATAACAAGATCATCTAGATATGCATCCACTCCTTCTAAATCATTGGTCAGCAGGTTCATCAGGCGCTGAAAGGTAGAGGCCGCGTTACACAACCTGAAGGGCATAACACGATAGTTGAATAATCTGCCTTGTATAGTAAATGCGGATATTTCTTGGGCTCGTTGGGTAAGCGGCACTTGGTAATAGCCCCTTAATAAATCCAGGCGGGTGACATAGGCGGCTCCTGATACTCTGTCTATTAGATCATCAATACGGGGTAGTGGGAAACCATCTGGTACCGTGAGAGCATTAACCTTACGATAATCAGTGTGCATTCTAGAAGTTCCATCAGGCTTGGGAACTAATATACAGGGCGAGGCCCAAGGACTTTTACTCCGTTCTGTGAGTCCATGGGACAACAAAAATTCTACTTCTTTGTTTAATGTTTCTTGTTTGAGTGGACTTGCCCTATAAGGTGACTGTTTGCAAGGCTTTGCTCCTTGTACATCTATGTCATGAATTCCCAATGTACAACACCTAGGGACGTCATCAAATAAAACCTCATAACGTAATATCAAGTCTTTGTTATCTTTTGCTTTCTTCAAATCAAGGTCCATAAGAAAGGTATCAAGAGATTGCAATGTCTCTGAATTTTTTAAACGTACTTCTATCGATTTAGAGATGCTGGGCAGACTTACATTTTCAGTTTCAGCTAAAGGAAGAACTGTTGAAACTGGTACGATACTAGGGTGGTAAGCCTTAAGTTGGTTTATGTGATAAATACGTTTCGCTTTTCTCTTTCCTGGAGTTTGTAGTACATAATTTACCTCATTGAGCCGCTCAATCACTTCCAAAGGACCTTCGTATCTAGGTTGCAGAGCGTGTCCAGGTAAGAATTTCTGTGCCATCACACTGTCACCTGGTTTGAAGAAACGAGATCGTGTGTGTGTCACAACAATGCTTCATCTTGGATTGGGCCTTAGCTAAGTTTTTTGAGGCTAATTCCCTCAGTTGTGACAAACGCTTTTGCATTAGACTTGGAGTTGTTTTAAACGAGGGTTCTGATTTTCCGGTCCATGAATCTTTTAGTACGGCGAGGGGGCCGCGTACTTGGTGTCCGTAAATTAATTCAAATGGACTGAACCCAGTGCTTTCTTGTTCGCTTTCCCTTAAGGCGAACAAGAGGAATGGTATTCCTTCGTCCCAATCTCTGGAAAACTGCTTGCAGTACGCTCTCATCATTGATTTTAATGTTTGATGAAATCGTTCGAGGGCTCCTTGCGACTGAGGGTGATAAGCAACAGAAAATACAGACTTAATTCCGAGGCCAGATAAGGCATCACGAAACATCTTAGAGATAAAATATGAACCTTGATCGGATTGAATTATTTGGGGAATCCCCACCTGTGAGAAAAATTTTTGCAAAGCTCGAACAATGATGCGAGAATTAATTTTTCTCAAAGGGATAGCCTCTGGATATCGAGTAACGACATCCATAATTGTAAACAGATATTGATTCCCTTGTTTAGTCCTGGGTAACGGACCAACACAATCTATTATCAGGCGTGAGAAGGGCTCACCACTGACGGGAATCGGAATGAGGGGAACTGGTGGAGGTGTGTGCGAAGGTTTGCCGGTCACTTGGCAGACTTGACAACCTTGTAGATAGCTTTCCACAGTCTCCTTAATTCTGGGCCAATGAAAATGCTTGGCTATTTTGCCCAGCGTTTTACTCCCAAATGTCCTCCCATGGGACTATAGTGGGCGAAACTAATAGCCAATTCTCTAAAGGTGCTAGGTAGCACTACTAAATGTTTGCTGGTAGACAAATTATCGCCGGAAGACAAAAGAGACTTTTCCTTTCTCATTAATATACCATTAGCAAGATAGTAACAATTGTCCAGGTCTTGGGCGTCGTCTTCTGTAATAGCTATCTCTCGTAATTTCTCTAGGGATGGATCAAGGAGCTGATCCCTTATTAAATCTTCTTTCGATAACATTTTAATATCAGAATCTTGAAAAGGGCCGATCATAGAATATTTCAGATTTGAAGATCCGGGTTGTAAGGATCGACTGAACAATAAATCGAGACCTAAATCCTCGCCTTCACTTAGGACTTCAGCTGATAAAGGATTTTGAAGCACTCTAGACATTGCTCTAGTTATAACATTGAGAGGAAATAAGGTAGGAGCCTCTTTTCGAGCTTCTATGGCATAGTTAATGTCAGTAGAATTATCAATAACTAGAGGCTCTCGGCTTATACCCGGATAGTCTAGATCATTGCCTATGAGTAAGTCAACGCCCTGAATAGGAAAAGTTTCACTGGATATACCTACCGACACAAAGCCAGTATAGGTTGGTGTTTGGATGTATATCCTGTGAAGAGGCACTCTTATAATGGCGCCTCCATAGGCTTCTAATAAGACATCTAGCTTTGTGCGAGTCATATCACTTACGGTAAATATGTCCTGCTTCAACAATGTTAAATAACTTCCAGTATCACGGAAGGAATTAATTTCAACTGAGTCTCGTCTATTCCAACTTTCACTTTAGCAAAGTAGGGACTCATAGCTGAGTGAAGATCTTTTTCTGAAACAGTTCTAGTATTGAGTCATCTAGAATGACTACTGATTCGTTCTTGTGAACCTTGTTCGGTACTAGGGTTCAGTTTCTTTTGAGTTGTCGATGAAGATATTACCTGAGTTGGGAAACAAAGTCGCTCGTTCCTGGCATCCCTCTCTAGCAAATAACAGTGTTTCCTTAAATGCCCTTTCTTTTTACAATAAGTGGTTTTGAACTTTTCCTAGAGTTAGATCTAAATTTATTATTAATGGGCGTGGAGGTATCATAGGAGTTCGGGCAAGGATTCTGTATGCGACGCATCTCTGTAAGATTGGATCGTCCTTTCTTAGGGGCATATTTAGTCACTGTTTCCTTACTTTTTGTTTCGCCAATCAATTGAGATATTTCATAATTATCGGCGAGCGAGGCTGTTTCTAGTATATTTACTATGGGGCGACTAATCAAATACCTATGCAAGTCTTCTGCTAAATTATTATAGAAATCCTCATGCAGGATCAATTGGGAAAGACTTTCCATAGATTTACAGTTAGAAGTTCTACAGTCTACACCATCTCTCAAAAGCGATTTTCTTCTCACGTGCAAAATCTACATACGACTGAGTTGGCTGGCGTTTTAATGCTCTAAAGGTTTTTTGATAACTTACTGGGAGGAGATCATAAGCCTTTAGGATAGCCTTCTTAACGGAATCATAATCCACATATTTCTCAAAAGGTAATGTAGCCGTACAACTTTGAGCTTTACCTGACAACGAAGTATGTAATAAGGTTGCCCAGTGTTGTCGGGGTCAGCGCATAGCACGTGCTTGATTCTCAAAGACTTCAAAATAAGTATCTAAATCTCCGTCATTAAACCTTGGAACCATAGATGCAGCTTTTTGTATATTGAAAGAATCATTTGAGGATTCAGTACATCTTTCACTCACTTTATCTTGTTGTTGTCTAATATAGCGGAGCGTTTCCCTTTGAAAGTCTTCTTCATTTAATTTACGCTGAGCCTCAATTTGAGCAGTCTGTAAAATAAATAGTCTCTCTAATTTCTCAAACTGACTTTGAGAAATATGCCCCAATGGTATCGAAAATGAGGGAATTGAACTGGCGGTATGTGGATATTACTTTGGACGTGCACCTTGGCGAGGGCCAGGCTGACCATTAATAGGAATTCCTTCAGTAACGGGCGAATGCCGAACAGTGGCTGCACCCTGCAATACTTCATCTACTTTACTAGAAGCCAAAGTGGGACCTAATCTATCTGATTCAATTTCAAGATCAACTCTGAAATTGTTCTTCTAATACTTCGATTCTCGACTGGTAGCTTACTTGAGAAACTAAACTTTCAGAGTCAGAATCTCCTGCTGCATGATGGTTAGAGGCCCCTGGAAACAATTTGTTTCTAATTATTGCCCTTACGGTATTGGCTGTGTAATATCTATCGTATGGCACTCCCAATTTACGGGCTATCTGCCAGCACGTTTGAAGTTTCAAGGAGTCCAGCTTTGACAATGTTAAATCTTCAAATAACTCTTTAATGTGATCTTCCATGATCAATATTTTGAAATTAACTAAAAATAAATTCCCAGTATATAACTTTAATATTGTTCTTTTGATCAATGTCTTAGAACAACAGAGATCCCGGACGGGTACCCCATTTGTTGCGAATAAGAAATTTTTTAAAGAACTTCAGAATGTGGCCTGTTACCATTTATTTCTTATGCAACAAGATTTTTGGATCTGAGTTATTTAAAGGTATTTTAGAGTCTAGGGGAAATAATTTCAACTAGGAAACTCCATAGAATAATATTCAAATTTATTAAAGTATTTAAATACAATACTTTATCTTCTCTTTGTAGTTAATGTAACTTAACACTTTGTACAATAAATTTACCATATACATTTAGTTCAAAATCACGGAAATGTCACATTAATAAGGAAGTTTAATTATTCTTCCTGTAATTAAGTCTTCATTAACATATACGTCTTTGTCTTAACAAGACTGTAAACTCAAAATACAAAAAGGTACAAGATTTAGCAAGACTTTTGAATCTGGCCGTAAAGTATCTCTATGGATTACTGAACTGACCAAGAATATAAATATCAAAAGAATCTTTCAGAGCAATGAGGAACAAACTGAGTCAGCTCTCGAGTCCAATTCTCAAAATCATTCAAACTGTACACCGTAAGAGCCAATGTACGATCAGTTGTCAGGGCTAGAGCAGGGAGCAGACTGACTACTTGCCAGTCTGTTGACCCGTCGTCAGGTTGGATCAGCTGACCCAAACGTCAGCCAGCCGGACATAAACAATTGAACAATTCACCGGATGGTTCCCAGACTTAAACTCTATATACACAAGAAATCCTACCTAACAATAATAATAAAATAATAGTGATAATAATAACAAAATAGTGATAATAACAAAATAGTGATAATAACAAAATAGTGATAACAAAATAGTGATAATAACAAAATAGTGATAATAACAAAATATTGATAACAACAAAATAGTGATAATAACAAAATATTGATAATAACAAAATAGTGATAATAACAAAATAGTGATAATAACAAAATAGTGATAATAACAAAATAGTGATAATAACAAAATAGTGATAATAACAAAATAGTGATAATACCATGGTATTTTTCAAATATTAACAGATAATAATATAACGCCGAAAGTCTCTATTTTAGCTATAAACGGGGACTTTCGCGCTATAATATTAAGTAATGAACAAATAAGATGGACGAATTGAGATAAGTTGCTAGTGCAGGTAACATTGATGAATTTGTCATAACTGAGACGTGGTTTAATTAAAAAAGTCGGGACATGCCTGCGGAAAGTCACATTCAGGGTTTTAAATTGTTCCAAGTACATAGAAGTATCGGGAAGGGGGGTGGGGTGGCATTATATGTCCGAGATCGCTTGAACTGTTGCATAAAAACGGGTATTAAGTCTGAAGTAACACATACAGAGTCTGTTTGGATACAATTTTCAGAGGGGCATGAAAAACTGATTTTAGGTGAGATATACCGTCCCCCAAACTTAGATAGGGACCAGGGGAGACTACTATGGGAGGAAATTGTTAGGGCCACAAGGCACGATAATGTAGTAATTCTAGGAGACTTTAACTTTAGTCATATTGATTGGAATTTCTTGACTGGAAATTTAGAATCATACGACTTCTTAGAAGTAGTTCAGGATTTTTTTGAAGCAGTTTGTGATGGAACCTACAAGGGGAAATGACCTGCTTGACTTAGTCCTGGCAAACAATGAATCCCTTGATAATAATTTAGAAATTTCAGAGGAACTGGGTGCTAGCGATCACAAATCAATTACATTTAGCATTGAATGGAAGTATGATAGTAGGGATAACTCAGTAACAGTCCCAGATTTTCGCTTAGCAGATTACGATGGGCTTAGAGAACACTTATCATCTGTTGACTGGGGTAACGAAGAGAGCTATCAATATGACAGTTTTCTGAACACTGTACATGCTGCTCAAAGAGCGTTTATTCCATACAAAGAAATTAGATCAAATAGAAATGACCCAAAATGAATGAATAATAGGCTGAAATATCTATTAGGGCATAAGAAAGGAATTTATAGGCGTATAAAAAGAGGTGAGGGTCATCTTATGAATCGGAATATTGACATTAAGAGGGACATTAAAAAGTGGATAAGAAAAGCTAAAAGGGACTATGAAATTAAAGTTGCTAGGGATTCAAAAACTAACCCAAAAAGTTCTTTCCTGGTATTTAGAACAAAAGTTAGAGACAAGATAGGTCCCCTTAAAAATAACTATGGACATCTTACTGACAAAGAGAATGAAATGTGCTCGATTTTAAATAATTATTTTCTCTCAGTTTTTACACAGGAAGACACTAACAATATTCCAGTAATTAATTTTTATAGTGGGCCTGAAGAAGATAAATTATGAAACATCACAGTCACTAGTGAAATGATTGTGAAGCAGATAGACAGACTGAAGCAAAATAAGTCGCCGGGTCCTGATGAGCTTTTTTCAAGGGTTCTTAAAGAGTGTAAAATGGAACTTTGTGAACCATTGACTAATATTTTTAATATTTCTCTTCAAACTGGTGTAGTGTCTGATATGTGGAAGATGGCTAATGTAATTCCTATTTTTAAAGCAGGGGAAAAGTCGCTACCGTCAAATTACCTCCCAGTAAGCCTGACCTCAATTGTAGGCAAATTACTAGAGTCAATTATAGCTGACAATATAAGAAGCCATCTCGATAAGCACAGCTTGATTAATGATACTCAGCATGGATTCACGAGGGGCCGTTCCTGCCTAACTAATTTATTAACCTTTTTCAGTAAAGCTTTTGAGGCCGTTGATTATGATAAAGATTTCGATATCGTTCATTTAGATTTTAGTAAGGCTTTTGATAGAGTACCGCATCAGAGACTGTTAAAAAAAGTGGCAGCTCATGGCATTGGGGGAAAAGCGCTGTCATGGATCGAGTCATGGATCGAGTCATGGCTCACTAATAGGAAGCAAAGAGCATGCTTAAATGGGGTTAAATCCGAGTTGGGATCTGTAACAAGTTGCTTACCACAGGGATTTGTCTTGAGCCCGTTGTCGTTTATCATATATATCAATGACCTTGAAAAGGGTATTACTAGTGATAGGAGCAAATTCGCCGATGAAACAAAGATAGGTAGGATAATTGATTCAAACGTAGATGTTAGGGAACTTCAGGAGGATTTAGACAAACTCTATTCTTGGTCAGAAAAGTGGCAGATGCAGTTCAGTGTAGATAAATGCAAGGTTCTGAAGCTCGGGAGTGTCCATAACCCTAGCACTTATAAGTTAAATAATGTAGAAGTTAGCCATACAGATTGCGAAAAGAACTTGGGGGTTATGGTGAGCAGCAACCTCAAACCAAGAGAGCAATGCCTAAATATACATAATAAGGCAAATAGATTATTGGGATTTATATCAAGAAGTGTAAGCAACAGAAGTCTAGAGGTTATACTGCAGCTTTATACATCATTAGTAAGGCCTGACTTAGATTATGCAGCTCAGTTCTGGTCTCCATATTACAGAATGGACACAAATTCGTTAGAAAACATTCAGCATAGAATGACAAAATTAATACATAGCATTAGAACTCTTCCTTATAAAGAAAGATTGAAGACTCTTAAATTACATTCGCTTGTTAGACGAAGAATGAGGGGAGACATGATCGAAGTGTATAAGTGAGTCCCCAGGTTAATAAGAGGGGGGCTTGGTCAGTGGCCGGGCAAAATGGAACCAAGCTGAAGATCAAGAAAACGGTTGGAGAGGCAGAAACAACGAGAAACCAGAAGACTACCGTGGAAACTTCCAACCCATTCTCGGTGCTACCTGACGAATGTGAGTGTTCTACTGGGAATGTCACAACGAGCACCAAAGAAGCATTGGCAGACGTGAGTAAAACATCAATAGAAACCCCAACGAAGACCATCGAGAACGTCTTGACGAATTCTACAAGTGGTGTAATGCTACCTGGCGAATGTGAGTCGATTACACGGAGCATCACGACGGACGACGCCAAGGAAGGTAAAAACATTGTTGTTGTTGGGGATAGCCAGATTAGATACATGGATAGGGCATTCTGCTTGAAAGATAGGAGTAGGGGGCAGAGAGTGTGTTTTCTTGGGGCTGGGATGAAGGATATTGTTAGCCGTCTGGATGACATCATGAGAGGTAATGGGAGCAATCCTATTATCTGTCTCAGTGCTGGAGGCAACGATGTTGGCAGACGTAGGAGTGAGGACCTGATTAGCAGGTATAGGTCAGCAATAGAGATAATTAGGAGGAAGGGTGGGAAACCTGTCATATGTGGCATTTTGCCAAGGAGAGGAGTTGGAAATGAATTGTTGTCCAGAGCATTTTGTGTCAATTGCTGGCTGGACAAATACTGTAAGGAAAATGCGGTAACATTCATTGACAACTGGGACCTCTTCTATGGCAGAAATGACATGTATGCCAGGGATGGGGTTCACTTATCTAGGTGTGGGGTGGGAGCACTGGCCAACGCAGTGGAGGGAGCTGTTAGGTCTTTAAACTAGGAATAGTTAGTGGTATGGGTTTTGGCGGGAAAACTGTGAAGTCGCAGGGTAGTAATATGAGAACTAGGAAAACTAGTAATAGGCAAAATGAGGTGGATATTGGAAAGCCAGTGGCACTAATTGACAAGGACAGTAATAGGTTTAGTGGAATAACAGAAAGGAGCAGGAAGTGTAAAGAGAGAGGAGGGTCATTAAATATTTATTACACAAATAGTCGCAGTGCTTGGAATAAGATGGACGAGTTGAGACTAGTTGCTAGTGCAGGTAACATAGATGTATTTGCCATTACTGAGACGTGGTTTAATTAAAAAAGTCGGGACATGCCTGCAGAATGTCACATTCAGGGTTTTAAATTGTTCCAAGTAGATAGAAGTATCGGGAAGGGGGGTGGGGTGGCATTGTATGTCCGAGATCGCTTGAACTGTTGCATTAAAACGGGTATTAAGTCTGAAGTAACACATACAGAGTCTGTTTGGGTAGAATTTTCAGAGGGGCATGAAAAATTAATTTTAGGTGTGATATACCGTCCCCAAAATTTAGATAGTGACCAGGGGAGACTACTATGGGAGGAAATTGTTAGGGCCACAAGGCACGATAATGTAGTAATTCTAGGAGACTTTAACTTTAGTCATATTGATTGGAATTTCTTGACTGGGAATTTAGAATCATACGACTTCTTAGAAGTAGTTCAGGATTGTTTTTTGAAGCAGTTTGTGACAGAACCTACAAGGGGTAATAACCTGCTTGACTTAGTTCTGGCAAACAATGAATCCCTTGTTAATAATTTAGAAGTTTCAGAGGAACTGGGTGCTAGCGACCACATATCAATTACATTTAGAATTGAATGGAAGTATGATAGTAGGGATAACTCAGTAACAGTCCCAGATTTTCGCTTAGCAGATTATGATGGGCTTCGAGAACACTTATCATCTGTTGACTGGGGTAACGAAGAGAGCTGTCAATATGACAGATTTCTGAACACAATACATGCTGCTGAAAGAACGTTTATCCCTTATAAAGAAATTAGATCAAATAGAAATGACCCAAAATGGATGAATAATAGGCTGAAATATCTACTAGGGCATAAGAAAGGAATTTATAGGCGTATCAAAAGAGGCGAGGGTCATCTTATGAATCAGCATATTGACATTAAGAGTGACATTAAAAAGGGGATAAGAAAAGCTAAAAGGGACTATGAAATTAAAGTTGCTAGGGATTCTAAAACTAACCCAAAAAGTTTTTTCCAGGTATATAGAACAAAAGTCAGAGATAAGATAGGTCCCCTTAAAAATAACTATGGGGATCTTACTGACAAAGAGAATGAAATGTGCTCGATTTTAAATAATTATTTTCTCTCGGTTTTTACACAGGAAGACACTAATAATATTCTGGTAATTAATTTTTATAGTGGGCCAGAAGAAGATAAATTGTCTAACATCACAGTCACTAGTGAAATGATTGTGAAGCAGATAGACAGACTGAAGCAAAATAAGTCACCGGGTCCTGATGAGGTTTTTTCAAGGGTTCTAAAGGAATGCAAAATGGAAGTCTGTGAACCATTAACTAATATTTTTAATTAATCTCTTCAAACAGGTGTAGTGTCTGATATGTGGAAGATGGCTAATGTAATTCCTATTTTTAAAACAGGGGACAAGTCGTTAACGTCAAATTACCGCCCAATAAGCCTGACCTCTAACAAATGACCCTGGACAAAATCGTCAGGGAACACTGCCGCAAACCCAACACCGTCTGAAGATTTATAACCATCTATATAGCGATGAGCATGCGACGGGAAGTAATCAAGAAAAAGAGCAAGAAGCAGTCATAGGTAGGAGAGCTTTGGTGCACTGTAGTAGAGGAGAACAGACATGATCTGTAGGAACCTTCCTAGGGGAAAGGGAAAAGGCAGACGCTAAATGAACATACGAGGGAGGCAACTGGAGAGAAGACTGGAGTGAGTGAAGACGAGAAAACAGTCGGAGTAAGCAGGGACACCAAACAAATAATGGGTTTCTACTAATGTCTGAGACCAACCTATACCTAGAAGGAAAACGAGGGTCATGAGAGTGGACAAAGTAACGAAGACAATGAATATCATAATGATCAGCTAAGGAAGGAACATTCGCTTCAGTACAGAGGCTTTCAACAGGGGATGAACGAAAGGCACCATGACATAAACGTCGACCCTGATAGTGAAGAGGATCTAACTTAGAAAGAGCGGTAGGAGAACCAGCAGGATAGACTTGGAATGCAAACGGAGCAGAGTCTCTGATCTGCTCTCCATGAATGATGAGCAAGAATTTTAAGAAGATTCAGCCAACCATGGAAAGCTTTCTTCAAAGTGGAAATGTGAGGTTTTCATGACCATATCCCATTGTGGAATACAGTGCTAGTCACGGCATTATGCCAGGTGAGCGCCCCGGCATAATGCTGTGACGAAAATCAAAGGCCTATCATACAGGGGTGTCTTTTTCCTCAATTCCTTATGCCGGGTAGCAGCCGTTAGCATTATGTCATGGCCTGCAGCCACACTCCACAATGACTTCTCAATGCTCACGTGGCTGCCATGGTGAGAGGAATTGTTGCACTTTTGTCTCTCATTCGTCCCATCTTTTGTCCACCAAGACACACATCTGAAAATGCCTGCCTAAGGTCTAAGGATTAGAATGTGATGCTGCAGTCAAAACTAAGGTCGAAAACTGGTGGACCAGCTCATCAATTAGCGTTAAAATGAGAGTATAAATCCGAATTTGCTAGTCCAAATTGCCAATGGGGGCTACCTGGCAGTCGGGAATACGTAGTAGAAGTAAGAAGAATAGGAATGTGATCACTGTCTTGCAAATCTGGGAGAACAAACCAAGCGTAATCAAGTGCTATTGATGAGGAGCATATAGAAAGATCAATGAAAGAGAAAGACTGAGTGTGAGAGTCAGAATGGGTGGGAGCACCCGTATTTAAAACATGAAGAGAATGAGAAGTGAGATGAATCTCAAACTGATCACTGGTGAGCGTTAAAACCACCTCACAACAAGATAGGTGGCGGCAGAGAAGATATCAAGAATACAATTTCCGAGATACAGAATGTGTGGGAAGGGGGGAGATATAGAGAGCAAACTGTATACCATCTGTGCAAATAAATACTGGCTGCAGTATAATGCAGCAGGGAATGAACAAAGACCTGTTGGTATGGTATACCAATGCAGCAGCACATAGCTCGAAACAGATCGAATAACAGCTGAACGAATTTTGGGCTCTTGTAACCCGACACATACTGGGGAAAAATGAGAGAGCAACACCAAGAGCTCTCCCAGATTACCCGAGGCCATGAATATTCCATTGTAAATAAGTCGTTATTCACAAAGACAGGTATGTCAACAATAAGAGGCGATAAAATCTATGGGCTATTAGGGTCAGTGAAGTCAGTATGTAGAGGAAACAGAAAGCATGTAAACAAGGAGGAATCAGAATGCTGCGAAGGAAAAGATTGCTGTAAGGGTCGTGAAAAATAAGAAGGGGCATTAGGAGGCATGCTGGTGTCCTTCGAGGGTTTCGTCTCCAAAATATAGTTGATGATAGCCACAAGTGTCTCAGCGGATAAGGAAGATGTCAGTACCATGACTTCAGAGACAGGCGAGGTAAAGCATGTAGAGATCAGGGAGACTATGGAGGGAACCAAAGAGGTCTGAGAGGGGAGGGTGTATAAACCTGGAGAGATGCACCAGCGAGGACAGAAGAGTCCTGCAATAGAACAGGAGAAGTAGGAGGCTGGAAGGTAACTGGGGAAGAAGTCTGAGGGGGAACAGGAGAAGAGGAGACCACACGAAGGGGGGTGAACCTCCACCTTCGTGTGATGGTTAGTATGGGGGTGACAACTTGGTACCGAGGCCGAAAAGGAAAACTGTTGGGAAATTGTAACCACCAGAGGAATGCAAAGAGACTTTGGCTTATGAGACAGGTTCAACTTTGCAGGTGATAGGCACGAAGATGGAGGGGTGCAAGGCCTTACTTACTGAGAAACTAGCTGGTGAAAATAAGTAAAGGTAGGAATAGGTAAGGAGGTGGGGGGTTCAGAGGGTAAAACTGCAAAAAAATTAGAGATGGGGGTGACCTCGGAAGACACGACACAGAAGGAGCTGGTAGGCAGGGAGACCGCCAAGGTTGGAGGTCTAGCTATTCGAGAATGAGGGACAAAAGGATGATTTCCCTGAAGGCAGAGCCGAGAGACATTCATAGTGAAAGGCCTTTGCTCTCCTTAACCCTTCATGGAGCAAATGGCCATAAATTTAGAAATTCGAACTGAACTCCCTATAGTGGATAGAGTAACTCAATATAAGATCAATGAGCCCATATAAATGGAATTCTGATGGTTAGTTTTCAAGCAATTGCTAGTCAGTGAAACCCTAATTTATTATGGGCTGCCCGTTTAAGGGAGTATAAATTTGGATGTTACAAACTTGCAATGGTTAATAAAACAGCAAATAACTATTTTTTTAATTTATTATACAAACAGACAATATAAAAAACATAAATGGAACTTGTATCCAAACCTTTTTTATGTATTAGAAAATATAAAAAGAAACCAAAGTGCTACATTGACACATTGCAAAGGGATAAAATTTTCAAGTCCCATATTCCTGAATTCCCTGAGAAAGAACAGTCATTGTGTATTACTAATTGCTAGAATGGAAGGTTATGAAGCAATTTTTATCCTTCTTTGCATACGAAGCAATAAAATGATGATGTGGTATAATTGTTCTTGTTCAACAGGCATCTCCTCGATCCTAATACCTTTCTTTTTCTTGACTACTTTTCACTTTTTGGCTGGAGTTTCTTCCTCATCATCACTGAAATTGAAAACTGCCCCTAAAAGGGCACAACAAAATGTTTTGAGGTCTCTTTTGTTGCACTATTTTCATTTGCGTGGTACACTCATATTATGCTTCACACGATCTTTATATATATATATATATCAAAATATGCCCAAACTATTCATTTACGCAATAGACATAACAATCAGTACTTACCGACATTGTAGAGGATAAAATCCAAGGGTATTTGAGTGTCACTAGATCAGTGGTTCCCAAACTTTTTCAGCTTGTTACCCAATTTAACATGCCACATAAAGCATGTTACCCCTTTCACAAAATGTTGTTATTATTGATATATATGGCTAAATTAAAACACAGTGAACGTATACAGCCTCGCATACTCTGCTAATCCTAGCAAAACCATTGAAAATGTAAGAACCACACATACATTATATATAAAATTAATAATAGCTACAAATTCACAGTAACAGTGGGTAAATACTAACTATATACTGCACAGGGCAGTACACATACATACCAGCTTATGTCTACCTCGGCTGATGCTCACAGATAAAATGACAGTGTGAAATAGAGGCAGCCTCAGGAAGTGAGTGACGCGTACTGGACAGGTCGATCTGGGCTACTGAGTGACTTTTGTCCTGAAGCATACTTGTCAAAATACTTTTGGGTTTCCACACACTTAGCTATATATTTCTTCTTTTCTAATACTGTATATTAGTTTTTGATGTTTATTGTTATTTGGTTTAACTTTATTACTTACTTATAATAGGTTTACTTTACAACTTTATATACTAAGACAAAGTTAACGATAATCCTCATACCGGGTACCGCATTGTTTTCTTGATTTTCAGAATTCATAACTTTTTTTCTGTCACCCCTCCATTACCCCCCAAAAATGGTTAAATTACCCCCAGGGGGTAATTTACCCCCAGTTTGGGAACCACTGCACTAGATGAATAAATGTTACTCTCGGCGACGCCAAGCCAAAAGTGTTTACATCTTGGTCTCTCAACGATTGGGAAGCGAGAACAGGAAGGCACCACTTAGCTGAAGGGACTCAGGGAAGGCTTGTGATTGGTCAGAAATAAAGAATGGGAATCTAGATGTGTGGCACGAGTAGGATGACACGTGCAGAAAAACACATGCTCAGACCCACATATTTTGTGGTTTGCACCATAAAGGGTTAAGACAATGGATTTCTCATTCATTAAGATAGACTTGACACCAGCAGGAAAAAGAAGTATGAGGTTCATTGCAATTGAAACAAATGGGGGGGGGAAGACTGCAAAATGTATTGACATGATCCATGGCACCACAGACAAGGTACTCCACTACAGATCTGCAGCATTTAGTGGGGTGTCTGAAGTGCCAGCAATTTCAACACTATTGGGGAGTAGGGGCCACCTTATGGACCTCTAGGCGATGGCCTGCGATATAAACAGAGGACAGGAGTTCATGGCAGTCAAAGGTTAAGCTGGCGATGTTACTGGGAGTCTCCACCCGCTTGCGGGCAAGACATATGTACCCACTTTGATACTTGGAAGATCCTTAAGGGCTAATTGCTCCAAAATATCACCACAAACCAGAAAATTACCCACTACAATGGCACGTGGTCAAAAGACCGTACCACTGCAAGAATTGAGAGGAGTGTGCTTATGAACTATGACTGAAATGTTAACAATGGAAGTAAGATGGAAAAGATCATGAGCTCTTTCTGCATTCTGAACTGTAACGATGCGTGCACCAATGTGTCATTAAAGAGCTTTACCAATACTATGGTCTGAAAGATAATCATTTTGAGATGTCAGTTGTACTTGTAAACATGGTGCATAAAGGAAGTGGGTGTTGTACAGGTCGTTTCTGGGCAGAATGAGCAGACATCGAAGAACTGTGGTCAGAAAATGGTCTGGCACGTTTAGGCATAGTTCCATGGGAGGCTCGACTTGAGGTAGGTGGGCGATCCGAAAACCGTTGCACTGTATTCAGGGAAGCCAGAAGCATAGTTAGAGGCATACAAGAGGCAGAGCACTAGAAGAAACGAGTGGAGCCTCAGCACCTGGAGCAGGTGACAACGTCACCAGCAGAGGGTACAGGGGTATGGAAAAAGTCTGGAGAATGCTCCAATAATGAAGCCGGGTCAGAACAGGATGTGGTAACAAAAACCGTCCTGGGAGGAGGAGGGTTATCATGGAATAGAGACTCCATGATAATGGTACTTCTTTCTTATTATCATTTTAAAGAAAAAAAGAAGGAAGGAAAGAAAAAGAAAGAGGGACAGTGAAGGGACAGTCATTAGAAGGCATGAAAGGGCTGTAAGTTCCCTCTCTCATCCAAGAGGACCTCGAGACTGCAAGCAGTGCAGATGCATCGTGGAACCCGTGCCATTCCCTACCCTTCACGCCAATAATCCAGCACTCTGGGACAGCAACCTCACATGTACCGAGCCACCTAGGCGGACAAAAGAGAGGGCAGTCGGACACCCACCACAAAGCATGCCTCCTTCGGCTGCCACCTCCCAGAACCAGCAGGCAGCCTCTAGAGCAGTGGTTCCAAAACTGGGGGTAAATTACCCCCTGGGGGTAATTTAACCATTTTTGGGGGGTAATGGAGGGGTGACAGAAAAATGTTATGAATTCTGAAAATCAAGAAAACAATGCGGTACCCGGTATGAGGATTATTGTTAACTTTGTCTTAGTATATAAAGTTGTAAAGTAAACCTATTATAAGTAATAAAGTTAAACCAAATAACAATAAACATCAAAAACTAATATACAGTATTAGAAAAGAAGAAATATATAGCTAAGTGTGTGGAAACCCAAAAGTATTTTGACAAGTATGCTTCAGGACAAAAGTCACTCAGTAGCCCAGATCGACCTGTCCAGTATGCGTCACTCACTTCCTGAGGCTGCCTCTATTTCACACTGTCATTTTATCTGTGAGCATCAGCCGAGGTAGACATAAGCTGGTATGTATGTGTACTGCCCTGTGCAGTATATAGTTAGTATTTACCCACTGTTACTGTGAATTTGTAGCTATTATTAATTTTATATATAATGTATGTGTGGTTCTTACGTTTTCAATGATTTTGCTAGGATTAGCAGAATATGCGAGGCTGTATACGTTCACTGTAGTCTCGCGCTACACGGTGCTCTTGTGCTGACAAGCATGATACTTGCAGCCTGACAATTTTGAATGTATGCGTGTGTGCTTGCATCAGTGAACTTGTGTTAGCTGCCATGTGAGAAATTATGTACCTTGCGTTTTGCAGTGTATGCATGGATATTCTTCTTTTTCTGCAGATTGAACAAGAAAATGTCCAAAAAGTGCACCTACACTGACGCCTTTCTTCGCCATGGCTTTGTGAATTTAACTTCTGGTGGAGAGGATCGGCCACAATGTGTGGCATGTCACAAAGTGTTGACAAATGAAAGCCTCAAGCCATCAAAACACTCGGCTCACCTCCAGAAGTGCCATCCAAATCTTCAAAATAAGGAACAGGCTTATTTTCAGCGCCAGGCTGTAGCACTGAAGAATATCCAGTTCGGCTCATCTGGAATTCAAGCCCAAAAGCTTCAAGCTGTGGTCGAAGCATCCTACTGTGTTGCATATAAAATTGCCGAACAACAGAAATGCCACACCATTGCAGAGAATCTGATTATGCCTTGTGCATACGAGATGGTAAGCAAGGTATGTGGGGAGGATCAAGCGAAGAAACTGAGTGTCATATCTCTATCAAACAACACCATCCGCCGACGAGTCGATGACATGGCATCAGATATCCTGTCCCAAGTTACAAGAGAGATCAAGGAAAGCTCATATGGCAAATTCTCCTTGCAATTTGATGAATCGTGTGACGTAGCCAGTTGTGCTGTTCTCCTTGGGTTCGTCCGTTACGTCCACCAGGACAAGATCAAAGAAGAGTTCCTATTATGCGAGGATCTGCTGACAACCACAAAGGGAGAAGATGTCTTCAATATCATCAACAGTTTCTTTACCAAGAATGGATTGGATTGGAACAGCGTTCAACAGGTAGGAAACGATGTTTATATAAAGTCTAAATTAGTATAAATACAATGAATTACACGGCATATAGTCATATACAGTTTTATTTATTGTAAAAGTAACTGTAGTGTAGCTAATATTTTGTACATGATTCACACAAAAAATATCGTGCCTGTCGTACTGAAATACTCAAGTACCGAAATAATTAATTAAAACCATATAATTATAACGCAAAAGATAAGTAACAATGACTAACTGACGCAGTCTATAATAATTTTTCTTTTTATTCCAGGTCTCCGTCGATGGAGCACCGTCGATGATGGGTGGTCATCGTGGATTACGGGGCCTCATACAAGCTATCAATCCAGAAATTTCTGTAGATCACTGCATCATTCATCGGTACTCTCTTTGATCGAAAAGCCTGCCTGGTAATCTGAAGTTAGTGTTTGAAGATGTGTTGAAAATCGTCAACTTCATCAAGTCCAGAGATGTGAATTCGCGCATATTCAAGGAGCTGTGCAAGGAAATGGGAGAGCAGTATCAAGTTCTGCTCTACCACACCGATGTTCGCTGGTTGTCACGAGGCAAGGTTGTACGTCGAGTCATTGAGCTTCCAAAAGCTGTTCAGGAATTCCTGGAACGAAAAGGATCTCCTTTTGCTACCAAGTTCACCGATAAGGAGTGGCTTGCTCGACTTTGTTACTTGGCTGACATATTTGCGGAGCTGAACAGTGGTAATCTGCAACTCCAGGGCCGAAACACGACTGTCATTGATGCCCATCACACTGTGACTGCATTTCTGGGGAAACTGAGACTCTGGATTCGGCGCTTGGAGAAAGGAGTGATCGCCCAGTTTCCCACCCTAGACCAGTTTGTTGAGGAGAATAGTCATGATACTGGATCACTTCTACAGACCATCAACAAAGAAATGAGCGACCATTTGAAGGGGCTTGAAACAAGCATGCATCACTACTTTCCAGAGAGTGACCAAGAAACAGCCACTCTTCAGTGGATCATTCATCCCTTCTCTGTACCTGATGATGCCATTCATGATGATTTCCCTGCAAAGGAGGAGTGGATCACAATGCGAGCCAATGAAGCCTTGAAAATCGAATTCCAAAACCAAAATGCAGATTCCTTTTGGATTTCACGACTACCTGACTCGCCAACTCTGTCCAAGAGAGCCTTGAAGTTGTTGGTATCATTCTCAACAACGTATCTGTGCGAGAAGGGCTTCTCAACTGTGCTGGGTATGAAAACAAAAAAGAGGACTCGCTTGAATGTTGCAAACGATGCCAGGCTGGCACTTTCAACAATGAAGCCAAGAATTCCTAAACTAGCTTCAAGTATGCAACTCCATCCATCCCACTGATGTTCTTGACATCTTTGGTAATAGTCATTAGAGATGCACAATGTTCAAATACAATAAATAAAAGGAAATATCTCAAGTGTTTTAATTTAGCCATATATATCAATAACAACAACATTTTGTGAAAGGGGTAACATGCTTTATGTGGCATGTTAAATTGGGTAACAAGCTGAAAAAGTTTGGGAACCACTGCTCTAGAGATACACCCGTCACCTGCAGGACACCCCACCCACCTCTCGAAAATCCGGGAAGGGAGCAGGGTGCATCCAGACAATCCAGATTCCATGGCAAACTACACCACACCCGAGGAACTTCGCGGAGTGGGATGAACCCCGGCACACTTCCCCCTACCTAGAAACCGTTATGCCAGAGGGGAGGACCCAAGAAGTTACAAATGGGATGGGGAAAAGGGAGGGTTGGGATTTGGGAGGAAAGGGAAAAAAGGGGAGGATGGGATAGGGAAGGGATGATTGGGGGGTAATTAGTTTCTGTCTGAGGAAGGAGACCAAAGAGTCTAATTCCTTAGACCAAGAGTTTCTCTGCCACGTCAAGGAGTTGCCCCCCTTGAAGAGGCATTGTCTCTACATCACTGATTCCATTGCCTTCTTTGTATTCGACAAAATAAAAGCCTAGTGTGTGGGCACAACGTTTCAGAATAAAGATATCTAAGTGTTGCAAATTATTTAACATGATTTAACGGGGATAAAATTTGTTCCACTATTTTACTCAAAAAAAAATCATATATACATCTATACATTTGAATTTCCTTCTCCCTTCACCGTCATATTTTCGGGAATCTTTTATGAATGTTTGAAGCTTCGCCACTGAGAATTTTGAAAGTTATTTGAGCCATTTCAGGATGAGGCGGTCTCAGGTTGTGTGCAAAATGAAACAGGCCCGGTGGCCTGGTGGCTAAAGCTCCCGCTTCACACACGGAGGGCCCGGGTTCGATTCCCGGCGGGTGGAAACATTTCGACACGTTTCCTTACACCTATTGTCCTGTTCACCTAGCAGCAAATAGGTACCTGGGTGTTAGTCGACTGGTGTGGGTCGCATCCTGGGGGACAAGATTAAGGACCCCAATGGAAATAAGTTAGACAGTCCTCGATGACGCACTGACTTTCTTAGGTTATCCTGGGTGGCTAGCCCTCCGGGGTTAAAAATCCGAACGAAATCTTATCTTATCTTATCTTATAAAAAAAAGGCAAAAGAAAACAGGTAATTTTTTAAAGGTAACTTTCCGGGAAACATAAAAATTCTCAAACTGAAGTTTAGAAATACCAATATATACCCATTTTTTTTAAATTAATCTATTCGTATGAGGACAGTTGGTGTTCCTCCAATGTTTGAACATTCTTTTACTCTCTCTTTTAGAGGAAGGTGAACTCAGATTTATTATCTATGTTTCCAAAAATGGAAAAACTTATTTACTTACCTTCATTCTAGTGAATTTCCTTCTTTAAGTAATAATGCAAGTGCCATATTTTGTTTAGTTGTTTTAATGTTTGTCTTAACATGAATAACAGCAAGTTTTTTGGGGGGATTTTTTTTTTTTGACTTGGAAAAGGACCCCGAAGCAGATGTTTATATGTTTGTGACGTGCTTCTGGGAATGCTGGCTGCACTTTCTTCATAATATTTGCCAAAATCAAACTGGTTAAGCTCTTCAATCATTGTTACATCATCTTGACTTCATTAAATTCGATGGTACTTTATGCTTGAAGAAGTTATTCTCATGTCAATTATCTAGAAATGTGTTGAGAATCGTGTTGTAGTCAATGGTGTAATTCTGGAGCCTCGTTAATACTGACACTTTGAGAGCAAAGAGTGTGTTACCCAAGCGTGAAAATCTTGGATTATTGAAAGCTATACACAAATAACCCGCACATAAAAGAGAGAAGCTTACGACGACGTTTCAGTCCGACTTGGACCATTGACAAAGTCACACTAACAGAGGTGGAGCAGGACGGCTATATATAGGCAGAAAGAGGTGGAGGTAGTAGTAGTAGTAGTAGTAATAGTAGTACAAGAATTGTATATAATACCGACAGGATGAAATGACACATGCACAACACCCGGGCATCCCCACCGTAGACATTTCGCCATCCAGCCAGCCACTGTATCGTTCCAGTCACGGTATTGTGCCTTTTTGTTATTTATTGAAAGCTATGTTGATAAAATATTCCAAGAATTGCCCCGTGAGGAAGTATTTCTGAGAAGACAATTTCTTTCACCAAGACTTTGTTTTTTTTTTTTATTGCGAAATACAGAAAAAAGAGAACTTGCCAATATGCTATTATTTACTTTAATTAAATGATGGTAGGTGTGTGGAATCTAAGCAATACATAGCAATGTATTTTTTGGGTCACATTTGCGATTTAATATTAAGTATTATTCCAGTGGATAAGTACATTCTGAATGAGCTTGTGTTTTGTTAGTTCGTTATGTTCTAGAATAGTTTACTACAGGCTAGAGGAGAATGATTAAAGTGACTTACAATGATGTCTTATTACTCTCTGTTCCAGAATATAATTATCATCATGGATAACCTGACGAAGTGTTACGAAGTTGCAGAGGACCTGTGTAAGGGAAAGAACACTTGCCTAGCTGTAGGTACAAAATTAATTAAAAATAAACATCCTAGGGCCATACACTTGTAACTTCAAGAAAGAACTGAACAAGTGGTCAATACTCTCGGCTTGATCTTCAGGAAGGACAGATAAATTCGCTTTTAGAAAAATATACATATATTTCACGGCTGGAAAGCATTATTGACGTGTTTCCATGAGACACCTGACTTCCCTGTTCACCCATCAGCGTAAAATGGGCACCTGGGAGTTAGTCGACTGGTGTGGGTCACATCCTGGGACAAAAAACTGACCTAATTTGCCAGAAATGCTCAGCATAGCAAGCGGCTTTCTATATAGTAGTATGCCATTGATGTCAGCTAGACCTGTATACCTTGTACATGTACTTGTAGTAAATGGATATTATTATTATTATTATTGTTGTTATTATTATTATATACCACACAAAGCCTGCCTTTAACAATTTTCACAAAAAAACATACTAGTAGGCTTTTACTGGTTAATTAAAAATAGGCCATTTGAAAATTTAGCATATCCGTGACAGCAGGTTTCCATACCTCCCCCATCCCCCACACACTACCGGCTTCCACACTGCAGGTGTGGAAGCCGGTAGTGTGTGGGATCGGGGGGAGGTATGGAAACCTGCTGTCACGGATATGCTAAATTTTCAAATGGCCTATTTTTAATTAACTAGTAAAAAAATGCCAGGAACCTTCCAAGGCCCATGTGAGCATAAATATAAACCCAAAAAAACAGCCTATGGTAAGGGAATTATAACAAAATAGTTCAGGGTATTTAACTTCGTTCTGACTCCATGATATCTTCCAACTTCTTAGTCACTAAATGTTACTCCCAGTTGGTCGCCTCATATATGTCCAACTGACCGTATCGAATGTGTGTCCACTTAAGTGTTGACATTATTTATACAATTTTGGACCACTTTTTTATACTATGCAAACACTTTATTTTATATACAATTTATGTAAGTACATATATATGACCCTAAGTACAGTACACACTGTCACTTGTTAATAGCAAAGACTTCCTCCAGAAAACTGTTGTCCACAGAGTGATGTCATCGCCTAGATCCCACACAGCAGTGTACCTCACCAAGATTATTCAATTGATTATTCAATTTATAATACTGGATAATAATGTCAATGTTGTCAGAGGAATTGGAAGGACAGGATACAACAGTTTGACTTGTTTTATACCTACACTTTGTTATGCAGGCTACTGCATTATTACCATATATATGTACTTACATATATATGACCCTGCATCTCAACTTACCATTTGCAAGATGCTTTTAGCCAAGTCACGTGGGCCCTGTCGTAGCTCTTTAAACTATGTATGGTACCTGCCTCCATCACATCTTTGTCAAGGTTCTTCCACTTCTGATCTCCCTGAAGCTGACATCTATGTCTAATCTGAGGATTTATCTTCCAATTATGCCCTCATGTACCTCTCGGTTTTTCACTGTCTACCCTATTAATTCTCCCAAGTATTTTGTATGCTACTAGTATATCTACCCTTTTTATCTTTCCTCTAATGTCATCAAGTTCAGTTCCTTTAGCCTCTCTTCATCGGTCATATCCCTTCACTCTGAGACCAGTCTCACTGTATACCTCTATATTCTCTCTGTTTTCTTAACATGCTTTATCATGTGTTTGTTCCATATTGATTCTGTGTACTTCAAGATGGGCCGACATAAGTTACATTACGAGGCTTTAATTAATTTCCCAGTCATAACACATACAGCTAAGATCATATATTCATAATATTAGGTAATTTTGGACGACAATGCTCATCCCATTTATTCTTCAGTACACATCCTGCCCATCTTACGTCCCTGTATCTCTTCTAACCTACATATCCCTATTCTAACTCTACTATTTTTCTTTTTGGACTCCTTTCCTCTCTTACCTCCCGTCCACCCATCTTCAGTTCCTAGTTTCCTTCCCTCCTCACCCCTTTACTCTTTCTTCGTCTTCAGCAGCCTCACCTATTGTCTGGAATATAATTAGCCTCTCTTAAGAGTCCTCATCATATTTTCCTCTGGGTTAAAAATATTAATCCCTGGGAGCTTAGAATCATCCGGCTAATCTCAAAAATAAAGACAAGGTAGTCAGGGTGGAGAAAGGGAGAGAGGGAGGGAGGGAGGGAGGGAGGGAGGGAGGAATTGTTGTTAGGTGGGTAGGAGTCAGGTCGAGGAGTGGGAGAGAGGAGCGTGAGGAAGTAAGCGAGTTGGGGGAGAGAACTGGAGGGTTGGAAGGGAGGAGGGAAGAGTGTGCCTTGCATGACCAACGTTCCCTCACAGTTTATATTGGCTTCTTCAGTTGTATCTTCTGCTGAAATGTGTTTACTTTCCCAACCATGGATGTGGTCCTCCAGTGACTCGCCACTGGCCCTCCATCAACCCTCCATCAGCCCTTTACTGGCCCTCCGTCAGCCCTCCACTGATACCACAAACATCACACTTATAATGAACCTTTTTCCAATTCCCATTTTTCTGTTTTCTTCCATAAATTTCCTATCTACCAATGCACACTACACAAAATTATTTAAATTGGAAATTATCAGGAAAGATTAATGAAATCCCTTCTCTCATTGTTTCTGTGGCATTTTAAGGTCAACACTCATTTTTCTTGTTTGAAACCTTTGACTGATTAATTACAGACAGTTGTGTTTCTGCTGCTTGAAAGGCGCCCGAGTTTCCCTGTCTCCAAATATCATGTTTATTTTCCCCTATAATCTGCCTCGTCTATAATTATTGTCGCATTTGCTTCGTCTCTTTCGTAAGGTGAAGTCCAGAATCTTTCCTTAATTCATGGTATAACTTAACAAGTTTTTGAGGACAATTGTGTTGTAGAGGTCAGAGCAATGCTCAGATCTCTGCAAAAATAACATATTAGAAAACAGGGGAATGACGCACCCTTAACATGTCTCAGGCTGCTTGCCGTTCTGTTCACAGAACACATTATTTTATATTAAACAAAGATGGTGGGTACTTTAGAAGTGTGTTACTATCCTAATCTATTTGGTAATCACATAGCAGGGGGGGAGGGAGGTGCTGCTTATGTTTTCCTGCCACATTCCATCACACATGATGGATGTCGCTCATCAGGTAGTGAAGTCTATCATCTTGACAGGAGACTTCAGAAGTGATGAGGATATCCTCAAGTCTTCTACTCTGGATTTACTACCTACAGCAGAGTTAACTTTTTTTTTCTACAGAACACGGCACTTGCACACATACATATGCAGTAATACAAAAAATATATGCACTAATACGCAATTTTTAAATTTAATTCCCCAAAAGGGAATATCTAGAGCAGTTGTCGGAATTTATATACTCTTCCTGGTTTATAATTCTATACTATATTCTATATTCCTTTTCCAGTCTGGCTTCAAGATCTCAGTTCCAGTGTATCTTATTTAGAGGAATGATCAGATTATTAGTGGACAATTTAAAAGCCATTTGCCAATACTACTTAGAAAATCACTGTTTCCTAAGTGAAAATTTGAAAACAGCTTTTACTGAATGGCTTCAGACCTTTACTGAATGGCTTCAGACCTTTACTGAATGGCTTAGTACCTTCAGTTTCTTGCTTATGATGACTCCAAGAGCCTTTTCTTCTTTTCATCCAGTTCGTTGTCAAACATTTTTGTAATTATGTTTGAGGTTATTATACTCAAAATGCATCACTTTGCAGGTGTCAACATTAAAGCTCACGTACCTCTGACCACAGATCACTCTTTAATATTCAATCTGCTTCGGATGCTCCATATTCCAAATTTTGTGTCATCCCCATATTTTGCTATTATAAAGGTTAGCCCTATCTCACGATCATTTACCCTGTGTTCACTGAGACAACACTTGGATGACGAGCGGTAGCCTCGTCCAGAGGATGCTACAGTAACATGGAATTCAGGACCATTTCCCCGGACACAGTGACGAAGGAAGCCGCGGAAACATCAGTGATGGGGTCAACGCCCTTGCTTAGCCAGCTTCTCCAACCCAACAACGGCAGTCGACGGGTCCAAAACGGCAAGAACATACTGCAGCCAAAGCCTCAACCCTAGCACCACAACAATCAGGAATGAAGAGCACTTTAGCCTAAGAGAGCGTAGCACAGAGCCAACAAATGATGTCTACTATCACATGCTTCACAGATATCATATGCAACCTGATAGACTCAGAGGAAAACAAAGATACATTCAGAACTATTGTGATGACCTTCACGAATATATGCATGATGGATAAAATAGAGTCCATGCGTTTATTTGCAAATTTCCCCATCCAACACAGGGCCAAGGATTAAGGATTAAGATTAATTAAGGATTAAGACCCTTGATCAGATGCAGTTCCTGACGAATCAAACAAGCAACAATCTTGTAAATTTTTACATAGTCACAAGACAGGCGCACGGAAGCACATAATTTCTTCCAAAAGGAAGAGGCGATCATGTTCCAAGGAATCAACCAAGGAATCAGATTTGCGAATGTGGGCGTAATTCTGGCAAAGAAGCTGCGAGACCGTTCACTGGACTCGTGGGACAGCTAAGCCAGCGAAACCAACCGAGCCTGTGGGACAGGGATGGATCAACATACGCTCATCCCATCCCAAGATATACTGGATGGAGAAGGTTGGCAGGTAGCTGAAGCCCCGAAGTCCCAGAGGAGACGCAATGTTTCTTTGACTCAGATCGGGAAAGCCAAACTATATGAAGGCAACAAATTCAGATTGATAAACATAGGACACAATGGCACCCCGTGTTCTGTTTTAATTCAACCTCGAGAAGAAATTTGGAGTATGGCCTAAAAATATCAGTGTCCCTAAATCTGAAAGGAGAGTTTATTCTCACTCCTCAAAACAGAGTCCTATGAGGTACTACAGAAGGTGAACGACCACGAATTACCACTTGTTCTAAGAAACTAATATCCATAGAGTGGATAACAAAAAGCATACTAATGCAGTATCCACTAGGCATGCCTCTCGATCCTGAAAGCTGAGCGGCTCCGAGCCAAGAAGCAGGGCAACGTACCTACGAGTCAAGTCTTGATCCAATATAGATGACCTCTACCAGCTCAACTAGATCTCGGTTGCCAAGGAAAATACTAGGTTAGGACGTACAACCCAGAACCTTCGAGGTGCTATATGTGCCTAAGGTAGACCACGTCAATGCGCAGTGTCACTTTAAGTATAAGTGGAGGCTTAAGATTTTCATTATTTTTCAACGACTAAAGAGGGATTGTAGTGAGGAGCGTATGTATGTTTTTAGTCAATTTTCTTGTATAGGTTGTTAGTTGTGGAAGATCATGTACTTGTTTTAATGAGATTATGATGTAGGTCATTCCTCTTAATAATGTGAAGGTTGTGAACCTTTGTTACAGTCATATTATGTTAACTAGATAAACATAAAAGGTTTAGTTTCAATGGATGCTTATATAATTTCATTTATATTTGGCCCTGTTAATGTGGTCACCTGTAAGTTATGTTCTTGCTGAGGTTTCTCATGAAGTTTGGCTTCGGATAACCCTTTTTTCTCTTTTCTTAATGTTACGTCTGTTATATGGTAACATTTGCAAGTGTATATGTGTAACCTTCGTGTCAGTTACAATGTGTTATAATTTTCTCAGTGATGTTCTGTAGGATTGACCATCATACTGTACTCATTTTAATTTTTTTATTTTATGTTAAACTGTAGTTTTTTAAATAAAATATAAACAAAATAATCTATATAAGTGGTTTAACAATCTAGCCATCCTAGTGCTTCTCGCTCTTGATAATCTGAAGACATTTTTTGTCCACTATCCGAGGATTGCTTGTCTAACTTTAATAGAAACTGCTCAGTGGCGCCCTCCTTCAAGTGGTACCCAGGGCACGTGCCATACCTGCCATACCTTAGGTACACCACTGGATTTATGTCAGTGATATATGCAATATATCCCTAATGATTTTCTACACAATATAAAAAAAACATTCATATTTGTATGAGTATGAATTCTAAAGTCAAATGTACTGAAAATCCAATGTTTTCATCAGTCTACCAAAGTGGTCAATATCAACCCTTAAGAGTCCACGGGACTATCGAAGGGGTCGATAACTGGCTGGGGGTCAAAAGGGTTCAGTAACTGTCTGGGGACGAGCTTTGCATTGTGTATCTGTGGCCTTCTACCCTCTCCCTTCTCTTTCTCATCTCTCCTGTCCCGAGAAGGATATACGTATGTACAGTATGCCTGTTTACTTCCCATACTGAGCCCGCTCCCCCATCTCAAACTCTATTGGAGATTAAAATTATTATAATCAGAGAAAGCGCTAAACCGACAAGGGTCATACAGCTCTGCGGGGCAGAAATTAGTGCTGGGGATATAAACAGCTAGGTGGAGAGGGGATCAGAGATGAGGAGAGAAAATGGCTGGAAGGGACGCGAAGGGCTGTATGTCAAAGTCCGTACAGTAAATCAGTTACTGACAAAAAGTCAAAAAGTGATTGTTGGTCAAAGAGTGGTAGGGCGGCAGCGTTGTTGGAGGTAAATCCTGCGAGCTCGCTGGTAAACTGGGCAATCTACAAGGAAGTGAAGACCCGAAATAAGGACCTTGCAAACCTCACAGAGAGGAACAGGGTGACGTTCCATGAGATACCCATAGTGTAAGGCGAGTATGGCGAGTGCGGAGAACGAATTCTCTCGAGTAGGCAACGGTGGTAAGAAGATGGCCACAAACCTAAAAGCGGTTTAACAGAGTGCAATTTGTTATGGTGCATGTCCGACCACCATTGTTGCCAACGGCCTCGAAGAAAGGCCGAGATGACCGGAAAATAATCTCTGAACGGAATACCTCTACAGGAAACCGGAAGATCATGCACCGCTGACAGTGCACGAGCATCCGCTTATTCATTACCCTGCACATCAACGTGTCCAGGGATCCAACAGAAAACGACGTCCTTGTTTTTGCTAGCCACACGGCGCAACCATATTTGAATACGAAGGACTAATGGATGAGGGGAATCAAATTGTTTAATGGCTAGTAAAACACTGAGAGAATATGAAATGATCACAAATGTCGAGGGAGACATATATGTAATACGTCAGGGAACACCGGCGCGAACCCAACACCGTCAGAAGATTAAGAACCATCTGTATAAATTGTGACGGCATGAGCATGCGACCGCAGGTGATCAAGAAAAAGAGAGCGAGAAGCAGTCATTGGTAGGAGAGGTTTGGCTCACGGCAGTAGGGGAGAACAGACACGAACCGTCGGAACCTCCCAAGGGGGTAGGTAAAAGGAAGACACTAAATGAACATACATGGGAGGCAACTAGAGAGAAGACTGGGGTGAGTGAAGTCGAAGAGAAAACGGTGGCAGTAAGCAAGGGCGTTAAATAATGGGCTTCTACTAACGTCTGAGACTAACCTATACGTAGATGGAACACGAAGGTCATGAAAACGGACATAGTAACGAAGGGAATGAGCATCCGACGATCAGCTAAGACACATTCGCCTCAGCATAGAGGCTTACGTAGACCCTAATGATGAATAGGATCTAACTTCGAAAGAGTTGTAGGAGAAGCACCAGAATAGATTTGGTCACCATAATCCAGCGTTGACAAGACTAGGGCGGAATGCAAACGGAGAGTCCGACGATCTCCTCCCTATGAACGATGCTCAAGAATTTTAAGGAGATTTAGCCGCCTATGGCAAGCTGATGTGATATTTTCCATGTCAACCGGCGATCGAAGAGAAGGCCAAGAAACTTGACCGTATCACATTCTGGAATACGCAAGCTGTGTAAATATAATGGAGTATCTGGGACAAGAGAACGTCCAGTGAAGGTAATGAAATGGGTTTCCGTACTAGAAAATTTAAATCCATGAGAAGTGGCCCAGTGGGAAACTTGGTCAATCGTATCCTGAAGGAAGGCCGCTACCAGGCGACAGTCAGCGCCTGCGTAAACTATAGCGAAGTCATCCACATTAACTGACCACCAAATGTATGATGGAAGAATGGAAGGTAAGTCATTTACAGCCGAGAGAAGAAAGGTAGTGCTAAGAACAACCTTGTGGGACACCCTTGGCCTGAACAAAGTCTGAGGAAAGTGAGGCGCCAAAACGTACACGAAAATGTCTGTCAGATAAGAAAGTTTAGTTAATATATTTATTATGCACCCCATACCCATCCTGTGGGCGGTAGTCAAAAGATTACAAAGGTACATAATTGGTCCAGGGACTGGACTCCAAAGTTTTGATAGCTGAGCAAGTTACAGAGGTAATGAACTCACAATTTACAAAGGTAATGAACTCACAATTTACAAAGGTAATGAACTCACAATTTACAAAGGTAATGAACTCACAATTTACAAACGTAATGAACTCACAATTTACAAACGTAATGAACTCACAATTTACAAAGGTAATGAACTCCAGGTAGGTCTAGTCACAATCATGACAAGTTACAAAGGTATTTACAGATTACAGAGGTACGTAATGGGTCCAGGGACTGGGCCCCCAAAGTTTTGATAGCTGAACTAGGTACAAAAGTAATGAGCTCACAAGTTACAAAGGTAATGAATACTGTAAGAATGGTTACTTACGTTTATACATGGCTACAATCATGAACAAATTATAGAGTAATGAGCAATTCACACTTCCACACCCGGTCACAACTGTAATGAGTTATTGGTGCAAATATTGATTGTTGAATCATACACACACACACACAAACACACACACAAACACAAATACACAAACACAAACACACATACTCATACACATACACAAACACACAAACACACACACACAAACACAGGGACTTGGACTCGACCCCTGCAATCTCAACTAGGTGAGTGCACACACACAAACACACACAAACACACAAACACACACAAACACACACACACAAACACATACACAAACACACACATGGTAATGCTTTATTTACAGCTAGCAAAGTCAGGGTATTTCTCCAGAATGGTCTGTAATAAACCACTGTGGATAAAATACTTTACCATTTCTTGAACACTTCTGAGTGAGTTGTTTCTAAATTCATTAATTTTATCGCACTCCAGTACATAATGACGCAAGGTGTGACAATAGTCCATCTGGCTAAGTTTATATTTCGTTTGGTCTACATCTGGTGGTGGTGATTTAACCTGCCAAAGATACTTGTAACCCAGCCGGAGCCGGGCAGTAGTGACATCCAAGAGTCTGCTTATCTTGTTGGATGCACCATAGACATGTGGCTCCTCCTGCATGATAGAATGATGATAGATGGACTGACTGGTGTAAGATAAGAAAGCAGTAGGGAAAGTTAGTATATTACCGAGGAGGCCTAAGGAGATGGCTTGGTCTGAAATGTTATACCTCATATACCACATGGCATATGATACCATGTGGTATCATATGCCTTCTCAAGATCAAAAAAAAGACCTCTAGGACGGAGTGTTTGTCAGCAAAGGCATTTCGCACATACGTATCTTCGTGGAGCAAGGGGTTCATAGTAGAGCGACCATTGCAAAAGCCATATTGGCGAGGAAAAAGACTATTGTGAGTCTCCAAATACCATATCAAACGTCTATTCACCAATCTTTCCATCACCTTGCAACTACACTGGTCAGAGTAATGGGACGACAGTGCGAGGTATCAAGCCTCGTGGTGCCTGGTTTGTGAAACGGTAATACAATGGCAGATTTTCATTGTTGAGGGAGAATCCCTCGCTCCCAAATAAGATTGAAAAGACATGAAAGTGCTGTAGAATGCAGATGTTGTAGCATACTGATATGAATATCATCAGGCCCAGCTGCCGATGGCTGGCAAGCGGAAAGCGTGGGCTCTAGCTCTAGGAGAGTGGAAGGTACGTTACAGGGCTCCATTCCATTAGAGGAGAAATCCAAGGGGCAATTGGTCCTTGGTAGACTTAGAGGCAAGAAATGAGGGACGAAGGTGAAGCCCTTGGGAGGCATGAACAAGATTCTTCCCGATATCCGTGGCAACTTCAAGAGGTTCCACCAGCAACCCACAAAACAGGAGCTGGGTCCGGAGTGTACTTGCCACACAATTTCCGTACCTTCTTCCAAACTGCACACATAGGGAAAGACAAGGTAATGGTAGACACGTAGTCTTGCCAACAAGTGCGTTTAGCTCGCATATAATGCAGCTAGCTATTGCCCTTGCCCGCTTAAAATCCAAAAGACGAACTGAGTTCTAATTATATCGATAACGGCTCCACATAGCACGTTTCAAATGCACTACACAGGCACACGCAGGAGACCACCAAGGTACGCAGGTCTGAGAATGCCTGCCTGAGATTTGAGGAATAGAACGTGAAGCTGCAGTCAAAACTAAGGTCGAAATTTGGTGCACCAGCTTATCAACAGAGGAAGAAGAAGGGTCCTCACAAAGCGGTAAGATGAGAATATAAATTCCAATTCACTCGTTCAGTTTGCCAACGGGGCTACAAGGCGGTCGGGAATACGTAGTAGAAGTAAGAATAGGAAAGTGATCACTGTCGTGTAAATCCGAGAGAACAGGCTAAGCGTAATCAAAGGAACAGATAGAAAGATTGACGCAAAAGAGAGAGTGAGTGCGAGAGTCAAAATAAGTGGGAGCACCCGTATTTAAAACTTGAAGAGGATGAGAAGTGAGAAGAGTCACCAACTGATTACCACGAGAGTCACAGTGGGACCTTCCCCAAAGATGATGATGGCGTTAATATCACCTAATAAGACGGGCGGCAGCAGAGAAGAGATCAAGAATGCAACATCCGAGATACAGAATGCACAGAAAGGGGAGAGATATAGAGAGCAAACTGCATTCCACTTGTGCAAATAAATACAGGCTGCAGTATATTGCAGCTGAGAACAAACAAAGACCTGTTGGAACGGCATACCAACGTGCACAAGAAGTGCACTCTCATTAAAAGTTTCATCAGGAAAGGGATCAGAAGAATGAAACGGCACATAGCCCGAAACAGGACAGACAATTGCTGAACGAACTTTAGGCTCTTGTAACCCGACACATGCTGGAGAAAACTGGGAGAGCAACAGCTGGAGCTCTCTCAAATTATCCCTGAGGTCACGAATATTCCATTGTAAATAAATCATTATTCAAAAAGACAGGTATGCTAACAATGAGAACTGATAAAATCTTCTGGATAGTAGGGTCAGTGAGATCAATGTACGGAGGCAACAGAAAGCGTGTAAGCAAGTAGGAATCGGAATGCTGTGAAGGAAAAGATTGCTGCGAGTTGTAAAAAATAGTAAGGGGCATATGGAGACGCACTGATGTTCATCGAGGGTTTCGTCTCTGCAATATAGTTGGAGATAGCATAAAGTGTTTCAGTGGACAAGAAAGATGCCAATACCATGACTTCATAGGCAGGGGAGGTAGGGCAAGTAAAGATAGGGGAGACTATGCAGGGAACCAAAGAGGTCTTAGAGGGGAAGGAAGTATGAGCCTGGAGAGATGTGCCGACGGGGACAGAAGAGTCCTGTGGTAGAACAGGAGAGGAAGAAAGCTGGAAAGGGGACTGGAGGAGAAGTCTGGTTTGGAGCAGGAGAAGAGAACAACACACGAGGAGGGGGTGAACCTCCACCTTCGTGTGAGAGTTAGAAAGGGGGTGAGAACTAGGCACTGAAGCCGGAAAGGAGAACTGTTGGGGAATTGTAAGCACTGTAGGAATGCGTAGAAACTTGGGCTTAGGAGACAGGTTCAACTTTGCAGGTGATAGGTGCGAAGAAGTTGTAGGTGTGCAAGGCCTCGCAGACTGAGAAACTAGCGGGCGAGTTGAAGAGGTAGAAGTATGATGAAGTAAAGAGGTGGGTATTTAAGAGGGTAAAACAGCAAAACAATTAGAGATGGGGGTGACCCCAGAAGACATGACACAGAAGGAGCTGGTAGTCAGGGGTGACCATCAAGGTTGGAGGTCTCCTAGCTACTCGTGAATAAGGAACACGAAGAAGATTCCCCTGAAGGCAGAGCCAAAGAGACAGCCATGGCATAAGGCCTTCATTCTCCTTAAGACAACAGATTTCTCGTTCATTAAGATAGACCTGACATCGGCGGGAAAAAGGAGTTTCATTGCAATTAAGACAAGTGTGGGGAAGACTGCAAGATGTATCGGCATGATCCATGGCACCGCAGACCAGGCACTCTGCCACAGACCTGCAGTATTTAGCGGGATGTCCGAAGCACAAGCAATTTCGACACTGTTGGGGTGTAGGGACCACTTTACAGAGAGCTAGGAGATGGCCTGTGATATAAACAGAGGATGAGAGTTCACGGCAGTCAAAGGTTAAGCGGGCGATGTCACTGAGAAAGCACCTCTGCCAGAGAGTAGAAAGGGCATATGTATCCACTTCGAGAATCAGAAGGTCCTGAAGGGTTAATTTCTCCAAAATATTGTCACTGCAAGACAGAAAATCACACTGTACAATGGTACACGGTAAAACCACCGTACCACTGCAAGAACTGAGAGTAGTGTGATAGGAAAGTTATCAATAGAAGTAAGATGGGAAAGATCATGAACTTCTTCCGCATTCTGAACTGTAATGATGGTGCACCACTCCAAAGAGCGTGAATGAATATATTTTGGCCAGCATGTTGTAAAAGAGCTTTACCAATATTATGGTCTGAAAGATAATCAGTTGTCTGTTGTAGGGAAAAGAGTTTAGTCCACTGTGTACTTGTAAACATGGTGTGTAAAGGAAGTGAGTGTCGTGTAGATGTTTCTGGGTGGAATGAGCAGAAATCAAAGAACGTTGTCAGCAAATGGTCTGGAGCGTTTAGGCATAAGACCGCAAGCGGCCCAACCTGAGGCAGGTGGGCTTTCTGAAAACCATCGTACCGTATTCGGGGAAGCAGGATACATAGTTAAAGCATGCAAGAGGCAGAGGCACTAGAAGAAACGGGCAGAGCCTCAGTACCTGGAGCAGGTGATGAGGTGTCACCAAAGAAGGAAAGAAAAAAAAGAAGGACAGTGGAGGGACAGTTACTAGAAGGCATGGAAGGGCCATAAGTTTCTCCCTTCATCCAAGAGAACCTCGAAACCGCCAGCAGTGCAGATGCTGCGTGCAACCCACGCCATACCCTACCCTTCACACTAGTAAACCAGCTATCCAGATAGGAACCTCACATCTACTAGGCCCACCTCGGTGGACAAAAGAGAAGACGGTCGGACACCACAAAGTATACCTCACTCGGCTGTCACCTCCCACCAGCTATCACCTCTGGAGATACACCCATCACCTGCAGGACACCCTGCCCTACCTCCTGGAAATCCGGGAAGGAAGCAGGGCACTTCCAAATGGTCCAAATTCCATGGCAACTACACTACTCCCGAAGGACCCCACGGAGTGGGATAAAATCCGCGGCACACTTCCCCCTACCTAGAAACCGTTATGCCAGAGGGGAGGACCCAAGAGGCTACACACTGGCTGCAAAAGAGGGAGGGATGCGAGGGGGGAGGAAAGGGAAAACGGAGATGAGGAGGATGGAATAGGGAAGTGGGGATTGGGGGTAATTAGTTTCGGTCTGAAGAAGGAGACCAAAAGTTCTAATTCCTCAGAACAAGAGCCTCGTCACCGTGCCAAGGAGCCCCCCATGAAGAGGTGAATCCATGCTGAAATTTGTTATGTACATGAATGGTTCATCTATATTTCTGTCTAACACAACATCTTGGAATCTTAATACAGGGAATTCTTCAACTTGCCTAACCCTTGGGCATGACCTACTGCCACATTCGTGAAGTGTGACACCACCTACGACTGCTGCACCTCTCCTGCCTACACTATATAAGCCACTTCTTCGCACATATGCTATATTCTTTTATAAATTGATGGACTGATCACATCGACTCAAGGCTGAGGGACTGATTACTTGAAACTCCATCTGTTCTTCCCCATTCTCCTTTGTATGGACTGATGAAGCCACTGTTTAGCGAAACGTTTCCTCATTAAAGATACCCAAATGTTGCACATGTGTCTAATTTATCAACTTGTCGGTTCTATGAACCATTCATCTTCATATAATTGTTTCTAATAATTTGCCTACTATAGATGTCAGGCTTATTTGGGGGAGAGAGGTAATTTGATTGAACATAAGAATTACATTAGTCATCTTCCACATCTCTGGAACAACACCAGTTTGGATGGACGCATTAAACACGCTCGTTAATAGCTAATTTCCAACTTGCATTCCTTAAGCACTCTTGAAAATAACTCATCAGGGCCTGGGGATTATTTTGCTTCAAATTATCTACCTGTTTGATAACCATTTCCCGCCTGACAGTAATATTACTTAATCTGGTTTCTTCAGGAACTGAATAATCGTCAATTTCTGGGATATCATTTACGTCTACCTGTGTAAACTGACAAGAAATAATCATTATATAGAGAACAAATTTTCAGTCAGCTGTCCATCCCCAATTCTCGGCGGTCCTACTTTTTCCCCTGATTTTTGTCCTCAAGAAATTCAGGACTACAAATTCGGTACGCTTTTACGAAAAATCTGATGATGATGCCTCTTCTGGTCATAGTATCTTCCATTGATCTCATACATTTCTGTTCATGTCGAGATACTAAGACCAAACGAGGCATCATCATCGGACTTTTCCTTAGAGCATACCGAATTTGTAGTCCTGAGTTTCTTGAGGACAAAAGTCAGGGAAAAAGTGGGTCCGCTGAGAATTTGGAATGGACGGCTGACTGATAATGAACAGGAAATGGTCATTTCTTGTCTACCCGTGTAAAGGTCTTTACACGGGTAGACATAAATGATATCCCAGATACTGGCAGTTATTCAGTTCTTGAAGAAAACAAATTAAGTAATATTACTATCACGAGGGAAATGGTTATCAAACAAGTAGATAAACTGTAGCAAATAGTCCCCGGGCCTTGATGAATTATCCCTGATGAATTATCTCCTCTAAGTCTATCTTCATACGGGAGATTTCTTATCATTTTAGTCATCTCTGTATGTTCTCCAATTGTGATGTAGTTCAGCTGGGCTTGTGAGGTCTCTGGGGAGACCTAATTTAACCAATTATATGGTCACCTTGCTTTGGCACATGTCTGTCAGACACACGCCTTTCCGGCTTAAGACTGAGGTCTTTTGTTCTGGACGGCGTCAGACCTCGGCGTCAGATCAACACCACGTGTGCACACCTCATTGTGGAGGGTGCTTGGACCACCATAAAAGCCTAAGGAAGAGCATGATCAGTAGATTCGAGAGGAGCTGCTGCTGGGGTGCAGAGCTCCTGAGCAGAGACTTCGAGCGGAGCTGCTGCTGGGGTGCAGGGCTCGGGAGAAGGCTGCTGAAGTCTCTGGAGGAGACTGTTGGAGGCATTGGGCAGAGTACTGGCTTGGCGCAGTACTCGTGCTGTGTAGGTCTTGGGACCTGTGGCTTAGTTCCTGTAGTGAACTGTCCTCTGTACTATATTGTAAGTTATATTCATTCTCGTCAAGTTGATTGTGTTCCCTGTCTCACTGCTTATACATACCATCCCATTTATCTAAACCACAATAATGTTCTCCTGTTCCCAAATATATTATTGTACAAGGACTTGATAATAAACTGTGTTTGAGTAGAATAGTATAATTCACTGTCCCCGTTATTTGCTATTCCTATTTCTTATATTTTATTATGTTTAGTTAAAGCAGTGAGAAGGCGAGAGTAGGATGGTGGGTAGAGTAATGAGAGGTGAAGGTGTAGTCACCAGTGCCCTCACATTACCTACCTACCTCCGCTAATCATCTCTCCTACCACCTCGCCTGCCTGTCCCCTACCTACTGACTCCCTCCGCTTACCCCCATATTCCCCAAATCATTACCCCCCCTACATGACACAATGAATTGATATCCTGTAGTAAGGAGACCAAAACTGAGCAACGTAATCCAAGTGAGGCTTCACTAGTGATGTATAGAACTGTAAAATAACTTTTGGACTCTTTATACTTCTTGAACATAAGAAAGAAGGATCACTGCAGCAGGCATACTGAACCATGTGAGGCAGGTCCAAATCACCTACCGGCTTAAGTTACTGACCCAACCTAGTCAGGTCCAGGTCACATTCACTTAAGGAAGAGCACGGTATCAGTCCTATTACCGCAGAACAAGTTCACTGTTTCAAGTGCCAGCATTACGGACACCTGGGTGCACTCTGTCCAAACAGAGTAACCTGCGGTGTCTGCAGCCAGCGCCACCCTACCGAGGAATGCATCACCAAGCTGGAAAATGCATCGCCACCCACTCCACAATGCCCGAACTGCAGGCAGAAACACCATGTCTGGAATCCTCGATGTCCCGAGAGGCTCGCCAGAATTCAAGGAGTCTGGAAGACGCCAAAAACTCGGCAGCAGGCTACGACAGATCATCACTCTCAGCAGACGATGGGTGCAGAGAACCCTGCCATACCACAGACATCTCATCAGGTAACCCAACTCAATGCACAGAAATTCCCAACCCTCGAAGCCTCAACCAGGCACCATGGTCAGGAGCCTCCTGCACCCCTACCTCAACGAAGAAACAGAAACAAGAGAAACAGGAGACGTCAACAGGGTACACCTGGTCAACGCGATCAGCAGGCAGCACTAAGCGAGCCCCCACCGGCCATAGCACGAAAACGCAGGCACTCCTTACCTGGCACAGCCGCTTTGCAGGCTCAACTGGCACCTTACCAGCAGATGCCGGCTACCCAACCTGGTATACAGCAACAGACCACGGTGCATACAATAAAGAAATCCAACCCTCAGCAGTCCCTACAGACCACAACAGCCCAGGTAATATCCATTGTTTCGAGCCCAATGCCAACGCAGGCCCTCACCAGGGAGGATCTCGTAGCACTCATCAAGGAATTCACGGATATTTGCAACACAATCAACTCCACGGAACAACAGAGCGTATTCCGGCAGATGGTCAGTACGCTCCTGACAGTGTGCTTACTGACCGAGGAGGAGACGATAGACGACATGAATTTGCAGGTTCTCAGAGTGGGCAGGGCTCAGTTCCCAGCTCAGGAAGCAAAAGCGATGGAATAACTTTGGTACTGAATCACACCCTCAAGGTCCTACAATGGAACATTCAGGGCCTGAGGGGCAAACAGCACCTCTTGCTGGAGGCAGTAATTCGGGATCGGGTTGACATCGTCTTGCTACAAGAAACCCTGACTGTCCCGACTATGTATCCACGACTACGCGGTTTTGCAGGGTATTTTCGGCACATGGAAGCGGGCGTTCACTGCACAGGCACAGCTGTATTCGTATCTGATACAATACCTCACGAGGTTATAGCCAACCCTATGGACTGTGGGGAAGATGTCGAGGTACAGGCCATCCTTGCACACATACATGGAGCTGCCATTACCATCTATAACATCTACAAGAACCCAAGACACACCCTCGACACTGCAGAGCTCCTCGCGCCAGCACACACTGAGTGTAGTATTGTGGGTGGAGATTTCAATGCACATCACCCAATGCTGCACTCTCACTCAGCAACCAATGCTGCTGGCAGACACATAGCAATGCTACTACACGATATTCCAGAGGTAAAGTTGCTAAACAATGGAGACCCCACAAACCTGTTGGGTGGCTGTCTTGACATGTACTTAGCTCTGTGAAGACTTGTTCATGTGCTTTCTGTGAATTTGAACCAGGATGCCCTCTCTTGAGCAACTCTACCAGCAGTTTAAAGAGGAGCTTAGGGTTGCTAAGCTGGAGATACGGCGATTAACGGAGGAGAACAAGAGGATTCGTAGTAATCATGTTGTGAGTCCTCAGGTTAAGAGAGGAACCTGGTCAGTGGCTGCACAACATGGAATCAAGCTGAGGATCAAGAGGACTGTTGGAGAGGCGGAAACGACGAAGAACGAGAAGACTACTGTGGAAACTTCCAACCTATTTTCGGTGCTACCTGATGAATGTGGGTTGTCTATTGGGAATGTCACAACGAGTACCAAGGAAGCATTGGCAGACGTGAGTGAAACATCCCCAGAAACCCCAACGAAGACCATCGAGAATGTCACGAAGAATTCCACAAGTGAAGGTAAGAACATTGTTTTAGTTGAAGACAGTCTGGTTAAGTTTATGGATAGGGCCTCTTGTCTTAGGGAGAGGAAGAGGAAGCAGAGGGTATGTTTTCCTGGGGCTGGGATGGGAGATATTGTTAGCCATCTGGATGACATCATGGAAGGTAATGGAGCAATCCTATCATCTGCCTCAGTGCGGGAGGCAACGATGTTGACAGACGTAGGAGTGAAGACCTGATTAGCAGGTATAGGTCAGCAATAGAAATAATTAGGAAGAAGGGTGGAACCCTGTCATATGTGGTATTTTGCCAAGGAGAGGAGTTGGAAATGAATGGTTGTCCAAGGCAATTGGTGTCAATTGCTGGCTGGACAAATACTGTAAGCAGTACTCAGTGGTCAGTCGTCACGTGAGGTCACAGACCCTGAGCTGCCTTGGGGATTAGTGTGGACGGTTACAAAGCATGGCTTGCTTCTGCAGTGTTTTAAAAATTGAGGTTGGAGAGTTGAAGGAGGAGGTCTTGCTTCTCCAGGAGGAGATTAGGAGGCTGAAGGTCCACCTCAATGGGTCTGGGAGAGAGTGTGAGGTGGCTGGAGTTGTGGGGAATGAGGCTTCTAGCAGCGAGGTGCAGTCTGTCTCTCGCTGTGAGGAGGCTGTAGTTGGGGAGGCAGCAACGGCTACCAGCAGTGAGGTGCAGCCCAGCACCTGCTACAAGTGGCGAGTAGTTCACAGTAATGGAAGGCGCATCAGAGTAAGGAAAGTTAAGAGTGAAGATCTGAAGGTAGGAAATCGCTTCTCTGTTCTTCAGGATGAATGTACTTCAGTGGCCAGTGAAGGTAAGGGTACTACTGCCCCTGCTAATGGAGGTAAGCGCATTCTTGTGGTTGGTGACTCTCAGGTAAGATACATTGACCGTGCTTTTTGTAATAGGAATAAGAAGATGAGAGATAGAGTGTGCTTCCCTGGAGCTGGTGTTGGGGACATTGTCAACAGGCTGGATAATATCATGTCAGGTAATGGGAGCAAGCCCATTATCTGTCTCAGTGCTGGTGGAAATGATATTGGGAAGGGTAGGAGAGAAGAGCTGCTAGATAAGTACAGGTCAGCTATAGATTTCATTAAGTCTAAGGGAGGGATCCCAATCATATGTAGCATCTTGCCTAGAAGGGGAGTAGGAAATGAATGGTTGTCTAGGGCAATTGGTGTAAATTGCTGGCTAGACAGATACTGCAAGGAACTTGCAATCCCATTCATTGACAACTGGAACAACTTTTATGGCAAACATGATATGTATGCAAGGGATGGGGTACATCTCTCGGGGGCAGGGGTGGTAGCACTTGCAGACTCGATTGAGAAGGCCATTGGTGAAATGCCTATGATTTTAAACTGATGGAAGATAGAGGTATGGGTGTGTGTGGGAAACAAGCAGGTTGCAACACTTGGGTTGGAAACAGTAAATGTATAAAAGGCATTCAGCATGAAGTTATAAATAAAGACAATAGATCAGGTCAGCAAACAAAGGGGGACAGCAGAGGGCAGCAAGGGACTAGCTCCCTTAAGGTTTACTATACTAATAGCAGGAGTGTAAGAAATAAGATAGATGAGCTAAGATTAATTGCAAGTGCAGGAGACATAGATATTATTGCTATAACAGAGACCTGGCTCAATCTGAAAGATAGAGAGATGCCCTCTGAATGTCACATACAAGGCTATAAATTATTCCACACTGACAGGGTCAACAGGAAAGGTGGTGGAGTAGCGATGTATGTCAGAGACAATTTAAATTGTTGTGTTAGACAAGATATTAAATTAGAAGCGTCAGCCACTGAATCTGTTTGGTTACAGCTTCTCGAGGGCCGAGAAAAACTAATTTTGGGTGTGATTTACAGGGCCCCAAATCTTGATAGGGAGTGCAGTAAACTTCTATGGGACGAAATTCGTAAGGCATCTACATACGAAAATGTTGTGCTAATGGGAGATTTCAACTATAGACAGATTGACTGGAGCAATTTGACAGGAAATTTAGAGTCAGGTGACTTTCTTGATACGATCCAGGATTGTTTTCTAAAACAGTTTGTGACAGAGCCAACTAGGGGAAATAACCTCCTTGACTTGGTTCTTGCCAGTAGGGAAACACTAATTAATAATCTTGAGGTTAATGATGAGCTTGGGGAAAGTGATCACAAATCACTCAGTTTTAATATATCATGGAATTCCCCTAATAATGGCAATCAAGTCTCCGTCCCTGACTTTCGCTTGGCTGATTTCATAGGACTGAAAAATTACTTAGGTAGGCTGAACTGGAATGACCTGACTAAGGGTCAGGTAGGTGGTGATGGTTGCCGATATGATGTTTTCCAGGGCATAGTTCTAGCTGCTCAGTCAAATTATGTTCCAAATAGGGAAATCAGATCAAACAAAAATGATCCTAAATGGATGAACAATAGATTAAAATATCTGATTGGTCAAAAGAGAGGCATATATAGGCAAATCAAAAGAGGAGAGGGGCAATTGAGAAATCGATATATTCAGTTAAAGAGAGAAATAAAAAAGGGAATTAGAAAAGCAAAAAGAGATTATGAGGTTAAAGTTGCAAGAGAATCGAAGACTAACCCAAAAGGATTCTTTCAGGTATACAGAAGTAAGATCAGGGACAAGATAGGCCCACTCAAAAGTTCCTCGGGTCAGCTCACTGACAGTGATAAGGAAATGTGTAGAATTTTTAACACATACTTCCTCTCAGTTTTTACACAGGAGGATACCAGCGATATTCCAGTAATGATAAATTATGTAGAACAGGACGATAATAAACTGTGTACTATTAGGGTCACAAGTGACATGGTCCTTAGGCAAATAGATAAATTAAAACCTAACAAATCCCCAGGCCCTGATGAACTGTATGCAAGGGTTCTAAAGGAATGTAAAGAGGAGCTTAGCACACCTTTGGCTAATCTTTTCAACATATCACTACAAACTGGCATGGTGCCAGATAAGTGGAAAATGGCAAATGTGATACCTATTTTCAAAACAGGTGACAGGTCCTTAGCTTCGAACTATAGACCAATAAGCCTAACCTCCATAGTGGGAAAATTTATGGAATCAATAATTGCCGAGGCAGTTCGTAGCCACCTTGAAAAGCATAAATTAATCAACGAATCTCAGCATGGTTTTACAAAGGGGCGTTCCTGCCTTACGAATTTATTAACTTTTTTCACTAAGGTATTTGAGGAGGTAGATCATGGTAATGAATATGATATTGTGTATATGGACTTCAGTAAGGCTTTTGACAGGGTCCCACATCAGAGACTATTGAGGAAAATTAAAGCACATGGAATAGGAGGAGAAATTTTTTCCTGGATAGAGGCATGGTTGACAAATAGGCAGCAGAGAGTTTGCATAAATGGGGAGAAATCAGAGTGGGGAAGTGTCACGAGCGGTGTTCCACAGGGGTCAGTGTTGGGCCCCCTGCTGTTCACAATCTACATAAACGACATAGATGAGGGCATAAAGAGCGACATCGGCAAGTTTGCCGATGACACCAAAATAGGCCGTCGAATTCATTCTGACGAGGACATTCGAGCACTCCAGGAAGATTTGAATAGACTGATGCAGTGGTCGGAGAAGTGGCAGATGCAGTTTAATATAGACAAATGCAAAGTTCTAAATGTTGGACAGGACAATAACCATGCCACATATAAACTAAATAATGTAGATCTTAATATTACGGATTGCGAAAAAGATTTAGGAGTTCTGGTTAGCAGTAATCTGAAACCAAGACAACAGTGCATAAGTGTTCGCAATAAAGCTAATAGAATCCTTGGCTTCATATCAAGAAGCATAAATAATAGGAGTCCTCAGGTTGTTCTTCAACTCTATACATCGTTGGTTAGGCCTCATTTAGATTATGCTGCACAGTTTTGGTCACCTTATTACAGAATGGATATAAATTCTCTGGAAAATGTACAAAGGAGGATGACAAAGTTGATCCCATGTATCAGAAACCTTCCCTATGAGGATAGACTAAGGGCCCTGAATCTGCACTCTCTAGAAAGACGTAGAATTAGGGGGGATATGATTGAGGTGTATAAATGGAAGACAGGAATAAATAAAGGGGATGTAAATAGTGTGCTGAAAATATCTAGCCTAGACAGGACTCGCAGCAATGGTTTTAAGTTGGAAAAATTCAGATTCAGGAAGGATATAGGAAAGTACTGGTTTGGTAATAGAGTTGTGGATGAGTGGAACAAACTCCCAAGTACCGTTATAGAGGCCAGAACGTTGTGTAGCTTTAAAAATAGGTTGGATAAATACATGAGTGGATGTGGGTGGGTGTGAGTTAGACCTGATAGCTTGTGCTACCAGGTCGGTTGCCGTGTTCCTCCCTTAAGTCAATGTGACCTGACCTGACTAGGTTGGGTGCATTGGCTTAAGCCGGTAGGAGACTTGGACCTGCCTCGCATGGGCCAGTAGGCCTTCTGCAGTGTTCCTTCGTTCTTATGTTCTTATGTTCTTATGTTGCCTGCTGGAAGTCCAAGCCCCTCGCACACAAAACCTCCTTTACCCCCTCCCTCCAACCTTTCCTAGGCCGACCCCTACCCCGCCTTCCTTCCACTACAGACTGATACACTCTTGAAGTTATTCTGTTTCGCTCCATTCTCTCAACATGTCCGAACCACCTCAACAACCCCTCCTCAGCCCTCTGGACAACAGTTTTGGTAATCCCGCACCTCCTCCTAACTTCCAAACTACGAATTCTCTGCATTATATTCACACCACACATTGCCCTCAGACATGACATCTCCACTGCCTCCAGCTTTCTCCTCGCTGCAACATTCATCACCCATGCTTCACACCCATATAAGAGAGTTGGTAAAACTATACTCTCATACATTCCCCTCTTTGCCTCCAAGGACAAAGTTCTTTGTCTCCACAGACTCCTAAGTGCACCACTCACTCTTTTTCCCTCATCAATTCTATGATTCACCTCATCTTTCATAGACCCATCCGCTGACACGTCCACTCCCAAATATCTGAATACATTCACCTCCTCCATACTCTCTCCCTCCAATCTGATATTCAATCTTTCATCACCTAATCTTTTTGTTATCCTCATAACCTTACTCTTTCCTGTATTCACCTTTAATTTTCTTCTTTTGCACACCCTACCAAATTCATCCACCAATCTTTGCAACTTCTCTTCAGAATCTCCCAAGAGCACAGTGTCATCAGCAAAGAGCAGCTGTGACAACTCCCACTTTGTGTGTGATTCTTTATCTTTTAACTCCACGCCTCTTGTCAAGACCCTCGCATTTACTTCTCTTACAACCCCATCTATAAATATATTAAACAACCACGGTGACATCACACATCCTTGTCTAAGGCCTACTTTTACTGGGAAATAATTTCCCTCTTTCCTACATACTCTAACTTGAGCCTCACTATCCTCGTAAAAACTCTTCACTGCTTTCAGTAACCTACCTCCTACACCATACACTTGCAACATCTGCCACATTGCCCCCCTATCCACCCTGTCATACGCCTTTTCCAAATCCATAAATGCCACAAAGACCTCTTTAGCCTTATCTAAATACTGTTCACTTACATGTTTCACTGCAAACACCTGGTCCACACACCCCCCTACCTTTCCTAAAGCCTCCTTGTTCATCTGCTATCCTATTCTCCGTCTTACTCTTAATTCTTTCAATAATAATTCTACCATACACTTTACCAGGTATACTCAGCAGACTTATCCCCCTATAATTTTTGCACTCTCTTTTATCCCCTTTGCCTTTATACAAAGGAACTATGCATGCTCTCTGCCAATCCCTAGGTACCTTACCCTCTTCCATACATTTATTAAATAATTGCACCAACCACTCCAAAACTATATCCCCACCTGCTTTTAACATTTCTATCTTTATCCCATCAATCCCGGCTGCCTTACCCCCTTTCATTTTACCTACTGCCTCACGAACTTCCCCCACACTCACAACTGGCTCTTCCTCACTCCTACAAGATGTTATTCCTCCTTGTCCTATACACGCAATCACAGCTTCCCTATCTTCATCAACATTTAACAATTCCTCAAAATATTCCCTCCATCTTCCCAATACCTCTAACTCTCCATTTAATAACTCTCCTCTCCTATTTTTAACTGACAAATTCATTTGTTCTCTAGGCTTTCTTAACTTGTTAATCTCACTCCAAAACTTTTTCTTATTTTCAACAAAATTTGTTGATAACATCTCACCCACTCTCTCATTTGCTCTCTTTTTACATTGCTTCACCACTCTCTTAACCTCTCTCTTTTTCTCCATATACTCTTCCCTCCTTGCATCACTTCTACTTTGTAAAAACTTCTCATATGCTAACTTTTTCTCCCTTACTACTCTCTTTACATCATCATTCCACCAATCGCTCCTCTTCCCTCCCGCAACCACTTTCCTGTAACCACAAACTTCTGCTGAACACTCTAACACTACATTTTTAAACCTTCCCCATACCTCTTCGACCCCATTGCCTATGCTCTCATTAGCCCATCTATCCTCCAATAGCTGTTTATATCTTACCCTAACTGCCTCCTCTTTTAGTTTATAAACCTTCACCTCTCTCTTCCCTGATGCTTCTATTCTCCTTGTATCCCATCTACCTTTTACTCTCAGTGTAGCTACAACTAGAAAGTGATCTGATATATCTGTGGCCCCTCTATAAACATGTACATCCTGAAGTCTACTCAACAGTCTTTTATCTACTAATACATAATCCAACAAACTACTGTCATTTCGCCCTACATCATACCTTGTATATTTATTTATCCTCTTTTTCTTAAAATATGTATTACCTATAACTAAACCCCTTTCTATACAAAGTTCAATCAAAGGGCTCCCATTATCATTTACACCTGGGACCCCAAACTTACCTACCACACCCTCTCTAAAAGTTTCTCCCACTTTAGCATTCAGGTCCCCTACCACAATTACTCTCTCACTTGGTTCAAAGGCTCCTATACATTCACCTAACATCTCCCAAAATCTCTCTCTCTCCTCTGCATTCCTCTCTTCTCCAGGTGCATACACGCTTATTATGACCCACTTCTCGCATCCAACCTTTACTTTAATCCACATAATTCTTGAATTTACACATTCATATTCTCTTTTCTCCTTCCATAACTGATCATTTAACATTACTGCTACCCCTTCCTTTGCTCTAACTCTCTCAGATACTCCAGATTTAATCCCATTTATTTCCCCCCCACTGAAACTCTCCTACCCCCTTCAGCTTTGTTTCGCTTAGGGCCAGGACATCCAACTTCTTTTCATTCATAACATCAGCAATCATCTGTTTCTTGTCATCCGCACTACATCCACGCACATTGATGTATTTGTCATAATTGAGACGTGGTTTAATTCAAAAAGTCGGGACATGCCTGCAGAATGTCACATTCAGGATTTTAAATTGTTCCAAGTAGATAGAAGTATCGGGAAGGGGGGTGGGGTGGCATTGTATGTCCGAGATCGCTTGAACTGTTGCATAAAAACTGGTATTAAGTCTGAAGTAGCACATGCAGAGCCTATTTGGATAGAATTTTCAGAGGGGCATAACAAATTTGTTTTAGGTGTGATATACCGTCCTCCAAACTTAGATAGGGACCAAGGGAGACTACTATGGGAGGAAATTGTTAAGGCCACAAGGCACGATAACGTGGTAATTCTAGGAGACTTTAACTTTAGTCATATTGATTGGAATTTCTTGACTGGGAATTTAGAATCAAACGACTTCTTAGAAGAATATCAGGATTGTTTTTTGAAGCAGTTTGTGACAGAACCTACAAGAGGAAATAGCCTGCTTGACTTGGTTTAGGCAAACAAGGAAACCCTTGTTAATAATTTAGAAATTACAGAGGAACTCGGCACAAGCGATCACAAATCAATTACCTTTAGCATTGAATGGAAGTATGATAGTGGTGGCGGTGGTGGTAGTCGTGGCGGTGGTGGTGGTCTTGAGGTGGTGGTTGAATAACCTAGATTCCTCTCTGGTTGCTCTAACAATGTTCACAACTTATGGTAACTTAGTATTTTCATTATATATTAATATTAGTGACTGATGATATCATAACAGTGAGGAAGTCAACAGGAAGATGATCTGTCTCAACCTCCTGTGAAGCAACACTTATTATCCTTTGTAACAACTCATATCATTATTAATGGATGGATGGAGACAGAAAATGAGAAGTAGAGCGAGAATGAAAGAGAGAAAATGAGAGGCAATGAGAGAGAGAAAGAGAGAGAGGGTAGGGGGCCCACGATTTTCAATTACTGTATCTATTTTTGTAATCTCAGGAGCTTGAAAGATATCCAGGAACCTGTGACATATGTACCAAAAACCATCCTGGATCCACAACAGAAAGGATTAGACTGGACTGTGTTGCAAGGTTGCAGCTGCTATAATTCATCAAAGTAAATGACTTTTTAAGATCCTAAAATCTTTCGATTCGCTTCAAATTGCATTAGATAACCTGAAAAAGGCCTAAATCAGCTGATTTTCACACTATTCACAAGGCCTGAAATTCACACAAGTAAAATTAATAATTAAATTTATGGGACCTGAACGAGGGGGGTGGAAGAGAAAGAGGTAGCCACCCACAGCCGTCTCACCTCCCACTAACATAACCCCAGGAAAATGTCCAGCAGGTACGTAATCATCAGATTCACCAGCCAGAACATAAATCAGCTGCTGAATCAGCAGTTAGACACAGGCAAGTAGTTAGTGCTCTTGCTGTCACCTGAAGAGACTCACCATTGATAATTGCCTGTGAGATACCAGGTACAATTACTACCAGAAGAGTGGGCATCAAGAAGACTACTGTCAATACAAACAGGAACTTGACAGGATCCCCTGTTCTTTAGAGATTTATTCTTGGAACAAACCATGATGATATTAGAACTGATGAACACAAACAACACTCATCCAGCTACTCCTATCTCCACCCAGCCGGTGGTTTTGTGCCTTATACAAGACCACAAAGCTATATCCTGTGTTAAAACAGAAGGGTATGTGTATGACTGGTTAATTATCCAGTCAGGTCATTAGCTGAATACAACCCTAGAACCTGCTGCCCCTTCCTTGGATAATCTGGATTACTTACCTCTACACAGGGCAGCGTGTGTTCTCGGGTGTAGACGTATCTCCGGGTGTCCAGAAGTTTTGTGAATGGACCTTTCACGAAGGCCGGTACTTACTAACATATACATAAATGCGCATTCAGTGGTAATGGTATGAAGCGTTGACCATCTTGATATGAGGGGTCCATTAGAAACACCATGAGATACGTGTCTGAATCGCTATAAACACCCGGATTACTGAACAAGATAAATCATCTTTTTAAGTAATGTGATAGTGTTCTTCACTGTACAAGCCTAGTAATGGATAAGTCTCTTGAGTTAGGCTTGTTATGTAAAAGACCCGACGTTACGAGATTTCCTTCCTCGCTGTACACAGGTCTATCGGTGACAGACGCTCATTGCATGGGTAAGCTGTGTGGCACAAGTGAGTGCCCACTTCTGTCATTTTTGTAGGCTGAGATAAAAATAACTGTATATACCTAGAGTATACCTGGAGAGAGTGTCAGGGATCAACGACCCCGCGGCTCGGTCTGAGACAAGGCCTCGTGGTAGATCAGGGTCTGGTCAACCAGGCAGTTATTGCTAACCGCACGCAAACTGACATATGAAGCACTGCCCATCTGGTCAGGTACTGACTTTAGGTGCCTGTCCAGTGCCTTCTTGAAGACAACCAGGGTAATCCCCCTTATGTATGCTGGGAGGCAGATGAACAGTGTTGTCTCTCTATTTCAAATACAAGGCTATAAATTATTCCACACTGACAGGGTCAACAGGAAAGGTGGTGGAGTAGCGATGTATGTCAGAGACAATTTAAATTGTTGTGTTAGACAAGATATTAAATTAGAAGCGTCAGCCACTGAATCTCTTTGGTTACAGCTTCTCGAGGGCCGAGAAAAACTAATTTTGGGTGTGATTTACAGGGCCCCAAATCTTGATAGGGAGTGCAGTAAACTTCTATGGGACGAAATTCGTAAGGCATCTACATACGAAAATGTTGTGCTAATGGGAGATTTCAACTATAGACAGATTGACTGGAGCAATTTGACAGGAAATTTAGAGTCAGGTGACTTTCTTGATACGATCCAGGATTGTTTTTTAAAACAGTTTGTGACAGAGCCAACTAGGGGAAATAACCTCCTTGACTTGGTTCTTGCCAGTAGGGAAACACTAATTAATAATCTTGAGGTTAATGATGAGCTTGGGGAAAGTGATCACAAATCACTCAGTTTTAATATATCATGGAATTCCCCTAATAATGGCAATCAAGTCTCCGTCCCTGACTTTCGCTTGGCTGATTTCATAGGACTGAAAAATTACTTAGGTGGGCTGAACTGGAATGACCTGACTAAGGGTCAGGTAGGTGGTGATGGTTGCCGATATGATGCTTTCCAGGGCATAGTTCTAGCTGCTCAGTCAAATTATGTTCCAAATAGGGAAATCAGATCAAACAAAAATGATCCTAAATGGATGAACAATAGATTAAAATATCTGATTGGTCAAAAGAGAGGCATATATAGGCAAATCAAAAGAGGAGAGGGGCAATTGAGAAATCGATATATTCAGTTAAAGAGAGAAATAAAAAAGGGAATTAGAAAAGCAAAAAGAGATTATGAGGTTAAAGTTGCAAGAGAATCGAAGACTAACCCAAAAGGATTCTTTCAGGTATACAGAAGTAAGATCAGGGACAAGATAGGCCCACTCAAAAGTTCCTCGGGTCAGCTCACTGACAGTGATAAGGAAATGTGTAGAATTTTTAACACATACTTCCTCTCAGTTTTTACACAGGAGGATACCAGCGATATTCCAGTAATGATAAATTATGTAGAACAGGACGATAATAAACTGTGAACTATTAGTGTCACAAGTGACATGGTCCTTAGGCAAATAGATAAATTAAAACCTAACAAATCCCCAGGCCCTGATGAACTGTATGCAAGGGTTCTAAAGGAATGTAAAGAGGAGCTTAGCACACCTTTGGCTAATCTTTTCAACATATCACTACAAACTGGCATGGTGCCAGATAAGTGGAAAATGGCAAATGTGATACCTATTTTCAAAACAGGTGACAGGTCCTTAGCTTCGAACTATAGACCAATAAGCCTAACCTCCATAGTGGGAAAATTTATGGAATCAATAATTGCCGAGGCAGTTCGTAGCCACCTTGAAAAGCATAAATTAATCAACGAATCTCAGCATGGTTTTACAAAGGGGCGTTCCTGCCTCACGAATTTATTAACTTTTTTCACTAAGGTATTTGAGGAGGTAGATCATGGTAATGAATATGATATTGTGTATATGGACTTCAGTAAGGCTTTTGACAGGGTCCCACATCAGAGACTATTGAGGAAAATTAAAGCACATGGAATAGGAGGAGAAATTTTTTCCTGGATAGAGGCATGGTTGACAAATAGGCAGCAGAGAGTTTGCATAAATGGGGAGAAATCAGAGTGGGGAAGTGTCACGAGCGGTGTTCCACAGGGGTCAGTGTTGGGCCCCCTGCTGTTCACAATCTACATAAACGACATAGATGAGGGCATAAAGAGCGACATCGGCAAGTTTACCGATGACACCAAAATAGGCCGTCGAATTCATTCTGACGAGGACATTCGAGTACTCCAGGAAGATTTGAATAGACTGATGCAGTGGTCGGAGAAGTGGCAAATGCAGTTTAATATAGACAAATGCAAAGTTCTAAATGTTGGACAGGACAATAACCATGCCACATATACACTAAATAATGTAGATCTTAATATTACGGATTGCGAAAAAGATTTAGGAGTTCTGGTTAGCAGTAATCTGAAACCAAGACAACAGTGCATAAGTATTCGCAATAAAGCTAATAGAATCCTTGGCTTCATATCAAGAAGCATAAATAATAGGAGTCCTCAGGTTGTTCTTCAACTCTATACATCCTTGGTTAGGCCTCATTTAGATTATGCTGCACAGTTTTGGTCACCGTATTACAGAATGGATATAAATTCTCTGGAAAATGTACAAAGGAGGATGACAAAGTTGATCCCATGTATGAGAAACCTTCCCTATGAGGATAGACTAAGGGCCCTGAAATTGCACTCTCTAGAAAGACGTAGAATTAGGGGGGATATGATTGAGGTGTATAAATGGAAGACAGGAATAAATAAAGGGGATGTATATAGTGTGCAGAAAATATCTAGCCTAGACAGGACTCGCAGCAATGGTTTTAAGTTGGAAAAATTCAGATTCAGGGAGGATATAGGAAAGTACTGGTTTGGTAATAGAGTTGTGGATGAGTGGAACAAACTCCCAAGTACCGTTATAGAGGCCAGAACGTTGTGTAGCTTTAAAAATAGGTTGGATAAATACATGAGTAGATGTGGGTGGGTGTGAGTTAGACCTGATAGCTTGTGCTACCAGGTCGGTTGCCGTGTTCCTCCCTTAAGTCAATGTGACCTGACCTGACTAGGTTGGGTGCATTGGCTTAAGCCGGTTGGAGACTTGGACCTGCCTCGCATGGGCCAGTAGGCCTTCTGCAGTGTTCCTTCGTTCTTATGTTCTTATGTTCTCAATGTACTTGTGGCGCCCCTGCTTTTCATTGGGGGAATGTTGCATCTCCTGCCGAGTCTTTTGCTTTCATAGCGAGTGATTTTCTTGTGCAAGTTTGGTACTAATCACTCTAGGATTTTCCAGGTGAATATTATCATGTATCTCTCTCGCCTGCATTCCAGGGAATACAAATCAATGGACTTCAACCGTTCCCAGCAATTTAAGAGCCTTGTCATACTTATGTGTGCTGTGAAATTTCTTTATACACTCTCCAGGTCAGCAATTTTGCCTGCCTTGAAGGGAACAGTTAGTGTAGAGCAGTATTCCAGCCTAGAGATCACAAGCGATTTGAAGAGAATCATCATGGACTTGGCGTCCCTAGTCTTTAAAAGCGAGATCGTCTGACATTATCACTCCCAGGTCCTTCACATTTCTTTTGCGCTCTATTGTATGGTTAGAATTTGTCGTATAGAATTTGTCAAGTTTTCCATATATGAGTAGTTGAAATTTCTCTTCCTTGAACTTCATATTATTTTGAATGACCCATTTGAAGATTTGGTTGATGTCCGCTTGGAGTCTTGTGGTGTCTTCGACGGAGGACACTGTCATGGCAATTCGGGTGACATCTGCAAAGGAAGACACGGAGCTATGGCTTACATCTCTATGTGGCACAGAGTTTTTTACTCTTTGTGTTCTGTTTGTCAGAAAGTTATAGATCTATCTACCAACTTTTCCTGTTACTCCTTTATCACGTATTTTGTGCTCTGTTACACCATGGTCACACTTGTCGAAAGCTTTTACAAAGTCTAAGTATACTACACTTGTATTTTGTTTATCCTTTACAGCATCCAGGACCTTGTCATAGTGGTCCAGTAGCTGGGACAAGCAAGAACGACCTGCTCTAAACCCGTGTTGCCCTGGGTTGTGTAATTGATGGATATCTAGGTGGATGGCGATCTTGCTTCTTAGAACCCTTTCAAAGATTTTTATATGGGATGTTAGTGTTATCAGTCTGTAGTTCTTTGCCATTGCTTTACTGCCATCTTTGTAGAGTGGGGCTATGTTTTTTGTTCTTAATGAGTGCGGGATGACCCCTGTGTCCAAGCTCCTTCTCCATAGAATGCTGAAGGCACGAGACAAGGGCTTCTTGCAGTTCTTAATGAACACGGAGTTACACGAGTCTGGGACTGGGGCAGAGTTGATGGGCATGTCATTTATTGCCTTTTCAAAGTCTTGTGGTGTTAGGATAATATCTGAGATTTTTGAAATGACTAAATTTTGGGTCTCATTCATAAAGAATTCATTTAGATTGTCGACCCTTAGTCTGGGTAGCGGCTCGCTGAACACTGAGTCGTGGAAATATAAACACAAATGCAGTATAATGTGATCCTTTATTGACAACGTTTCACCCACACAGAGGGCTTTCTCAAGTCACACACGGATCTACCTGGGGTTGGAAGGTACGAGAGTATTTATAGTCAGAATGTTGAGGTCAGGTGAAGAATGCTGCATCTGATGATCCACCAGGTGGGGCTATAGAGTCTTGGATAGCTTGGCAGGGGTATTGGACAAGTTGTAGACCTTCTGCAGTGTTCTATGTTCTTATGTGGGATAGCGATGAAGAAGTTTCTTGGCGAGTGGTTCAGCTATGTTATAGAAGCCATTGTTCTGGTTGAAATTGTTGGTTATAGAGATAAGCGATGATTCCAGGATTCTTCTGTATTGAGTGTTGTCTTCTGTGGCTATAAGTCTTGAGTTTCTGTAGTTAATTAAATGGTTGTGTGAATTGCGATGCTGTACACAGGCATTCCTTGTATCGTCAGTCCTGCTTGCATATTGGTGTTCTGAAATGCGTGTTTGGAGGTCTCTTGATGTTTCGCCCACATATAATTTGTTGCAGTCATTACAAGGAATTATGTATACCCCTGCAGAGGATGGAGGCTTGTCCTGTCTACTACTGGTGATGTCCTTGATGGTCGTGGTTGTGGAGGTAGATACTTGGAATGATGTTTTGGCAAAGATGTTGGAAACATGTTTGGCAATGGAGTTGTTGGGGAGGACTATGTATCTCTTCTTGGCAGTGTCTTCTCTTGGTGTGTTGAAGATGTTTAATGCCCGCCGTCTGCAGTCTCTGATGAAGTGACTAGGATAGTGGAGTTTGGAAAATACTTGTTCAATTATAGTGCATTCTTCCTCAAGGAACTCATTGCTGCAGATTCTGAGTGCACGTAGGAAGAAGCCTATAATCACACCACGTTTGGTTTTGGTGTCGTGGTGAGAGTAGAAGTGGAGAAGATCGTTTTGGTTGGTGGGTTTTCGATAGACTTTAAAACGAAGTTCGTGGTCAGCTTTGCAGAGCAGAACATCAAGGAAAGGAAGAGTGTTGTCGACTTCTTCAAGTGTGAACTGGATTGAAGGCTCGACCTGGTTGAGCTTGTCTTGGAGAGCTTGAACGTTGAAGCGTTTAGGAGTTATGAGGAGAATGTCGTCAACATAACGGAGCCAGGTGACAGACGAAGGAATAATGGTGGAGAAACGTTCGGCTTCTAGATGTTCCATGTATAAGTTCGCCAGGACTGCACTGAGTGGCGAACCCATGGGTAGTCCAAAAGTCTGCTGAAAGAGGTGATTTTCGAAGGAGAAACACGTAAAGCCAACACATAGTTCAACAAGGTCGATGAAATCGCTGGCTGGAATGGGAAGATCAAGTGAATCGTCAATTTTCCTGCGCAAGAGATCGATGGCTTGTGTAGTAGGTACTTTGGTGAATAGGGAAGTCACGTCAAGGCTGGAAAGTTTCTTGTTCCTGATGTTGATGTTGCGAATGCGATTGAGAAGATCACCTGAGTGTTTGAGATGTGCTGGACTGATAGTGCCCAAGAGTTTAGAGAGGTGTTTGGCGAGAATTCCTGAGAGCTTGTGGGGAGCACTGCCTATTCCCGAGGATATGGGCCTCAGTGGGATACCAGGCTTTTGAGTCTTTGGCAGGCCAACACTGAGTCGTATTGGGACTTTAGTATCTCACTCATGTCTTAGCTATCATCTGTGTATGTCCCATCTCGCCTAAGCAGGGCCCAATACTGGATGTTTTTTCCTTAGATTTGGCATACGAGAAGAAGCATTTTTTTTTTCAGTTTCCTTTATGGCTTTTTGTTCTTACTGCAATTCTTGTCTCCTGTAGGATTCCTTCAGCTTAAGTTCAATATTTGCAGTTTCATTGACCAGTGCCTCCCTTCGTATTTCAGATATATTGGCCCCTCTCAGCAGCTCTGTGACTGTTCCCCTTCGTCTGTATTGGGAGCGTCTCTCTCTAATTTACATCTTCTCTTTCTTTTTCTTAATGGAATGTGCCTTGAGCAGATCTCAAGACCCACAGAGCTTATTTTTTCTAGGCAAAGGTTCGGATCTGTGTTGTTCAGGATATGTTCCCAGCTTGTTTCATTTAGGACATGGTTGACGTGTTCCCATTGTATGTTTTTGTTACTGAAGTTGAATTTTATGATGACATCCTCATGACTGATATCATTTTGCTGGTCAGGAGCCCTGTGCATACGTGTCTATACCTCTATTATGTTGTGATTTGAGTGTATTGTCTTTGATACGGTTATATTATGTATCAGATCGTCGTTGTTAGTGAAGATGAGGTCCAGCGTATTTTCTTATCATACACAGCAGATGTTAGAAAGGTTATGGGAGGCCTCAAGAACATTCTACGATAAAATATATAAAACAGTATGGGATAACAGACGTCTCATGGAAGATATCTGAAGTTGTCTGATGTTCGCCAGTCCATGGCTTGGCACGAATCTTAGTCATAAGATGACCCGTCAGTGGTGCAGCATGTAAGCTGCAAGCAGGGTTGTAGCACGGGTCCATGGTCGCAGTTGCACTGACATGCTCACGTCATCTCAACTTGCCCTCTCTATAGAGTAACTCTCTCGGCTTTGGAGCTCTTGGGAGGAGAAGTTGGTCATGCAGTCGCCTTCACCATTCCCACGGTGAGCATTCGTGTTAAAGTGGTGTGCAGTTTACAGCCTTATGGCAGGGGTAGCCCTATGACAAGGGTACGGTGAGTCGTCTTCGTGTCAAGTTGTGTGCTGTTTACAGCCCTATGGTGAGGGCAGCCCAATGACAAGGGCACAGTGACTCTTTCAACTCCAGCTGAACCATTCCTGACACTTAGGCCGCATTCCGAATGCCGAAACGACTCGGAAGATTCTCTGGAGGTGCGTTGAACACATACGTACCCCTTGTGCTTGATCTGTAACTGGGTATCTGAAGTGTTTCAACCTCAGAAAATTTAAACCTACGGGATTCTGCAGTGTTGGATGCGCGATCAATAGCATACTGGAGAGAGAATGCTATAAGTTGATAGTGCCGTCACAAAATATATACCAAACACTGGAAGGATGAACAGAGGCAAGTTGATTAACGGAGAGTAGTAAAAGGATTTTACTTAGAATACAGCCTGAAGGTACGCTCTCAACCTGGACAAAGTCAGGGTAAAAGCTATTATTTATCAAGACACAGAAGTGCTTCTCTGAAGAGAAATATCTAAGGAAAAGTGGCAAATTGCCTCCAAAGTCCATAAAATGGTCTTGTGTTAGGATGTAAAGCTAGGTAGTGTCATAAGCTTTCTCACGATCTAAAGAGACTAACAGAGTAATTAACAGCAAAAGAAAAAAAAAAGCACTGCAAACGTGTGCATGTCTAAGTGGATTAAGAGGTCGAAGAAGACTGGCCTTTACGAAAAATAAATTGATGATGGGTAAGATAATATTGTATTTCTAGGTACCATACTAAACAGTGGTTAACCAGGTGCTCCCACAGCTAACATATTGCACACGACTGATGGGTCAGTAGTGAGAGACGTAGCCCTGTCGTGCCGCATAGGTAAAACTTGCGATTTTGGCATAAATAGAAACGTTCTTCTTGCCGAATAAGACAAGCTAAAATTTGTGTGTGCAATAATTTCGAAAAATCATTCTGAACCTAACGAAAAAAATATATTTCATTTTGCTTGCTTATTGTTAAATTATTGAAAACTTATCTAAAACATATTTAGTTGGATTATGCTAAATTAAATTGTTATAAGGTTACGTAAGCTTTCTAAGATTCATTTGATATAAAATTATTATTTTTTTACATTAACATAAATGAAAAATATATATATTTAAACGTATAAGAGAAAATTTTAGAAAGGACTTAATTTTAAACGAGTTCTTGCTAATTGACTAATTTTGCCTATTCGGCACGACAGCCTAAAGTACCTGGCATAAGAAAAGGTAGAAAACGGTAGTTTTCCATTGAAAAGGGAGAATCCCTTGGGACCTAATATGATTTAAAAGGTGTAAGAGAACGTCGAGTGCAGTAGTGTGTTGTAATTGACGAAGCACATGGATATGGATGCCGTTAGACCCAGATGTCAGCTGGTTCATGAAGTGAGAGATAATGTCTAGTGGAGCCGACCCCCATCCTCTCAGGTTTGGATGAAAGAAAGAAGGGGGGAGAGACGTAGCCCTTGAGATACACGAGCAGGTTGAAGCCCAAGTGCCGTGACAACCTCAACAGTGTGTGCAAGGCTATCAACAGTAACTGAATGAAAAGAAGCAGGGGTCAGGAGAGTACTTGTCAGCCAACTTCAGTACTCTTTTTCCAGACTGCATACACACAGGTAGTAGTAGTACTGATAGTGGACACGTAACTCACGAAATCGTAATGACATGATTGCAAACAAACCATGGTGCAGAAATATACCTAGTTGAATGGACCTCATTGTAGCTAGCTGATCCAGTGCCTAACGCAACGGTCTGGAGTTTTGTGACTCTGACCGCGGGTTCTAACCCCACCGTGGTATGGTTTGTGGGCACGTAAGCTTGCCAGTAAACGCGTTTTGCCATCTGTATAACCCATTCGGCATACTTCTGCCTCAAAGCACAAGCACAGCAGGAGACTTACAGGGTACATATTTTTTCTAATGTTTACCCGAGGTTTGGGCTATTGCAATTTATACTAGGGAGAGAATAGTGGTATATCAGGAAGTGCATTAGGAAAAGAAGTACAGCGGGAATAAAGTACCCAATTTGTACAATGAAACTGCCAACAAGACCGACAAGGAGTTCAGGTTTAATAATGGGAAGCAAAGACAAGAGGGAAATGAACACTATCGTGAAGATCATTTACCAATGAGCAAAGTCTAGCGCTACTCAAGAGCACGGAGAGATCTGCACAGGAGAGAATACAAATGCAAAGATCTAAATGTATAGGAGTGCTTGTGTTCAGACGTTGAAAGGAAGAGAAGTGAGAAAAGGCTCTAACTGATCTCCACGACAGTCACAGTGAGACCTCTCCACAGAATAAAAGTAAGGAAGACTTCCGACATTGTATGTTAGGGATACATAAAGAGTGTGAAGGAGGGAGATACAAAGAGTAGGCCATGTATCATTTGGCTAGATACAGGCTGCATTATAAGAAAGTGCTGAATGAATTATGAATGACGAAAAATCATTGGTCACAAAGTGCACTTATGTTATATGTGTCTTCGGGTAATAGATCGAGTGATTGCCATAAAACATAGCCATTAAACTTACCAGGAAAAACGGGAGAGTAACATTCGGAGATATCTCGAATTTCCTCCTCATTCTTTGATATTCTACATTAGTATTGCCATTTTAAAGATTAGTAATATAGTGGCAGGAGAAAGCAGTTCGTTTCTATGGGCTAGAGTCAAGTCAATGGCTCGTGGCAGCAGTATAGTAGTAATTAGGAATTTGCGTGTAAATGTAGATGAAAATGACGGATAGGAATTGGTGTAGGGGATCTCAGAGGAAGAAAATGAAAGTGGTGTGGGTCAGCATCTACGGTGGGTTTTGTCTCTTCACTACAAACCGATATTACATCAATATTTTCTGCAGACGAGGAAGCACAAGTAGTGTGATGCAAGAAGTGGAAGAGAGAGATGGAGTGATATTGGCAGCTGCCAAGATGGGAAGAGATGGAGGGAAGGTAGTGGTCTCTTGGTAAGAATCTGAGTGGAGACAAAGTAAAGTGGCGGTTTGTAGAAGTGGATGGGTTTCTACAAATGGAGAAGTTAAGCGGTAAGGCACAATGGAACGAAGAGTTAAAAGGTGGAGAAACATTTGGGGAATTGCAGATGAGGACTTCAAAAGTGATGGACGCTGGAAAGAGTACAACAACGACCTTTGGGCGCCTAGCAGCTCTGGAAGAGGAGGAGAATCGTGGAAGCCTTCCTTGGAGGCGAGGTTAAGCCACCACGGATTTCGCTCTCTTAAGAAAACCGGGCAACGGCTGGAATTAACAGGGGAGAGGGTTTGTTGGCCGCATGACTTGATTTTTATGATCAGCTGTAAAGCTAATTTAGCATTCAGCATGCGATCTGCAGTATTTGGCTGGGTGACAAATTTGCCAGCAATATCTGCACTGAAATGTTGGGCGTAGTTCCCGCACTTATAAGCGCTGACCTGCTATGAAAACTAGGGCAAGATAAAATTTTCTTTGGATTTTTAACCCCGGAGGGTTAGCCACCCAGGATAACGCAAGAAAGTCAGTACTTCATCGAGGTCTAACTTATTTCCATTGTGGTCTTCAGTCTTGTCCCCCAGGATGTGACCCACACCAGTCGACTAATACTAGGTGAATAGGACAACAGGTGTAAGAAAACGCGTCGAAATGTTTCCACCCGCCGGGAATCGAGCCCGGGCCCTCCGTGTGTGAAGCGGGAGCTTTAGCCGCCAGGCCACCGAGCCGGAAGGTCTGGGCAAACGAAAAATCAGTTTGGCATTATTACTTGCATAGCATCGACCTTGAGCGTGGCTAACGAGAGGTTCTACTTTGGTGATGGGGAGATTCTGGAGTTTAAGGGGCACGTAAGTACCCCTGTCTTCTAATAATATGCTCATTCTTCCACTATAATCTACCTTGTTCATAATTACTATCGCATTTGCTTTGTTTCGTAAGGTGAAGTCCAGAATCTTTCCTTAATTCATGGTATAACTTAAATGTTTGAGGACAATTGTTAAGTTATACCGTGAATTAAGGAAAGATCCTGGACCTCACCTTACGATAGAGACAAAGTAAATGCGACAGTAATTATGTACAAGGTAGATTATAGTAGGGAAATGAGCATGTTATTAGAAGACGGGCGAAGTTACGTGTTCTTTAAGTTGTTCTTGAATCTCTGAGCAACACTGTATAAATTCTTATTGGACTAGTGTGTGTGTGTGGGGGGGGGGGCGGGGGAGGTTGATGAGGACAGTACTGCAGCTTGAACTGAGGGAGGAATGTCAGAGGTGTTGTCAATAAAGATAACATGGGAGAGATTGTCAGCATCATTGAGTGACAACATACATCCCACTCCGGAGGGCATGGAAAGATACGGTTTGGCTAGTATGCATTATGAGAGCTTTGCTAATACCATGATCTATAAGGTAGTCGGTAAACGTTGTTGCGTTGCTTTTTTTGTGAAGAGGAAAGATTTCAGGTAACTTGATTGATATGATGTGAACGAGAAGATGGAACAATTCCAGTCAGGATAGTCTGATGTTCCGAGGTCGTCTGGGCGATGGTACCCAGCCATTCTGTCCTGTGACGAACGAAGGATCCGGAAATCGATGCCGTTTCCTGGAAGAAGCAGAGAGGAAGGTCGAAGTAGAACGAAAGTCAGAAATATCAAAAGGGTATGGGTGGACACAGGTGCTGGGGTCAGGCAACAAAGGGCGGGTAACTGAAAACCATACGAGGTTCAGAGTAGAAGAATCCGGGGAAAGAGCTCAGAGGTTGTCAAAAGTGTGTAGTCGTCTACGTGATGTCTACCTGGAGTTCGTTTCGTTGGTCAACACCTCCGCGGCTCAGTCCTCAACCAGGTGTCCAAGTGGATCAGAGCCTGATCAACCAGTCTGTTACTGCTGGCCCCACGCAATCCAATGTATGAACCACAGCCTGACTTTGGGTATCTGTTCATTTTCTTCTTGAAGACAGCCAAGGGTCTGTTAGTGATTCCCCTTATGAGTTCTCGTAATGTACTTATGGCATCCCTGCTTTCATTGGGTGTATGGTATATAAATAATTACCTTGTTCCCAATTTTCCCTCCCACCATCGAAACCAAAAAGGAATGGTTTTAACCGCTGACTAAAACAAACAATTGCAGGGCAAACAGAGGTATACACTAGTACCAACAATTGGCTCAATAGCAGCTACAGTACCAAAATAGTGCCCACTCACTGATGCTCGCTTGGCCCTGGTAGACAGGGAAGAGTGACGTTAGATTAGTCGATTGATTCAGCAGGACCAGCACTCAACGCCTCCCCTGACCTCTGTCACCTCACCAAAGAATCGTATTGCCACCTGGATAACGGTGACTACCGGTCTGTTTAATTTCCAGCAAAGAGGAAACGAATTTACGGGTCACCGATCACAACATACACAAATAGCAGTGTTCAAAATGGTAAAAAGTGTTCAAAATGTTTGGTCTCTACATGTCGTAACCATCCTGTGGGAGGTAAAGTCTCCCAGTTCGTCCATGACAGCGAAGACTGCAATCCCTCACCAAATGGAAAGAACCTGTTATCAGGGGACTTTACAGATGAGTGATGCTATGTTAGTAGTGAGTTTAGAGGCAGCAACTAAGGACAGTGACAGTGAAAAATCACATCATTCCTTGAACTGAATGCAGAATTTAGTAACATAAAGAATACTACTATACCACAGCAGGAACGATTCTTCTGACTACCAGAGAAATTAGGTATTTCTTTGAGCTTCAGAAAGATGTCCGATGAGCCAGAATGAGTTACTAAGCAACACAATTATATCAAAATCAGCATCGACATAAAGATTTCATTAACAGCCTAGCAGAACTGTCAGACATGGCAACTCCCTTAAACATGCTGAACCTCAGCTTACAAGGCTGGAAATAGAAAATTTACAAGAAGCTACAGCTAATAAGCGTATTTAAGAAAGAACGATTTAGCACGTTATTTTTCTTGTCGTGAACTAGAGACAGATGACATCGCAGTAGACTTACAAGCCTTCCAGTGAACATTGAAAATGATGTCTGCTGAGTTTGAACAGAGATTTGATGACATTGAAAGAAATTTTGAGATTTAATGAGTGCTTTAGCCTGGTGGCTAAAGCTCCCGCTTCACACACGGAGGGCCCGGGTTCGATTCCCGGCGGGTGAAAACATTTCGACACGTTTCCTTACACCTGTTGTCCTGTTCACCTAGCAGCAAATAGGTACCTGGGTGTTGGTCGACTGGTGTGGGTCGCATCCTGGGGGACAAGATTGAGGACTCCAATGGAAATAAGTTAGACAGTCCTCCATGACGCACTGACTTTCTTGGGTTATCCTGGGTGGCTAACCCTCCGGGGTTAAAAATCCGAACGAAATCTTATCTTGAGGCTTCTGGCAATAAAGAATAAATACAATACCTAAGTAAAATTAGCAAACACAGGACTACTAGAGCACACGAAACACTAATACTAACACCAAGTACTTACCAAATATTTAGCTTGAATTATATGAGGTACAGTCCGATCCAATGTCACTAGCGATAAACAATGTCACTAGCGATAAACAATGTCACTAGCGATAAACAATGTCACTAGCGATAAACAATGTCACTAGCGATAAACAATGTCACTAGCGATAAACAATGTCACTAGCGATAAACAATGTCACTAGCGATAAACAGTGTCACTAGCGATAAACAATGTCACTAGCGATGTCATTAGCGATAATGTCACTAGCGATAAACAATGTCACTAGCGATAAACAATGTCACTAGCGATAAACAATGTCACTAGCGATAAACAGTGTCACTAGCGATAAACAGTGTCACTAGCGATAAACAATGTCACTAGCGATAAACAATGTCACTAGCGATGTCATTAGCGATAATGTCACTAGCGATAAACAATGTCACTAGCGATAAACAATGTCACTAGCGATAAACAATGTCACTAGCGATAAACAGTGTCACTAGGGATAAACAGTGTCACTAGCGATAAACAATGTCACTAGCGATAAACAATGTCACTAGCGATGTCATTAGCGATAATGTCACTAGCGATAAACAATGTCACTAGCGATAAACAATGTCACTAGCGATAAACAATGTCACTAGCGATAAACAGTGTCACTAGCGATAAACAATGTCACTAGCGATAAACAATGTCACTAGCGATAAACAATGTCACTAGCGATAAACAATGTCACTAGCGATAAACAGTGTCACTAGCGATAAACAGTGTCACTAGCGATAAACAATGTCACTAGCGATAAACAGTGTCACTAGCGATAAACAGTGTCACTAGCGATAAACAATGTCACTAGCGATAAACAATGTCACTAGCGATAAACAATGTCACTAGCGATAAACAATGTCACTAGCGATAAACAATGTCACTAGCGATAAACAATGTCACTAGCGATAAACAATGTCACTAGCGATAAACAATGTCACTAGCGATGTCATTAGCGATAATGTCACTAGCGATAAACAATGTCACTAGCGATAAACAGTGTCACTAGCGATAAATAATATCACTAGCGATAAACAATGTCACTAGCGATAAACAATGTCACTAGCGATAAACAATGTCACTAGCGATAAACAATGTCACTAGCGATAAACAATGTCACTAGCGATAAACAATGTCACTAGCGATGTCATTAGCGATAATGTCACTAGCGATAAACAATGTCACTAGCGATAAACAGTGTCACTAGCGATAAACAATGTCACTAGCGATAAACAGTGTCACTAGCGATAAACAATGTCACTAGCGATAAACAATGTCACTAGCGATAAACAATGTCACTAGCGATAAACAATGTCACTAGCGATAAACAATGTCACTAGCGATGTCATTAGCGATAATGTCACTAGCGATAAACAATGTCACTAGCGATAAACAGTGTCACTAGCAATAAATAATATCACTAGCGATAAACAATGTCACTAGCGATAAACAATGTCACTAGCGATAAACAATGTCACTAGCGATAAACAATGTCACTAGCGATAAACAATGTCACTAGCGATAAACAATGTCACTAGCGATAAACAGTGTCACTAGCGATAAATAATATCACTAGCGATAAACAATGTCACTAGCGATAAACAACGTCACTAGCGATAAACAATGTCACTAGCGATAAACAATATCACTAGCGATAAACAATTAAGTCCAGGATAGTTTCTTGAATGTGGATAAATGGTTCAGAGAACCGACAAGTAGATAAATTAGACACATGTGCAACACTTGGGAATCTTTATTGAAGACATATTTCGCCACACACGGACTTCATCAGTCCATACAAAGGAGAATGGTGAAAAACAAGAGGAGTTTGAAGTAATCAGTCCCTCAGCCTTGAGTCAATTACCTCAAACTCCTCCTGTTCTTCACCATTCTCCTTTGTACATTCCTGTCAGACACAGCAACATCTTGGGATCTTAATACAGAGATTTCTTCATTTATCTAACCTTTATTTATGACCTACTTCTCCATTTGGATTTGTCAAGTGTGACACCACCTACGACTGCTGCACCTCACCTGCCTACAGTATAAAAGCCACTTCGTACATATGCTGTTCTTTTCAAGATTGATGGACTGATTACATCGACTCAAAGCAGAAGAACTGGTTACCTCAACCTTCTATTCTTTACCATTCTCCTTTCTATAGGACTGATAAAGCCATAATGTGGCTAAACGTTTCCTCGAAGATACGCAAGTGCTGCGTATGTGTTTAATTTAGGTTCATGAAGTTGATATGGAAGGATGGTCTCTTTGAAGCTCTCTGGTACATTGTATATCGTTGAAGCTCTCTGGTACACTGTTTATCGCTGAAGCTCTCTGGAACATTGTATATCGTTGAAGCTCTCTGGTACATTGTATATCGTTGAAGCTCTCTGGTACACTGTTTATCGCTGAAGCTCTCTGGTACATTGTATATCGTTAAAGCTCTCTGGTACACTGTTTATCGCTGAAGCTCTCTGGTACATTGTATATCGTTGAAGCTCTCTGGTACATTGTATATCGTTGAAGCTCTCTGGTACATTGTATATCGTTGAAGCTCTCTGGTACACTGTATATCGTTGAAGCTCTCTGGTACACTGTATATCGCTGAAGCTCTCTGGTACACTGTATATCGCTGAAGCTCTCTGGTACACTGTATATCGCTGAAGCTCTCTGGTACATTGTATATCGCTGAAGCTCTCTGGTACATTGTATATCGCTGAAGCTCTCTGGTACATTGTGTATCGTTGAAGCTCTCTGGTACACTGTATATCGTTGAAGCTCTCTGGTACACTGTATATCGCTGAAGCTCTCCGGTACACTGTATATCGCTGAAGCTCTCTTTTACATTGTATATCGCTGAAGCTCTCTGGTACATTGTATATCGCTGAAGCTCTCTGGTACATTGTATATCGCTGAAGCTCTCTGGTACATTGTATATCGTTGAAGCTCTCTGGTACATTGTATATCGCTGAAGCTCTCTGGTACATTGTACATCGCTGAAGCTTTCTGGTACATTGTATATCGTTGAAGCTCTCTGGTACATTATATATCGTTGAAGCTCTCTGGTACATTGTATATCGTTGAAGCTCTCTGGTACATTGTATATCGTTGAAGCTCTCTGGTACATTGTATATCGTTGAAGCTCTCTGGTACATTGTATATCGTTGAAGCTCTCTGGTACATTGTATATCGTTGAAGCTCTCTGGTACATTGTATATCGTTGAAGCTCTCTGGTACAGTGTATATCGCTGAAGCTCTCTGATACATTGTATATCGCTGTAGCTCTCTGGTACACTGCATATCGCTGTAGCTCTCTGGTACAGTGTATATCGTTGAAGCTCTCTGGTACAGTGTATATCGCTGAAGCTCTCTGGTACATTGTATATCGCTGTAGCACTCTGGTACACTATATCGCTGTAGGTCTCTGGTACATTGTATATCGCTGTAGCTCTCTGGTACACTGTATATCGCTGTAGCTCTCTGGTACACTATATCGCTGTAGGTCTCTGGTACATTGTATATCGCTGTAGGTCTCTGGTACATTGTATATCGCTGTAGCTCTCTGGTACATTGTATATCGCTGTAGCACTCTGGTACACTATATCGCTGTAGGTCTCTGGTACATTGTATATCGCTGTAGGTCTCTGGTACATTGTATATCGCTGTAGCTCTCTGGTACACTGTATATCGCTGTAGCTCTCTGGTACACTATATCGCTGTAGGTCTCTGGTACATTGTATATCGCTGTAGCTCTCTGGTACACTATATCGCTGAAGCTCTCTGGTACACTGTATATCGCTGTAGCTCTCTGGTACACTATATCGCTGTAGGTCTCTGGTACATTGTATATCGCTGTAGCTCTCTGGTACACTATATCGCTGAAGCTCTCTGGTACATTGTATATCGCTGTAGCTCTCTGGTATACTGTATATCGCTGTAGCTCTCTGGTACACTATATCGCTGTAGGTCTCTGGTACATTGTATATCGCTGTAGCTCTCTGGTACATTGTATATCGCTGTAGGTCTCTGGTACATTGTATATCGCTGAAGGTCTCTTGTACACTGTATATCGCTGAAGGTCTCTGGTACACTGTATATCGCTGAATGTCTCTGGTACACTATGTCACTGAAGGTCTCTGGTACACTGTATATCGCTGAAGGTCTCTGGTACACTGTATATCGCTGAAGGTCTCTGGTACACTGTATATCGCTGAAGGTCTCTGGTGCACTGTATATCGCTGAAGGTCTCTGGTACACTGTATATCGTTGAAGGTCTCTGGTACACTATGTCGCTGAAGGTCTCTGGTACACTATATCGCTGAAGGTCTCTGGTACACTATATCGCTGAAGGTCTCTGGTACACTATATCGCTGAAGGTCTCTGGTACACTATATCGCTGAAGGTCTCTGGTACACTATATCGCTGAAGGTCTCTGGTACACTGTATATCGCTGAAGGTCTCTGGTACAACATATCGCTGAAGGTCTCTGGTACACTATATTGCTGAAGGTCTCTGGTACACTATGTCGCTGAAGGTCTCTGGTACAATATATCGCTGAAGGTCTCTGGCACACTATATCGCTGAAGGTCTCTGGTACACTGTATATCGCTGAAGCTCTCTGGTACACTATATCGCTGTAGGTCTCTGGTACATTGTATATCGCTGTAGCTCTCTGGTACACTGTATATCGCTGTAGCTCTCTGGTACACTATATCGCTGTAGCTCTCTGGTACACTGTATATCGCTGTAGCTCTCTGGTACACTGTATATCGCTGAAGCTCTCTGGTACACTATATCGCTGTAGGTCTCTGGTACATTGTATATCGCTGTAGCTCTCTGGTACACTGTATATCACTGTAGCTCTCTGGTACACTATATCGCTGTAGCTCTCTGGTACATTGAATATCGCTGTAGCTCTCTGGTACATTGTATATCGCTGAAGGTCTCTGGTACACAGTATATCGCTGAAGGTCTCTGGTACACTATGTCGCTGAAGGTCTCTGGTACACTGTATATCGCTGAAGGTCTCTGGTACACTGTATATCGCTGAAGGTCTCTGGTACACTGTATATCGCTGAAGGTCTCTGGTACACTGTATATCGTTGAAGGTCTCTGGTACACTATGTCGCTGAAGGTCTCTGGTACACTATATCGCTGAAGGTCTCTGGTACAATATATCGCTGAAGGTCTCTGGTACACTATATCGCTGAAGGTCTCTGGTACACTATATCACTGAAGGTCTCTGGTACACTATATCGCTGAAGGTCTCTGATACAATATATCGCTGAAGGTCTCTGGTACACTATTTCGCTGAAGGTCTCTGGTACACTGTATATCGCTGAAGGTCTCTGGTACACTATATCGCTGAAAGTCTCTGGTACACTATATCGCTGAAGGTCTCTGGTACACTATATCGCTGAATGTCTCTGGTACACTATATCGCTGAAGGTCTCTGGTACACTACATCGCTGAAGGTCTCTGGCACACTACATCGCTGAAGGTCTCTGGTACACTATATCGCTGAAGGTCTCTGGTACACTATATCGCTGAAGGTCTCTGGTACACTATATCGCTGAAGGTCTCTGGTACACTGTATATCGCTGAAGGTATCTGGTACAACATATCGCTGAAGGTCTCTGGTACACTATATCACTGAAGGTCTCTGGTACACTATATCGCTGAAGGTATCTGGTACACTATATCACTGAAGGTCTCTGGTACACTATGTCGCTGAAGGTCTCTGGTACACTATATCGCTGAAGGTCTCTGGCACACTATATCGCTGAAGGTCTCTGGTACACTGTATATCGCTGAAGGTCTCTGGTACACTATATCACTGAAGGTCTCTGGTACACTATATCGCTGAAGGTCTCTGGTACACTATATCGCTGAAGGTCTCTGGTACACTATATCGCTGAAGGTCTCTGGTACACTATATCGCTGAAGGTCTCTGGTACACTATATCGCTGAAGGTCTCTGGTACACTATATCGCTGAAGGTCTCTGGTACACTATCGCTGAAGGTCTCTGGTACACTATATCGCTGTAGGTCTCTGGTACATTGTATATCGCTGTAGCTCTCTGGTACACTGTATATCGCTGTAGCTCTCTGGTACTCTATATCGCTGTAGGTCTATGGTACATTGTATATCGCTGTAGCTCTCTGGTACACTATATCGTTGTAGCTCTCTGGTACATTGTATATCGCTGTAGCTCTCTGGTATACTGTATATCGCTGTAGCTCTCTGGTACACTATATCGCTGTAGGTCTCTGGTACATTGTATATCGCTGTAGCTCTCTGGTACATTGTATATCGCTGTAGGTCTCTGGTACATTGTATATCGCTGAAGGTCTCTGGTACACTGTATATCGCTGAAGGTCTCTGGTACACTGTATATCGTTGAAGCTCTCTGGTACACTGTATATCGTTGAAGCTCTCTGGTACACTGTATATCGCTGAAGCTCTCTGGTACACTGTATATCGCTGAAGCTCTCTGGTACATTGTATATCGCTGAAGCTCTCTGGTACATTGTATATCGCTGAAGCTCTCTGGTACATTGTATATCGCTGAAGCTCTCTGGTACATTGTATATCATTGAAGCTCTCTGGTACATTGTATATCGCTGAAGCTCTCTGGTAAAATGTACATCGCTGAAGCTTTCTGGTACATTGTATATCGTTGAAGCTCTCTGGTACATTATATATCGTTGAAGCTCTCTGGTACATTGTATATCGTTGAAGCTCTCTGGTACATTGTATATCGTTGAAGCTCTCTGGTACATTGTATATCGTTGAAGCTCTCTGGTACATTGTATATCGTTGAAGCTCTCTGGTACATTGTATATCGTTGAAGCTCTCTGGTACATTGTATATCGTTGAAGCTCTCTGGTACATTGTATATCGTTGAAGCTCTCTGGTACATTGTATATCGCTGAAGCTCTCTGGTACACTGTATATTGCTGTAGCTCTCTGGTACACTGTATATCGCTGTAGCTCTCTGGTACACTGTATATCGCTGTAGCTCTCTGGTACATTGCATATCGCTGAAGCTCCTTGGTACATTGCATATCGCTGAAGCTCTCTGGTACATTGCATATCGCTGAAGCTCTCTGGCACAGTGTATATCGCTGAAGCTCTCTGGTACATTGTATATCGCTGTAGCTCTCTGGTACAGCGTATATCGCTGTAGCTCTCTGGTACATTGCATATCGCTGAAGCTCTCTGGTACATTGCATATCGCTGAAGCTCTCTGGTACATTGCATATCGCTGAAGCTCTCTGGTACAGTGTATATCGCTGAAGCTCTCTGGTACAGTGTATATCACTGAAGCTCTCTGGTACATTGCATATCGCTGTAGCTCTCTGGTACATTGTATATCGCTGTAGCTCTCTGGTACATTGTATATCGCTGTAGCACTCTGGTACACTATATCGCTGTAGGTCTCTGGTACATTGTATATCGCTGTAGGTCTCTGGTACATTGTATATCGCTGTAGCTCTCTGGTACACTGTATATCGCTGTAGCTCTCTGGTACACTATATCGCTGTAGGTCTCTGGTACATTGTATATCGCTGTAGCTCTCTGGTACACTATATCGCTGAAGCTCTCTGGTACATTGTATATCGCTGTAGCTCTCTGGTATACTGTGTATCGCTGTAGCTCTCTGGTACACTATATCGCTGTAGGTCTCTGGTACATTGTATATCGCTGTAGCTCTCTGGTACATTGTATATCGCTGTAGGTCTCTGGTACATTGTATATCGCTGAAGGTCTCTTGTACACTGTATATCGCTGAAGGTCTCTGGTACACTGTATATCGCTGAATGTCTCTGGTACACTATGTCACTGAAGGTCTCTGGTACACTGTATATCGCTGAAGGTCTCTGGTACACTGTATATCGCTGAAGGTCTCTGGTACACTGTATATCGCTGAAGGTCTCTGGTGCACTGTATATCGCTGAAGGTCTCTGGTACACTGTATATCGTTGAAGGTCTCTGGTACACTATGTCGCTGAAGGTCTCTGGTACACTATATCGCTGAAGGTCTCTGGTACACTATATCGCTGAAGGTCTCTGGTACACTATATCGCTGAAGGTCTCTGGTACACTATATCGCTGAAGGTCTCTGGTACACTATATCGCTGAAGGTCTCTGGTACACTGTATATCGCTGAAGGTCTCTGGTACAACATATCGCTGAAGGTCTCTGGTACACTATATTGCTGAAGGTCTCTGGTACACTATGTCGCTGAAGGTCTCTGGTACAATATATCGCTGAAGGTCTCTGGCACACTATATCGCTGAAGGTCTCTGGTACACTGTATATCGCTGAAGCTCTCTGGTACACTATATCGCTGTAGGTCTCTGGTACATTGTATATCGCTGTAGCTCTCTGGTACACTGTATATCGCTGTAGCTCTCTGGTACACTATATCGCTGTAGCTCTCTGGTACACTGTATATCGCTGTAGCTCTCTGGTACACTGTATATCGCTGAAGCTCTCTGGTACACTATATCGCTGTAGGTCTCTGGTACATTGTATATCGCTGTAGCTCTCTGGTACACTGTATATCACTGTAGCTCTCTGGTACACTATATCGCTGTAGCTCTCTGGTACATTGAATATCGCTGTAGCTCTCTGGTACATTGTATATCGCTGAAGGTCTCTGGTACACAGTATATCGCTGAAGGTCTCTGGTACACTATGTCGCTGAAGGTCTCTGGTACACTGTATATCGCTGAAGGTCTCTGGTACACTGTATATCGCTGAAGGTCTCTGGTACACTGTATATCGCTGAAGGTCTCTGGTACACTGTATATCGTTGAAGGTCTCTGGTACACTATGTCGCTGAAGGTCTCTGGTACACTATATCGCTGAAGGTCTCTGGTACAATATATCGCTGAAGGTCTCTGGTACACTATATCGCTGAAGGTCTCTGGTACACTATATCACTGAAGGTCTCTGGTACACTATATCGCTGAAGGTCTCTGATACAATATATCGCTGAAGGTCTCTGGTACACTATTTCGCTGAAGGTCTCTGGTACACTGTATATCGCTGAAGGTCTCTGGTACACTATATCGCTGAAAGTCTCTGGTACACTATATCGCTGAAGGTCTCTGGTACACTATATCGCTGAATGTCTCTGGTACACTATATCGCTGAAGGTCTCTGGTACACTACATCGCTGAAGGTCTCTGGCACACTACATCGCTGAAGGTCTCTGGTACACTATATCGCTGAAGGTCTCTGGTACACTATATCGCTGAAGGTCTCTGGTACACTATATCGCTGAAGGTCTCTGGTACACTGTATATCGCTGAAGGTATCTGGTACAACATATCGCTGAAGGTCTCTGGTACACTATATCACTGAAGGTCTCTGGTACACTATATCGCTGAAGGTATCTGGTACACTATATCACTGAAGGTCTCTGGTACACTATGTCGCTGAAGGTCTCTGGTACACTATATCGCTGAAGGTCTCTGGCACACTATATCGCTGAAGGTCTCTGGTACACTGTATATCGCTGAAGGTCTCTGGTACACTATATCGCTGAAGGTCTCTGGTACACTATATCGCTGAAGGTCTCTGGTACACTATATCGCTGAAGGTCTCTGGTACACTATATCGCTGAAGGTCTCTGGTACACTATATCGCTGAAGGTCTCTGGTACACTATATCGCTGAAGGTCTCTGGTACACTATCGCTGAAGGTCTCTGGTACACTATATCGCTGTAGGTCTCTGGTACATTGTATATCGCTGTAGCTCTCTGGTACACTGTATATCGCTGTAGCTCTCTGGTACTCTATATCGCTGTAGGTCTATGGTACATTGTATATCGCTGTAGCTCTCTGGTACACTATATCGTTGTAGCTCTCTGGTACATTGTATATCGCTGTAGCTCTCTGGTATACTGTATATCGCTGTAGCTCTCTGGTACACTATATCGCTGTAGGTCTCTGGTACATTGTATATCGCTGTAGCTCTCTGGTACATTGTATATCGCTGTAGGTCTCTGGTACATTGTATATCGCTGAAGGTCTCTGGTACACTGTATATCGCTGAAGGTCTCTGGTACACTGTATATCGTTGAAGCTCTCTGGTACACTGTATATCGTTGAAGCTCTCTGGTACACTGTATATCGCTGAAGCTCTCTGGTACACTGTATATCGCTGAAGCTCTCTGGTACATTGTATATCGCTGAAGCTCTCTGGTACATTGTATATCGCTGAAGCTCTCTGGTACATTGTATATCGCTGAAGCTCTCTGGTACATTGTATATCATTGAAGCTCTCTGGTACATTGTATATCGCTGAAGCTCTCTGGTAAAATGTACATCGCTGAAGCTTTCTGGTACATTGTATATCGTTGAAGCTCTCTGGTACATTATATATCGTTGAAGCTCTCTGGTACATTGTATATCGTTGAAGCTCTCTGGTACATTGTATATCGTTGAAGCTCTCTGGTACATTGTATATCGTTGAAGCTCTCTGGTACATTGTATATCGTTGAAGCTCTCTGGTACATTGTATATCGTTGAAGCTCTCTGGTACATTGTATATCGTTGAAGCTCTCTGGTACATTGTATATCGTTGAAGCTCTCTGGTACATTGTATATCGCTGAAGCTCTCTGGTACACTGTATATTGCTGTAGCTCTCTGGTACACTGTATATCGCTGTAGCTCTCTGGTACACTGTATATCGCTGTAGCTCTCTGGTACATTGCATATCGCTGAAGCTCCTTGGTACATTGCATATCGCTGAAGCTCTCTGGTACATTGCATATCGCTGAAGCTCTCTGGCACAGTGTATATCGCTGAAGCTCTCTGGTACATTGTATATCGCTGTAGCTCTCTGGTACAGCGTATATCGCTGTAGCTCTCTGGTACATTGCATATCGCTGAAGCTCTCTGGTACATTGCATATCGCTGAAGCTCTCTGGTACATTGCATATCGCTGAAGCTCTCTGGTACAGTGTATATCGCTGAAGCTCTCTGGTACAGTGTATATCACTGAAGCTCTCTGGTACATTGCATATCGCTGTAGCTCTCTGGTACACTGCATATCGCTGTAGCTCTCTGGTACTCTGTATATCGCTGTAGCTCTCTGGTACACTGCATATCGCTGTAGCTCTCTGGTACTCTGTATATCGCTACAGCTCTCTGGTACACTGCATATCACTGTAGCTCTCTGGTACACTGTGTATCACTGTAGCTCTCTGGTACACTGCATATCGCTGTAGCTCTCTGGTACTCTGTATATCGCTACAGCTCTCTGGTACAGTGTATATCGCTGTAGCTCTCTGGTACAGTCTATATCGCTGAAGCTCTCTGATACATTGTATATCGCTGTAGCTCTCTGGTACACTGCATATCGCTGTAGCTCTCTGGTACACTGCATATCGCTGTAGGTCTCTGGTACACTGTATATCGCTGTAGCTCTCTGATACATTGTATATCGCTGTAGCTCTCTGGTACACTGCATATCGCTGAAGCTCTCTGGTACACTGCATATCGCTGTAGCTCTCTGGTACACTGCATATCGCTGTAGCTCTCTGGTACACTGCATATCGCTGTAGCTCTCTGGTACATTGTATATCGCTGTAGCTCTCTGGTACACTGCATATCGCTGTATCTCTCTGGTACACTGTATATCGCTGTAGCTCTCTGGTACACTGTATATCGCTGAAGCTCTCTGGTACACTATATCGCTGTAGGTCTCTGGTACATTGTATATCGCTGAAGGTCTCTGGTACACTGTATATCGCTGAAGCTCTCTGGTACACTATATCGCTGTAGCTCTCTGGTACATTGTATTTCGCTGTAGCTCTCTGGTACACTGTATATCGCTGTAGCTCTCTGGTACATTGTATATCGCTGTAGCTCTCTGGTACACTGTATATCGCTGTAGCTCTCTGGTACACTATATCGCTGTAGGTCTCTGGTACATTGTATATCGCTGTAGCTCTCTGGTACACTATTTCGCTGAAGGACTCTGGTACACTGTATATCGCTGAAGGTCTCTGGTACACTATATCGCTGAAGGTCTCTGGTACACTATATCGCTGAATGTCTCTGGTACACTACATCGCTGAAGGTCTCTGGTACACTATATCACTGAAGGTCTCTGGTACACTATATCACTGAAGGTCTCTGGTACACTATATCGCTGAAGGTCTCTGGTACACTACATCGCTGAAGGTCTCTGGTACACTATATCACTGAAGGTCTCTGGTACACTATATCGCTGAAGGTCTCTGGTACACTACATCGCTGAAGGTCTCTGGTACACTATATCGCTGAAGGTCTCTGGTACACTATATCGCTGAAGGTATCTGGTACACTATATCACTGAAGGTCTCTGGTACACTATGTCGCTGAAGGTCTCTGGTACACTATATCACTGAAGGTGTCTGGCACACTATATCGCTGAAGGTCTCTGATACACTGTATATCGCTGAAGGTCTCTGGTACACTATATCACTGAAGGTCTCTGGTACACTATATCGCTGAAGGTCTCTGGTACACTATATCGCTGAAGGTCTCTGGTACACTATATCGCTGAAGGTCTCTGGTACACTATATCGCTGAAGGTCTCTTGTACACTATATCGCTGAAGGTCTCTGGTACACTATATCGCTGAAGGTCTCTGGTACACTATCGCTGAAGGTCTCTGGTACACTATATCGCTGTAAGTCTCTGGTACATTGTATATCGCTGTAGCTCTCTGGTACACTGTATATCGCTGTAGCTCTCTGGTACTCTATATCGCTGTAGGTCTATGGTACATTGTATATCGCTGTAGCTCTCTGGTACACTATATCGCTGTAGCTCTCTGGTACATTGTATATCGCTGTAGCTCTCTGGTATACTGTATATCGCTGTAGCTCTCTGGTACACTATATCGCTGTAGGTCTCTGGTACATTGTATATCGCTGTAGCTCTCTGGTACATTGTATATCGCTGAAGGTCTCTGGTACACTGTATATCGCTGAAGGTCTCTGGTACACTGTATATCGTTGAAGCTCTCTGGTACACTGTATATCGTTGAAGCTCTCTGGTACACTGTATATCGCTGAAGCTCTCTGGTACACTGTATATCGCTGAAGCTCTCTGGTACATTGTATATCGCTGAAGCTCTCTGGTACATTGTATATCGCTGAAGCTCTCTGGTACATTGTATATCGCTGAAGCTCTCTGGTACATTGTATATCATTGAAGCTCTCTGGTACATTGTATATCGCTGAAGCTCTCTGGTAAAATGTACATCGCTGAAGCTTTCTGGTACATTGTATATCGTTGAAGCTCTCTGGTACATTATATATCGTTGAAGCTCTCTGGTACATTGTATATCGTTGAAGCTCTCTGGTACATTGTATATCGTTGAAGCTCTCTGGTACATTGTATATCGTTGAAGCTCTCTGGTACATTGTATATCGTTGAAGCTCTCTGGTACATTGTATATCGTTGAAGCTCTCTGGTACATTGTATATCGTTGAAGCTCTCTGGTACATTGTATATCGCTGAAGCTCCCTGGTACACTGTATATCGCTGAAGCTCTCTGGTACACTGTATATTGCTGTAGCTCTCTGGTACACTGTATATCGCTGTAGCTCTCTGGTACACTGTATATCGCTGTAGCTCTCTGGTACATTGCATATCGCTGAAGCTCCTTGGTACATTGCATATCGCTGAAGCTCTCTGGTACATTGCATATCGCTGAAGCTCTCTGGCACAGTGTATATCGCTGAAGCTCTCTGGTACATTGTATATCGCTGTAGCTCTCTGGTACAGCGTATATCGCTGTAGCTCTCTGGTACATTGCATATCGCTGAAGCTCTCTGGTATATTGCATATCGCTGAAGCTCTCTGGTACATTGCATATCGCTGAAGCTCTCTGGTACAGTGTATATCGCTGAAGCTCTCTGGTACAGTGTATATCACTGAAGCTCTCTGGTACATTGCATATCGCTGTAGCTCTCTGGTACACTGCATATCGCTGTAGCTCTCTGGTACTCTGTATATCGCTGTAGCTCTCTGGTACACTGCATATCGCTGTAGCTCTCTGGTACTCTGTATATCGCTACAGCTCTCTGGTACACTGCATATCACTGTAGCTCTCTGGTACACTGTGTATCACTGTAGCTCTCTGGTACACTGCATATCGCTGTAGCTGTCTGGTACTCTGTATATCGCTACAGCTCTCTGGTACAGTGTATATCGCTGTAGCTCTCTGGTACAGTCTATATCGCTGAAGCTCTCTGATACATTGTATATCGCTGTAGCTCTCTGGTACACTGCATATCGCTGTAGCTCTCTGGTACACTGCATATCGCTGTAGCTCTCTGGTACACTGCATATCGCTGTAGCTCTCTGGTACATTGTATATCGCTGTAGCTCTCTGGTACACTGCATATCGCTGTATCTCTCTGGTACACTGTATATCGCTGTAGCTCTCTGGTACACTGTATATCGCTGAAGCTCTCTGGTTCACTATATCGCTGTAGGTCTCTGGTACATTGTATATCGCTGTAGCTCTCTGGTACACTGTATATCGCTGTAGCTCTCTGGTACACTATATCGCTGTAGGTCTCTGGTACATTGTATATCGCTGTAGCTCTCTGGTACACTATATCGCTGTAGCTCTCTGGTAAATTGTATATCGCTGTAGCTCTCTGGTATACTGTATATCGCTGTAGCTCTCTTGTACACTATATCGCTGTAGGTCTCTGGTACATTGTATATCGCTGTAGCTCTCTGGTACATTGTATATCGCTGTAGGTCTCTGGTACATTGTATATCGCTGAAGGTCTCTGGTACACTGTATATCGCTGAAGGTCTCTGGTACACTGTATATCGCTGAATGTCTCTGGTACACTATGTCGCTGAAGGTCTCTGGTACACTGTATATCGCCGAAGGTCTCTGGTACACTGTATATCGCTGAAGGTCTCTGGTACACTGTATATCGCTGAAGGTCTCTGGTACACTGTATATCGTTGAAGGTCTCTGGTACACTATGTCGCTGAAGGTCTCTGGTACATTATATCGCTGAAGGTCTCTGGTACAATATATTGCTGAAGGTCTCTGGTACACTATATCACTGAAGGTCTCTGGTACACTATATCGCTGAAGGTCTCTGATAGAATATATCGCTGAAGGTCTCTGGTACACTATTTCGCTGAAGGTCTCTGGTACACTGTATATCGCTGAAGGTCTCTGGTACACTATTTCGCTGAAGGTCTCTGGTACACTGTATATCGCTGAAGGTCTCTGGTACACTACACACAGGTGGAGCAGGACGGCTATATATAGGCAGGAAGAGGTGGAGGTAGTAGTAGTAGTAGTAGTAGTAGTAGTAGTAGTAGTAGTAGTACAAGAATTGTATATAATACCGACAGGATGAAATGACACATGCACAACACCCGGGCATCCCCACCGTAGACGTTTCGCCATCCAGCCAGCCACTGGACGGCGAAACGTCCACAACAAAGACAACCAGACGCCGCACATGTGTCTTAATTTCATCAGTAGTTGTAGTGTGACTTTGTCAATGGTCCAAGTCGAACCGAAACGTCGTCGTAAGCTTCTCTCTTTTATGTGCGGGTTATTTGTGTATCGTTCCAGTCACGGTATTGTGCCTTTTTGTTATTTATCTCTGGTACACTATATCGCTGAAGGTCTCTGGTACACTACATCGCTGAAGGTCTCTGGTACACTATATCGCTGAAGGTCTCTGGTACACTATATCGCTGAAGGTCTCTGGTACACTACATCGCTGAAGGTCTCTGGTACACTACATCGCTGAAGGTCTCTGGTACACAATATCGCTGAAGGTCTCTGGTACACTATATCGCTGAAGGTCTCTGGTACACTATATCGCTGAAGGTCTCTGGTACACTACATCGCTGAAGGTCGCTGGTACACTACATCGCTGTAGGTCTCTGGTACACTACATCGCTGTAGGTCTCTGGTACACTATATCGCTGTAGGTCTCTGGTACACTATATCGCTGAAGGTCTCTGGTACACTATATCGCTGAAGGTCTCTGCTACACTATATCGCTGAAGGTCTCTGGTACACTATATCGCTGAAGGTCTCTGGTACACTATATCGCTGAAGGTCTCTGGTACACTATATCTCTGAAGGTCTCTGGTACACTATATCGCTGAAGGTCTCTGGTACACTATATCGCTGAAGGTCTCTGGTACACTACATCGCTGAAGGTCTCTGGTACACTACATCGCTGAAGGTCTCTGGTACACTATATCGCTGAAGGTCTCTGGTACACTATATCGCTGAAGGTCTCTGGTACACTACATCGCTGAAGGTCTCTGGTACACTATATCACTGAAGGTCTCTGGTACACTATATCGCTGAAGGTCTCTGGTACACTATATCGCTGAAGGTCTCTGGTACACTATATCGCTGAAGGTCTCTGGTACACTATATCGCTGAAGGTCTCTGGTACACTGTATATCGCTGAAGGTCTCTGGTACACTATATCGCTGAAGGTCTCTGGTACACTATATCGCTGAAAGTCTCTGGTACACTATATCGCTGAAGGTCTCTGGTACACTATATCGCCGAAGGTCTCTGGTACACTACATCGCTGAAGGTCTCTGGTACACTATATCGCTAAAGGTCTCTGGTACACTGTATATCGCTGAAGGTCTCTGGTACAACATATCGCTGAAGGTCTCTGGTACACTATATGACTGAAGGTCTCTGGTACACTATATCGCTGAAGGTCTCTGGTACACTATATCGCTGAAGGTCTCTGGTACACTATGTCGCTGAAGGTCTCTGGTACACTATATCGCTGAAGGTCTCTGGCACACTATATCGCTGAAGGTCTCTGGTACACTGTATATCGCTGAAGCTCTCTGGTACACTATATCGCTGTAGGTCTCTGGTACATTGTATATCGCTGTAGCTCTCTGGTACACTGTATATCGCTGTAGCTCTCTGGTACACTATATCGCTGTAGCTCTCTGGTACACTGTATATCGCTGTAGCTCTCTGGTACACTGTATATCGCTGAAGCTCTCTGGTACACTATATCGCTGTAGGTCTCTGGTACATTGTATATCGCTGTAGCTCTCTGGTACACTGTATATCACTGTAGCTCTCTGGTACACTATATCGCTGTAGCTCTCTGGTTCATTGTATATCGCTGTAGCTCTCTGGTACATTGTATATCGCTGAAGGTCTCTCGTACACTGTATATCGCTGAAGGTCTCTGGTACACTATGTCGCTGAAGGTCTCTGGTACACTGTATATCGCTGAAGGTCTCTGGTACACTGTATATCGCTGAAGGTCTCTGGTACACTGTATATCGCTGAAGGTCTCTGGTACACTGTATATCGTTGAAGGTCTCTGGTACACTATGTCGCTGAAGGTCTCTGGTACACTATATCGCTGAAGGTCTCTGGTACAATATATCGCTGAAGGTCTCTGGTACAATATATCGCTGAAGGTCTCTGGTACACTATATCACTGAAGGTCTCTGGTACACTATATCGCTGAAGGTCTCTGATACAATATATCGCTGAAGGTCTCTGGTACACTATATCGCTGAAGGTCTCTGGTACACTATATCGCTGAAGGTCTCTGGTACACTATATCGCTGAAGGTCTCTGGTACACTACATCGCTGAAGGTCTCCGGTACACTATATCGCTGAAGGTCTCTGGTACACTATATCGCTGAAGGTCTCTGGTACACTGTATATCGCTGAAGGTCTCTGGTACAACATATCGCTGAAGGTCTCTGGTACACTATATCACTGAAGGTCTCTGGTACACTATATCACTGAAGGTCTCTGGTACACTATATCACTGAAGGTCTCTGGTACAATATATCGCTGAAGGTCTCTGGTACACTATATCGCTGAAGGTCTCTGGCACACTATATCGCTGAAGGTCTCTGGTACACTGTATATCGCTGAAGGTCTCTGGTACACTATATCACTGAAGGTCTCTGGTACACTATATCACTGAAGGTCTCTGGTACACTATATCGCTGAAGGTCTCTGGTACACTATATCGCTGAAGGTCTCTGGCACACTATATCGCTGAAGGTCTCTGGTACACTGTATATCGCTGAAGGTCTCTGGTACACTATATCACTGAAGGTCTCCGGTACACTATATCGCTGAAGGTCTCTGGTACACTATATCGCTGAAGGTCTCTGGTACACTATATCGCTGAAGGTCTCTGGTACACTATATCGCTGAAGGTCTCTGGTACACTATATCGCTGAAGGTCTCTGGTACACTATATCGCTGAAGGTCTCTGGTACACTATCGCTGAAGGTCTCTGGAACACTATATCGCTGAAGGTCTCTGGTACACTATATCGCTGAAGGTCTCTGGTACACTATATCGCTGAAGGTCTCTGGTACACTGTATATCGCTGAAGGTCTCTGGTACACTGTATATCGCTGAAGGTCTCTGGTACACTATATCGCTGAAGGTCTCTGGTACACTATATCGCTGAAGGTCTCTGGTACACTATATCGCTGAAGGTCTCTGGTACACAATATCACTGAAGGTCTCTGGTACACTATATCGCTGAAGGTCTCTGGTACACTATATCGCTGAAGGTCTCTGGTACACTATATCGCTGAAGGTCTCTGGTACACTATATCGCTGAAGGTCTCTGGTACACTATATCGCTGAAGGTCTCTGGTACACTATATCGCTGAAGGTCTCTGGTACACTATATCGCTGTAGGTCTCTGTTACATTGTATATCGCTGTAGCTCTCTGGTACACTGTATATCGCTGTAGCTCTCCGGTATACTGTATATCGCTGTAGGTCTCTGGTACATTGTATATCGCTCTAGCTCTCTGGTACACTATATCGCTGTAGCTCTCTGGTACATTGTATATCGCTGTAGCTCTCTGGTATACTGTATATCGCTGTAGCTCTCTGGTACACTATATCGCTGTAGGTCTCTGGTACATTGTATATTGCTGTAGCTCTCTGGTACATTGTATATCGCTGTAGGTCTCTGGTACATTGTATATCGCTGAAGGTCTCTGGTACGCTGTATATCGCTGAAGGTCTCTGGTACACTGTATATCGCTGAATGTCTCTGGTACACTATGTCGCTGAAGGTCTCTGGTACACTGTATATCGCTGAAGGTCTCTGGTACACTGTATATCGCTGAAGGTCTCTGGTACACTGTATATCGCTGAAGGTCTCTGGTACACTGTATATCGTTGAAGGTCTCTGGTACACTATGTCGCTGAAGGTCTCTGGTACATTATATCGCTGAAGGTGTCTGGTACAATATATCGCTGAAAGTCTCTGGTACACTATATCGCTGAAGGTCTCTGGTACACTATATCGCTGAAGGTCTCTGGTACACTATATCGCTGAAGGTCTCTGATACAATATATCGCTGAAGGTCTCTGGTACACTGTATATCGCTGAAGGTCTCTGGTACACTACACACAGGTGGAGCAGGACGGCTATATATAGGCAGGAAGAGGTGGAGGTAGTAGTAGTAGTAGTAGTAGTAGTAGTAGTAGTAGTAGTAGTACAAGAATTGTATATAATACCGACAGGATGAAATGACACATGCACAACACCCGGGCATCCCCACCGTAGACGTTTCGCCATCCAGCCAGCCACTGGACGGCGAAACGTCCACAACAAAGACAACCAGACGCCGCACATGTGTCTTAATTTCATCAGTAGTTGTAGTGTGACTTTGTCAATGGTCCAAGTCGGACCGAAACGTCGTCGTAAGCTTCTCTCTTTTATGTGCGGGTTATTTGTGTATCGTTCCAGTCACGGTATTGTGCCTTTTTGTTATTTATCTCTGGTACACTATATCGCTGAAGTTCTCTGGTACACTACATCGCTGAAGGTCTCTGGTACACTACATCGCTGAAGGTCTTTGGTACACTACATCGCTGAAGGTCTCTGGTACACTACATCGCTGAAGGTCTCTGGTACACTACATCGCTGAAGATCTCTGGTACACTACATCGCTGAAGGTCTCTGGTACACTATATCGCTGAAGGTCTCTGGTACACTATATCGCTGAAGGTCTCTGGTACACTATATCGCTGAAGGTCTCTGGTACACTATATCGCTGAAGGTCTCTGGTACACTATATCGCTGAAGGTCTCTGGTACACTATATCGCTGAAGGTCTCTGGTACACTATATCACTGAAGGTCTCTGGTACACTATATCGCTGAAGGTCTCTGGTGCACTATTTCTCTGAAGGTCTCTGGTACACTATATCGCTGAAGGTCTCTGGTACACTATATCGCTGAAGGTCTCTGGTACACTACATCGCTGAAGGTCTCTGGTACACTACATCACTGAAGGTCTCTGGTACACTATATCGCTGAAGGTCTCTGGTACACTATATCGCTGAAGGTCTCTGGTACACTACATCGCTGAAGGTCTCTGGTACACTATATCACTGAAGGTCTCTGGTACACTATATCGCTGAAGGTCTCTGGTACACTATATCGCTGAAGGTCTCTGGTACACTATATCGCTGAAGGTCTCTGGTACACTATATCGCTGAAGGTCTCTGGTACACTGTATATTGCTGAAGGTCTCTGGTACACTATTTCGCTGAAGGTCTCTTTTACACTATATCGCTGAAGGTCTCTGGTACACTATATCGCTGAAGGTCTCTGCTACACTATATCGCTGAAGGTCTCTGGTACACTATATCGCTGAAGGTCTCTGGTGCACTATATCGCTGAAGGTCTCTGGTACACTATATCGCCGAAGGTCTCTGGTACACTATATCGCCGAAGGTCTCTGGTACACTATATCGCCGAAGGTCTCTGGTACACTACATCGCTGAAGGTATCTGGTACACTATATCGCTGAAGGTCTCTGGTACATTGTATATCGCTGTAGCTCTCTGGTACACTGTATATCGCTGTAGCTCTCTGGTACACTGTATATCGCTGAAGCTCTCTGGTACACTATATCGCTGTAGGTCTCTGGTACATTGTATATCGCTGTAGCTCTCTGGTACACTATATCGCTGTAGCTCTCTGGTACACTGTATATCGCTGTAGCTCTCTGGTACACTGTATATCGCTGAAGCTCTCTGGTACACTATATAGCTGTAGGTCTCTGGTATATTGTATATCGCTGTAGCTCTCTGGTACACTGTATATCGCTGTAGCTCTCTGGTACACTATATCGCTGTAGCTCTCTGGTACATTGTATATCGCTGTAGGTCTCTGGTACATTGTATATCGCTGAAGGTCTCTGGTACACTGTATATCGCTGAAGGTCTCTGGTACACTGTCGCTGAAGGTCTCTGGTACACTGTATATCGCTGAAGGTCTCTGGTACACTGTATATCGCTGAAGGTCTCTGGTACACTGTATATCGCTGAAGGTCTCTGGTACACTATGTCGCTGAAGGTCTCTGGTACACTATATCGCTTAAGCTCTCTGGTACAATATATCGCTGAAGGTCTCTGGTACACTATATCGCTGAAGGTCTCTGGTACACTATATCACTGAAGGTCTCTGGTACACTATATCGCTGATGGTCTCTGATACAATATATCGCTGAAGGTCTCTGGTACACTATTTCGCTGAAGGTCTCTGGTACACTGTATATCGCTGAAGGTCTCTGGTACACTATATCACTGAAGGTCTCTGGTACATTATATCGCTGAAGGTCTCTGGTACACTATATCGCTGAAGGTCTCTGGTACACTATATCGCTGAAGGTCTCTGGTACACTACATCGCTGAAGGTCTCTGGTACACTACATCGCTGAAGGTCTCTGGTACACTATATCGCTGAAGGTCTCTGGTACACTATATCGCTGAAGGTCTCTGGTACACTGTATATCGCTGAAGGTCTCTGGTTCAACATATCGCTGAAGGTCTCTGGTACACTATATCACTGAAGGTCTCTGGTACACTATATCGCTGAAGGTCTCTGGTACACTATATCGCTGAAGGTCTCTGGTACACTATATCGCTGAAGGTCTCTGGTACACTGTATCGCTGAAGGTCTCTGGTACACTATATCGCTGAAGGTCTCTGGTACACTATATCGCTGAAGGTCTCTGGTACACTATATCACTGAAGGTCTCTGGTACACTGTATATCGCTGAAGGACTCTGGTACACTGTATATCACTGAAGGTCTCTGGTACACTATATCGCTGAAGTTCTCTGGTACACTATATCGCTGAAGGTCTCTGGTACACTATATTGCTGAAGGTCTCTGGTACACTATATCGCTGAAGGTCTCTGGTACACTATATCGCTGAAGGTCTCTGGTACACTATATCGCTGAAGGTCTCTGGTACACTATATCGCTGAAGGTCTCTGGTACACTATATCGCTGAAGGTCTCTGGTACACTATATCGCTGAAGGTCTCTGGTACACTATATCGCTGAAGGTCTGTGGTACACTATATCGCTGAAGGTCTCTGGTACACTATATCGCTGAAGGTCTCTGGTACACTATATCGCTGAAGGTCTGTGGTACACTATATCGCTGAATGTCTCTGGTACACTATATCGCTGAAGGTCTCTGGTACACTATATCGCTGAAGGTCTCTGGTACACTATATCGCTGAAGGCCTCTGGTACACTATATCGCTGAAGGTCTCTGGTACACTATATCGCTGAAGGTCTCTGGTACACTATATCGCGGAAGGTCTCTGGTACACTATATCGCTGAAGGTCTCTGGTACACTATATCGCTGAAGGTCTCTGGTACACTATATCGCTGAAGGTCTCTGGTACACTATATCGCTGAAGGTCTGTGGTACACTATATCGCTGAATGTCTCTGGTACACTATATCGTTGAAGGTCTGTGGTACACTATATCGCTGAAGGTCTCTGGTACGCTATATCGCTGAAGGTCTCTGGTACACTATATCGCTGAAGGTCTCTGGTACACTATATCGCTGAAGGTCTCTGGTACACTATATCGCTGAAGGTCTCTGGTACACTGTATATCGCTGAAGGTCTCTGGTACACTATATCGCTGAAGGTCTCTTGTACACTATATCGCTGAAGGTCTCTGGTACACTATATCGCTGAAGGTCTCTGGTACACTATATCGCTGAAGGTCGCTGGTACACTATATCGCTGAAGGTCTCTGGTACACTATATCGCTGAAGGTCTCTGGTACACTGTATATCGCTGAAGGTCTCTGGTACACTATATCGCTGAAGGTCTCTGGTACACTATATCGCTGAAGGTCTCTGGTACACTATATCGCTGAAGGTCTCTGGTACACTATATCGCTGAAGATCTCTGGTACACTATATCGCTGAAGGTCTCTGGTACACTATATCGCTGAAGGTCTCTGGTACAATATATCGCTGTAGGTCTCTGGTACAATATATCGCTGTAGGTCTCTGGTACACTATTTCGCTGAAGGTCTCAGGTACACTGTATATCGCTGAAGGTCTCTGATACAATATATCGCTGAAGGTCTCTGGTACACTATTTCGCTGAAGGTCTCTGGTACACTGTATATCGCTGAAGGTCTCTGGTACACTATATCGCTGAAGGTCTCTGGTACACTATATCGCTGAAGGTCTCTGGTACACTATATCGCTGAAGGTCTCTGGTACACTATATCGCTGAAGGTCTCTGGTACACTATATCGCTGAAAGTCTCTGGTACACTACATCGCTGAAGGTCTCTGGTACACTATATCGCTGAAGGTCTCTGGTACACTATATCGCTGAAGGTCTCTGGTACACTGTATATCGCTGAAGGTCTCTGATACAACATATCGCTGAAGGTCTCTGGTACACAATATCACTGAAGGTCTTTGGTACACTATATCACTTAAGGTCTCTGGTACACTATATCACTGAAGATCTCTGGTACACTATGTCGCTGAAGGTCTCTGGTACACTATATCGCTGAAGGTCTCTGGCACACTATATCGCTGAAGGTCTCTGGTACACTGCATATCGCTGAAGCTCTCTGGTACACTATATCGCTGTAGGTCTCTGGTACATTGTATATCGCTGTAGCTCTCTGGTACACTGTATATCGCTGTAGCTCTCTGGTACACTATATCGCTGTAGCTCTCTGGTACACTATATCGCTGTAGCTCTCTGGTACATTGTATATCGCTGTAGGTCTCTGGTACATTGTATATCGCTGAAGCTCTCTGGTACACTATATCGCTGTAGGTCTCTGGTACATTGTATATCGCTGAAGCTCTCTGGTACACTGTACATCGCTGTAGCTCTCTGGTACACTATATCGCTGTAGCTCTCTGGTACATTGTATATCGCTGTAGGTCTCTGGTACATTGTATATCGCTGAAGGTCTCTGGTACACTGTATATCGCTGAAGGTCTCTGGTACACTGTATATCGCTGAAGGTCTCTGGTACACTATGTCGCTGAAGGTCTCTCGTACACTGTATATCGCTGAAGGTCTCTGGTACACTGTATATCGCTGAAGGTCTCTGGTACACTGTATATCGCTGAAGTTCTCTGGTACACTGTATATCGTTGAAGGTCTCTGGTACACTATGTCGCTGAAGGTCTCTGGTACACTATACCGCTCAAGGTCTCTTGTACACTATACCGCTGAAGGTCTCTGGTACACTGTATATCGCTGAAGGTGTCTGGTACACTGTATATCGCTGAAGGTGTCTGGTACACTGTATATCGCTGAAGGTCTTTGGTACACCGTATATCGCTGAAGGTCTCTGGTACACTATGTCGCTGAAGGTCTCTGGTACACTATATCGCTGAAGGTCTCTGGTACACTGTATATCACTGAAGGTCTCTGGTACACTATATCGTTGAAGGTCTCTGGTACACTATGTCGCTGAAGGTCTCTGGTACACTATACCGCTCAAGGTCTCTTGTACACTATACCGCTGAAGGTCTCTGGTACACTGTATATCGCTGAAGGTCTCTGGTACACTGTATATCATTGAAGGTCTCTGGTACACTATGTCGCTGAAGGTCTCTGGTACACTATATCGCTGAAGGTCTCTGATACACTATATCGCTGAAGGTCTCTGGTACACTGTATATCACTGAAGGTCTCTTGTACACTGTATATCGCTGAAGGTCTCTGGTACACTGTATATCGCTGAAGGTCTCTGGTACACTGTATATCACTGAAGGTCTCTTGTACACTGTATATCGCTGAAGGTCTCTGGTACACTATATCGCTGAAGGTCTCTGGTACAATATATCGCTGAAGGTCTCTGGTACACTGTATATCGTTGAAGGTCTCTGGTACACTATATCGCTGAAGGTCTCAGGTACACTATATCGCTGAAGGTCTCTGGTACAATATATCGCTGAAGGTCTCTGGTACAATATATCGCTGAAGGTCTCTGCTACAATATATCGCTGAAGGTCTCCGAACACTATATCGCTGAAGGTCTCTGGTACACTATATCGCTGAAGGTCTCTGGTACACTATATCGCTGAAGGTCTCTGGTACACTGTATATCGCTGAAGGTCTCTGGTACACTATATCGCTGAAGGTCACTGGTACACTATATCGCTGAAGGTCTCTGGTACACTATATCGCTGAAGGTCTCTGGTACACTATATCGCTGAAGGTCTCTGTTACACTATATCGCTGAAGGTCTCTGGTACACTATATCGCTGAAGGTCTCTGGTACAACATATCGCTGAAGGTCTCTGGTACACTATATCGCTGAAGGTCTCTGGTACACTGTATATCGCTGAAGGTCTCTGGTACACTATATCGCTGAAGGTCTCTGGTACACTATATCGCTGAAGGACTCTGGTACACTATACCGCTCAAGGTCTCTTGTACACTATACCGCTGAAGGTCTCTGGTACACTGTATATCGCTGAAGGTGTCTGGTACACTGTATATCGCTGAAGGTCTCTGGTACACTGTATATCGCTGAAGGTCTTTGGTACACCGTATATCGCTGAAGGTCTCTGGTACACTATGTCGCTGAAGGTCTCTGGTACACTGTATATCATTGAAGGTCTCTGGTACACTATGTCGCTGAAGGTCTCTGGTACACTATATTGCTGAAGGTCTCTGATACACTATATCACTGAAGGTCTCTGGTACACTGTATATCACTGAAGGTCTCTAGTACACTGTATATCGCTGAAGGTCTCTGGTACACTGTATATCGCTGAAGGTCTTTGGTACACTATGTCGCTGAAGGTCTCTGGTACACTATATCGCTGAAGGTCTCTGGTACAATATATCGCTGAAGGTCTCTGGTACACTGTATATCGTTGAAGGTCTCTGGTACACTATATCGCTGAAGGTCTCAGGTACACTATATCGCTGAAGGTCTCTGGTACAATATATCGCTGAAGGTCTCTGGTACAATATATCGCTGAAGGTCTCTGTTACAATATATCGCTGAAGGTCTCCGAACACTATATCGCTGAAGGTCTCTGGTACACTATACCGCTGAAGGTCTCTGGTACACTATACCGCTGAAGGTCTCTGGTACACTATATCGCTGAAGGTCTCTGGTACACTATATCACTGAAGGTCTCTGGTACACTGTATATCGCTGAAGGTCTCTGGTACAATATATCGCTGAAGGTCTCTGGTACACTATATCACTGAAGGTCTCTGGTACACTATATCACTGAAGGTCTGTGGTACACTATATCGCTGAAGGTCTCTGGTACACTATGTCGCTGAAGGTCTCTTGTACACTATGTCGCTGAAGGTCTCTGGTACACTATATCGCTGAAGGTCTCTGGCACACTATATCGCTGAAGGTCTCTGGTACACTGTATATCGCTGAAGCTCTCTGCTACACTATATCGCTGTAGGTCTCTGGTACACTGTATATCGCTGTAGCTCTCTGGTACACTGTATATCGCTGTAGCTCTCTGGTACACTGTATATCGCTGAAGCTCTCTGGTACACTATATCGCTGTAGGTCTCTGGTACATTGTATATCGCTGTAGCTCTCTGGTACACTGTATATCGCTGTAGCTCTCTGGTACATTATATCGCTTAAGCTCTCTGCTACACTATATCGCTGTAGGTCTCTGGTACACTGTATATCGCTGTAGCTCTCTGGTACACTGTATATCGCTGTAGCTCTCTGGTACACTGTATATCGCTGAAGCTCTCTGGTACACTATATCGCTGTAGGTCTCTGGTACATTGTAAATCGCTGTAGGTCTCTGGTACATTGTATATCGCTGAAGGTCTCTGGTACACTGTTTATCGCTGAAGGTCTCTGGTACACTATATATCGCTGAAGGTCTCTGGTACACTGTATATCGCTGAAGGTGTGATGAATGGTTTGAAAAACCGACAAGTTGAAGATTGAGACACTTATGCAGCATATGGGAATCTTTATTCAGGAAACGTTTCGCCACACAGTGGCTTCATCAGTCCATTACAAAGAGGAAGGCGTAAGGAGAGGAGGAGTATGAGGTAATCAGTCCCTCAGCCTGGAGTCGATGTGTTCAGTCCATCAATCTTGTAGAGTGTACAGCATAGGGCCGTAGACGTGGCTTATATACTGTAGTGAGGTGACTTGAAGCAGGTGGAGGCGGGATCATAGTGGTATCATCCACTAGTCGAAGTAGGTCTTTGTCCAAAGGTTGAACAAGCGTTGAAGAATTCTTTGTAAGAAGATCCCATGATGCTGCAGTGTCTGACAGTTGTGATGAATGGTTTGATAAACCGACAAGTTGAAGATTGAGACACTTATGCAGCATATGGGAATCTTTATTCAGGAAACGTTTCGCCACACAGTGGCTTCATCAGTCCATTACAAAGAGGAAGGCGTAAGGAGAGGAGGAGTATGAGGTAATCAGTCCCTCAGCCTGGAGTCGATGTGTTCAGTCCATCAATCTTGTAGAGTGTACAGCATAGGGCCGTAGACGTGGCTTATATACTGTAGTGAGGTGACTTGAAGCAGGTGGAGGCGGGATCATAGTGGTATCATCCACTAGTCGAAGTAGGTCTTTGTCCAAAGGTTGAACAAGCGTTGAAGAATTCTTTGTAAGAAGATCCCATGATGCTGCAGTGTCTGACAGTTGTGATGAATGGTTTGAAAAACCGACAAGTTGAAGATTGAGACACTTATGCAGCATATGGGAATCTTTATTCAGGAAACGTTTCTCCACACAGTGGCTTCATCAGTCCATTACAAAGAGGAAGGCGTAAGGAGAGGAGGAGTATGAGGTAATCAGTCCCTCAGCCTGGAGTCGATGTGTTCAGTCCATCAATCTTGTAGAGTGTACAGCATAGGGCCGTAGACGTGGCTTATATACTGTAGTGAGGTGACTTGAAGCAGGTGGAGGCGGGATCATAGTGGTATCATCCACTAGTCGAAGTAGGTCTTTGTCCAAAGGTTGAACAAGCGTTGAAGAATTCTTTGTAAGAAGATCCCATGATGCTGCAGTGTCTGACAGTTGTGATGAATGGTTTGAAAAACCGACAAGTTGAAGATTGAGACACTTATGCAGCATATGGGAATCTTTATTCAGGAAACGTTTCGCCACACAGTGGCTTCATCAGTCCATTACAAAGAGGAAGGCGTAAGGAGAGGAGGAGTATGAGGTAATCAGTCCCTCAGCCTGGAGTCGATGTGTTCAGTCCATCAATCTTGTAGAGTGTACAGCATAGGGCCGTAGACGTGGCTTATATACTGTAGTGAGGTGACTTGAAGCAGGTGGAGGCGGGATCATAGTGGTATCATCCACTAGTCGAAGTAGGTCTTTGTCCAAAGGTTGAACAAGCGTTGAAGAATTCTTTGTAAGAAGATCCCATGATGCTGCAGTGTCTGACAGTTGCGATGAATGGTTTGAAAAACCGACAAGTTGAAGATTGAGACACTTATGCAGCATATGGGAATCTTTATTCAGGAAACGTTTCGCCACACAGTGGCTTCATCAGTCCATTACAAAGAGGAAGGCGTAAGGAGAGGAGGAGTATGAGGTAATCAGTCCCTCAGCCTGGAGTCGATGTGTTCAGTCCATCAATCTTGTAGAGTGTACAGCATAGGGCCGTAGACGTGGCTTATATACTGTAGTGAGGTGACTTGAAGCAGGTGGAGGCGGGATCTGATTACCTCATACTCCTCCTCTCCTTACGCCTTCCTCTTTGTAATGGACTGATGAAGCCACTGTGTGGCGAAACGTTTCCTGAATAAAGATTCCCATATGCTGCATAAGTGTCTCAATCTTCAACTTGTCGGTTTTTCAAACCATTCATCACAACTGTCAGACACTGCAGCATCATGGGATCTTCTTACAAAGAATTCTTCAACGCTTGTTCAACCTTTGGACAAAGACCTACTTCGACTAGTGGATGATACCACTATGATCCCGCCTCCGTCTGCTTCAAGTCACCTCACTACAGTATATAAGCCACGTCTACGGCCCTATGCTGTACATTCTACAAGATTGATGGACTGAACACATCGACTCCAGGCTGAGGGACTGATTACAAAGAATTCTCATACTCCTCCTCTCCTTACGCCTTCCTCTTTGTAATGGACTGATGAAGCCACTGTGTGGCGAAACGTTTCCTGAATAAAGATTCCCATATGCTGCATAAGTGTCTCAATCTTCAACTTGTCGGTTTTTCAAACCATTCATCACAACTGTCAGACACTGCAGCATCATGGGATCTTCTTACAAAGAATTCTTCAACGCTTGTTCAACCTTTGGACAAAGACCTACTTCGACTAGTGGATGATACCACTATGATCCCGCCTCCACCTGCTTCAAGTCACCTCACTACAGTATATAAGCCACGTCTACGGCCCTATGCTGTACACTCTAAAAGATTGATGGACTGAACACATCGACTCCAGGCTGAGGGACTGATTACCTCATACTCCTCCTCTCCTTACGCCTTCCTCTTTGTAATGGACTGATGAAGCCACTGTGTGGCGAAACTTTTCCTGAATAAAGATTCCCATATGCTGCATAAGTGTCTCAATCTTCAACTTGTCGGTTTTTCAAACCATTCATCACAACTGTCAGACACTGCAGCATCATGGGATCTTCTTACAAAGAATTCTTCAACGCTTGTTCAACCTTTGGACAAAGACCTACTTCGACTAGTGGATGATACCACTATGATCCCGCCTCCACCTGCTTCAAGTCACCTCACTACAGTATATAAGCCACGTCTACGGCCCTATGCTGTACACTCTACAAGATTGATGGACTGAACACATCGACTCCAGGCTGAGGGACTGATTACCTCATACTCCTCTCTCTTACGCCTTCCTCTTAGTAATGGACTGATGAAGCCACTGTGTGGCGAAACGTTTCCTGAATAAAGATTCCCATATGCTGCATAAGTGTCTCAATCTTCATCGCTGAAGGTCTCTGGTACACTGTATATCGCTGAAGGTCTCTTGTACACTGTATATCGCTGAAGGTCTCTGGTACACTGTATATCGCTGAAGGTCTCTGGTACACTGTATATCGTTGAAGGTCTCTGGTACACTATGTCGCTGAAGGTCTCTGGTACACTATATCGCTGAAGGTCTCTGGTACAATATATCGCTGAAGGTCTCTGGTACAATATATCGCTGAAGGTCTCTGGTACACTATATCACTGAAGGTCTCTTGTACACTATATCGCTGAAGGTCTCTGATGCAATATATCGCTGAAGGTCTCTGGTACACTGTTTATCGCTGAAGGTCTCTGGTACACTATATATCGCTGAAGGTCTCTGGTACACTGTATATCGCTGAAGGTCTCTGGTACACTGTATATCGCTGAAGGTCTCTGGTACACTATATCGCTGAAGGTCTCTGGTACAGTATATCGCTGAAGGTCTCTGGTACACTATATCGCTGAAGGTCTCTGGTACACTATATCGCTGAAGGTCTCTGGTACACTATATCGCTGAAGGTCTCTGGTACACTATATCGCTGAAGGTCTCTGGTACACTATATCGCTGAAGGTCTCTGGTACACTGTATATCGTTGAAGGTCTCTGGTACACTATATCACTGAAGGTCTCTGGTACACTATATCGCTGAAGGTCTCTGGTACACTATATCGCTGAAGGTCTCTGGTACACTATATCACTGAAGGTCTCTGGTACACTGTATATCGCTGAAGGTCTCTGGTACAATATATCGCTGAAGGTCTCTGGTACAATATATCGCTGAAGGTCTCTGGTACACTATATCACTGAAGGTCTCTGGTACACTATATCGCTGAAGGTCTCTGGTACACTATGTCGCTGAAGGTCTCTGGTACACTATGTCGCTGAAGGTCTCTGGTACACTATATCGCTGAAGGTCTCTGGCACACTATATCGCTGAAGGTCTCTGGTACACTGTATATCGCTGAAGCTCTCTGCTACACTATATCGCTGTAGGTCTCTGGTACACTGTATATCGCTGTAGCTCTCTGGTACACTGTATATCGCTGTAGCTCTCTGGTACACTGTATATCGCTGAAGCTCTCTGGTACACTATATCGCTGTAGGTCTCTGGTACATTGTATATCGCTGTAGCTCTCTGGTACACTGTATATCGCTGTAGCTCTCTGGTACATTATATCGCTGAAGCTCTCTGCTACACTATATCGCTGTAGGTCTCTGGTACACTGTATATCGCTGTAGCTCTCTGGTACACTGTATATCGCTGTAGCTCTCTGGTACACTGTATATCGCTGAAGCTCTCTGGTACACTATATCGCTGTAGGTCTCTGGTACATTGTAAATCGCTGTAGGTCTCTGGTACATTGTATATCGCTGAAGGTCTCTGGTACACTGTTTATCGCTGAAGGTCTCTGGTACACTATATATCGCTGAAGGTCTCTGGTACACTGTATATCGCTGAAGGTCTCTGGTACACTGTATATCGCTGAAGGTCTCTTGTACACTGTATATCGCTGAAGGTCTCTGGTACACTATATCGCTGAAGGTCTCTGGTACACTATATCGCTGAAGGTCTCTGGTACACTGTATATCGTTGAAGGTCTCTGGTACAGTATATCGCTGAAGGTCTCTGGTACACTATATCGCTGAAGGTCTCTGGTACACTATATCGCTGAAGGTCTCTGGTACACTATATCGCTGAAGGTCTCTGGTACACTGTATATCGTTGAAGGTCTCTGGTACACTATATCACTGAAGGTCTCTGGTACACTATATCGCTGAAGGTCTCTGGTACACTATATCGCTGAAGGTCTCTGGTACACTATATCGCTGAAGGTCTCTGGTACACTATATCACTGAAGGTCTCTGGTACACTATATCGCTGAAGGTCTCTGGTACACTATATCGCTGAAGGTCTCTGGTACACTGTATATCGCTGAAGGACTCTGGTACACTATTTCGCTGAAGGTCTCTGGTACACTACATCGCTGAAGGTCTCTGGTACACTATATCACTGAAGGTCTCTGGTACACTACATCGCTGAAGGTCTCTGGTACACTATATCGCTGAAGGCCTCTGGTACACTGTATATCGCTGAAGGTCTCTGGTACAACATATCGCTGAAGGTCTCTGGTACACTATATCACTGAAGGTCTCTGGTACACTATGTCGCTGAAGGTCTCTGGTACACTATATCGCTGAAGGTCTCTGTCACACTATATCGCTGAAGGTCTCTGGTACACTGTAAGGTATCGCTGAAGCTCTCTGGTACTCTCTGGTACTATATCGCTGTAGGTCTCTGGTGCATTGTATATCGGTGTAGCTCTCTGGTACACTGTATATCGCTGTAGCTCTCTGGTACACTGTATCGCTGTAGCTCTCTGGTACACTGTATATCGCTGTAGCTCTCTGGTACACTGTATATCGCTGAAGCTCTCTGGTACACTATATCGCTGTAGGTCTCTGGTACATTGTATATCGCTGAAGGTCTCTGGTACACTATATCGCTGAAGGTCTCTGGTACACTATATCGCTGAAGGTCTCTGGTACACTATATCGCTGAAGGTCTCTGGTACACTATATCGCTGAAAGTCTCTGGTACACTATATCGCTGAAGGTCTCTGGTACACTACATCGCTGAAGGTCTCTGGTACACTATATCACTGAAGGTCTCTGGTACACTGTATATCGCTGAAGGTCTCTGGTACAATATATCGCTGAAGGTCTCTGGTACACTATATCACTGAAGGTCTCTGGTACACTATATCACTGAAGGTCTGTGGTACGCTATATCGCTGAAGGTCTCTGGTACACTATATCGCTGAAGGTCTCTGGTACACTATGTCGCTGAAGGTCTCTGGTACACTATATCGCTGAAGGTCTCTGGCACACTATATCGCTGAAGGTCTCTGGTACACTGTATATCGCTGAAGCTCTCTGCTACACTATATCGCTGTAGGTCTCTGGTACACTGTATATCGCTGTAGCTCTCTGGTAAACTGTATATCGCTGTAGCTCTCTGGTAAACTGTATATCGCTGAAGCTCTCTGGTACACTATATCGCTGTAGGTCTCTGGTACATTGTATATCGCTGTAGCTCTCTGGTACACTGTATATCGCTGTAGCTCTCTGGTACACTATATCGCTGTAGCTCTCTGTTACATTGTAAATCGTTGTAGGTCTCTGGTACATTGTATATCGCTGAAGGTCTCTGGTACACTGTTTATCGCTGATGGTCTCTGGTACACTATATATCGCTGAAGGTCTCTGGTACACTGTATATCGCTGAAGGTCTCTTGTACACTGTATATCGCTGAAGGTCTCTGGTACACTGTATATCGCTGAAGGTCTCTGGTACACTGTATATCGTTGAAGGTCTCTGGTACACTATGTCGCTGAAGGTCTCTGGTACACTATATCGCTGAAGGTCTCTGGTACAATATATCGCTGAAGGTCTCTGGTACACTACATCACTGAAGGTCTCTGGTACACTATATCGCTGAAGGTCTCTGGTACACTATATCGCTGAAGGTCTCTGGTACACTACATCGCTGAAGGTCTCTGGTACACTATATCACTGAAGGTCTCTGGTACACTATATCGCTGAAGGTCTCTGGTACACTATATCGCTGAAGGTCTCTGGTACACTATATCGCTGAAGGTCTCGGGTACACTATATCGCTGAAGGTCTCTGGTACACTGTATATTGCTGAAGGTCTCTGGTACACTATTTCGCTGAAGGTCTCTTTTACACTATATCGCTGAAGGTCTCTGGTACACTATATCGCTGAAGGTCTCTGGTACACTATATCGCTGAAGGTCTCTGGTACACTATATTGCTGAAGGTCTCTGGTACACTATATCGCTGAAGGTCTCTGGTACACTATATCGCCGAAGGTCTCTGGTACACTATATCGCCGAAGGTCTCTGGTACACTATATCGCCGAAGGTCTCTGGTACACTACATCGCTGAAGGTATCTGGTACACTATATCGCTGAAGGTCTCTGGTACATTGTATATCGCTGTAGCTCTCTGGTACACTGTATATCGCTGTAGCTCTCTGGTACACTGTATATCGCTGAAGCTCTCTGGTACACTATATCGCTGTAGGTCTCTGGTACATTGTATATCGCTGTAGCTCTCTGGTACACTATATCGCTGTAGCTCTCTGGTACACTGTATATCGCTGTAGCTCTCTGGTACACTGTATATCGCTGAAGCTCTCTGGTACACTATATCGCTGTAGGTCTCTGGTATATTGTATATCGCTGTAGCTCTCTGGTACACTGTATATCGCTGTAGCTCTCTGGTACACTATATCGCTGTAGCTCTCTGGTACATTGTATATCGCTGTAGGTCTCTGGTACATTGTATATCGCTGAAGGTCTCTGGTACACTGTATATCACTGAAGGTCTCTGGTACACTGTATATCGCTGAAGGTCTCTGGTACACTGTATATCGCTGAAGGTCTCTGGTACACTGTATATCGCTGAAGGTCTCTGGTACACTGTATATCGCTGAAGGTGTGATGAATGGTTTGAAAAACCGACAAGTTGAAGATTGAGACACTTATGCAGCATATGGGAATCTTTATTCAGGAAACGTTTCGCCACACAGTGGCTTTATCAGTCCATTACAAAGAGGAAGGCGTAAGGAGAGGAGGAGTATGAGGTAATCAGTCCCTCAGCCTGGAGTCGATGTGTTCAGTCCATCAATCTTGTAGAGTGTACAGCATAGGGCCGTAGACGTGGCTTATATACTGTAGTGAGGTGACTTGAAGCAGGTGGAGGCGGGATCATAGTGGTATCATCCACTAGTCGAAGTAGGTCTTTGTCCAAAGGTTGAACAAGCGTTGAAGAATTCTTTGTAAGAAGATCCCATGATGCTGCAGTGTCTGACAGTTGTGATGAATGGTTTGATAAACCGACAAGTTGAAGATTGAGACACTTATGCAGCATATGGGAATCTTTATTCAGGAAACGTTTCGCCACACAGTGGCTTCATCAGTCCATTACAAAGAGGAAGGCGTAAGGAGAGGAGGAGTATGAGGTAATCAGTCCCTCAGCCTGGAGTCGATGTGTTCAGTCCATCAATCTTGTAGAGTGTACAGCATAGGGCCGTAGACGTGGCTTATATACTGTAGTGAGGTGACTTGAAGCAGGTGGAGGCGGGATCATAGTGGTATCATCCACTAGTCGAAGTAGGTCTTTGTCCAAAGGTTGAACAAGCGTTGAAGAATTCTTTGTAAGAAGATCCCATGATGCTGCAGTGTCTGACAGTTGTGATGAATGGTTTGAAAAACCGACAAGTTGAAGATTGAGACACTTATGCAGCATATGGGAATCTTTATTCAGGAAACGTTTCGCCACACAGTGGCTTCATCAGTCCATTACAAAGAGGAAGGCGTAAGGAGAGGAGGAGTATGAGGTAATCAGTCCCTCAGCCTGGAGTCGATGTGTTCAGTCCATCAATCTTGTAGAGTGTACAGCATAGGGCCGTAGACGTGGCTTATATACTGTAGTGAGGTGACTTGAAGCAGGTGGAGGCGGGATCATAGTGGTATCATCCACTAGTCGAAGTAGGTCTTTGTCCAAAGGTTGAACAAGCGTTGAAGAATTCTTTGTAAGAAGATCCCATGATGCTGCAGTGTCTGACAGTTGTGATGAATGGTTTGAAAAACCGACAAGTTGAAGATTGAGACACTTATGCAGCATATGGGAATCTTTATTCAGGAAACGTTTCGCCACACAGTGGCTTCATCAGTCCATTACAAAGAGGAAGGCGTAAGGAGAGGAGGAGTATGAGGTAATCAGTCCCTCAGCCTGGAGTCGATGTGTTCAGTCCATCAATCTTGTAGAGTGTACAGCATAGGGCCGTAGACGTGGCTTATATACTGTAGTGAGGTGACTTGAAGCAGGTGGAGGCGGGATCATAGTGGTATCATCCACTAGTCGAAGTAGGTCTTTGTCCAAAGGTTGAACAAGCGTTGAAGAATTCTTTGTAAGAAGATCCCATGATGCTGCAGTGTCTGACAGTTGTGATGAATGGTTTGAAAAACCGACAAGTTGAAGATTGAGACACTTATGCAGCATATGGGAATCTTTATTCAGGAAACGTTTCGCCACACAGTGGCTTCATCAGTCCATTACAAAGAGGAAGGCGTAAGGAGAGGAGGAGTATGAGGTAATCAGTCCCTCAGCCTGGAGTCGATGTGTTCAGTCCATCAATCTTGTAGAGTGTACAGCATAGGGCCGTAGACGTGGCTTATATACTGTAGTGAGGTGACTTGAAGCAGGTGGAGGCGGGATCTGATTACCTCATACTCCTCCTCTCCTTACGCCTTCCTCTTTGTAATGGACTGATGAAGCCACTGTGTGGCGAAACGTTTCCTGAATAAAGATTCCCATATGCTGCATAAGTGTCTCAATCTTCAACTTGTCGGTTTTTCAAACCATTCATCACAACTGTCAGACACTGCAGCATCATGGGATCTTCTTACAAAGAATTCTTCAACGCTTGTTCAACCTTTGGACAAAGACCTACTTCGACTAGTGGATGATACCACTATGATCCCGCCTCCGTCTGCTTCAAGTCACCTCACTACAGTATATAAGCCACGTCTACGGCCCTATGCTGTACATTCTACAAGATTGATGGACTGAACACATCGACTCCAGGCTGAGGGACTGATTACCTCATACTCCTCCTCTCCTTACGCCTTCATCTTTGTATTGGACTGATGAAGCCACTGTGTGGCGAAACGTTTCCTGAATAAAGATTCCCATATGCTGCATAAGTGTCTCAATCTTCAACTTGTCGGTTTTTCAAACCATTCATCACAACTGTCAGACACTGCAGCATCATGGGATCTTCTTACAAAGAATTCTTCAACGCTTGTTCAACCTTTGGACAAAGACCTACTTCGACTAGTGGATGATACCACTATGATCCCGCCTCCACCTGCTTCAAGTCACCTCACTACAGTATATAAGCCACGTCTACGGCCCTATGCTGTACACTCTACAAGATTGATGGACTGAACACATCGACTCCAGGCTGAGGGACTGATTACCTCATACTCCTCCTCTCCTTACGCCTTCCTCTTTGTAATGGACTGATGAAGCCACTGTGTGGCGAAACGTTTCCTGAATAAAGATTCCCATATGCTGCATAAGTGTCTCAATCTTCAACTTGTCGGTTTTTCAAACCATTCATCACAACTGTCAGACACTGCAGCATCATGGGATCTTCTTACAAAGAATTCTTCAACGCTTGTTCAACCTTTGTACAAAGACCTACTTCGACTAGTGCATGATACCACTATGATCCCGCCTCCACCTGCTTCAAGTCACCTCACTACAGTATATAAGCCACGTCTACGGCCCTATGCTGTACACTCTAAAAGATTGATGGACTGAACACATCGACTCCAGGCTGAGGGACTGATTACCTCATACTCCTCCTCTCCTTACGCCTTCCTCTTTGTAATGGACTGATGAAGCCACTGTGTGGCGAAACTTTTCCTGAATAAAGATTCCCATATGCTGCATAAGTGTCTCAATCTTCAACTTGTCGGTTTTTCAAACCATTCATCACAACTGTCAGACACTGCAGCATCATGGGATCTTCTTACAAAGAATTCTTCAACGCTTGTTCAACCTTTGGACAAAGACCTACTTCGACTAGTGGATGATACCACTATGATCCCGCCTCCACCTGCTTCAAGTCACCTCACTACAGTATATAAGCCACGTCTACGGCCCTATGCTGTACACTCTACAAGATTGATGGACTGAACACATCGACTCCAGGCTGAGGGACTGATTACCTCATACTCCTCCTCTCCTTACGCCTTCCTCTTTGTAATGGACTGATGAAGCCACTGTGTGGCGAAACGTTTCCTGAATAAAGATTCCCATATGCTGCATAAGTGTCTCAATCTTCATCGCTGAAGGTCTCTGGTACACTGTATATCGCTGAAGGTCTCTTGTACACTGTATATCGCTGAAGGTCTCTGGTACACTGTATATCGCTGAAGGTCTCTGGTACACTGTATATCGTTGAAGGTCTCTGGTACACTATGTCGCTGAAGGTCTCTGGTACACTATATCGCTGAAGGTCTCTGGTACAATATATCGCTGAAGGTCTCTGGTACAATATATCGCTGAAGGTCTCTGGTACACTATATCACTGAAGGTCTCTTGTACACTATATCGCTGAAGGTCTCTGATGCAATATATCGCTGAAGGTCTCTGGTACACTGTTTATCGCTGAAGGTCTCTGGTACACTATATATCGCTGAAGGTCTCTGGTACACTGTATATCGCTGAAGGTCTCTGGTACACTGTATATCGCTGAAGGTCTCTGGTACACTATATCGCTGAAGGTCTCTGGTACAGTATATCGCTGAAGGTCTCTGGTACACTATATCGCTGAAGGTCTCTGGTACACTATATCGCTGAAGGTCTCTGGTACACTATATCGCTGAAGGTCTCTGGTACACTATATCGCTGAAGGTCTCTGGTACACTATATCGCTGAAGGTCTCTGGTACACTGTATATCGTTGAAGGTCTCTGGTACACTATATCACTGAAGGTCTCTGGTACACTATATCGCTGAAGGTCTCTGGTACACTATAACGCTGAAGGTCTCTGGTACACTATATCACTGAAGGTCTCTGGTACACTGTATATCGCTGAAGGTCTCTGGTACAATATATCGCTGAAGGTCTCTGGTACAATATATCGCTGAAGGTCTCTGGTACACTATATCACTGAAGGTCTCTGGTACACTATATCGCTGAAGGTCTCTGGTACACTATGTCGCTGAAGGTCTCTGGTACACTATGTCGCTGAAGGTCTCTGGTACACTATATCGCTGAAGGTCTCTGGCACACTATATCGCTGAAGGTCTCTGGTACACTGTATATCGCTGAAGCTCTCTGCTACACTATATCGCTGTAGGTCTCTGGTACACTGTATATCGCTGTAGCTCTCTGGTACACTGTATATCGCTGTAGCTCTCTGGTACACTGTATATCGCTGAAGCTCTCTGGTACACTATATCGCTGTAGGTCTCTGGTACATTGTATATCGCTGTAGCTCTCTGGTACACTGTATATCGCTGTAGCTCTCTGGTACATTATATCGCTGAAGCTCTCTGCTACACTATATCGCTGTAGGTCTCTGGTACACTGTATATCGCTGTAGCTCTCTGGTACACTGTATATCGCTGTAGCTCTCTGGTACACTGTATATCGCTGAAGCTCTCTGGTACACTATATCGCTGTAGGTCTCTGGTACATTGTAAATCGCTGTAGGTCTCTGGTACATTGTATATCGCTGAAGGTCTCTGGTACACTGTTTATCGCTGAAGGTCTCTGGTACACTATATATCGCTGAAGGTCTCTGGTACACTGTATATCGCTGAAGGTCTCTGGTACACTGTATATCGCTGAAGGTCTCTTGTACACTGTATATCGCTGAAGGTCTCTGGTACACTATATCGCTGAAGGTCTCTGGTACACTATATCGCTGAAGGTCTCTGGTACACTGTATATCGTTGAAGGTCTCTGGTACAGTATATCGCTGAAGGTCTCTGGTACACTATATCGCTGAAGGTCTCTGGTACACTATATCGCTGAAGGTCTCTGGTACACTATATCGCTGAAGGTCTCTGGTACACTGTATATCGTTGAAGGTCTCTGGTACACTATATCACTGAAGGTCTCTGGTACACTATATCGCTGAAGGTCTCTGGTACACTATATCGCTGAAGGTCTCTGGTACACTATATCGCTGAAGGTCTCTGGTACAATATATCGCTGAAGGTCTCTGGTACACTATATCGCTGAAGGTCTCTGGTACACTGTATATCGCTGAAGGTCTCTGGTACACTGTATATCGCTGAAGGACTCTGGTACACTATTTCGCTGAAGGTCTCTGGTACACTACATCGCTGAAGGTCTCTGGTACACTATATCACTGAAGGTCTCTGGTACACTACATCGCTGAAGGTCTCTGGTACACTATATCGCTGAAGGCCTCTGGTACACTGTATATCGCTGAAGGTCTCTGGTACAACATATCGCTGAAGGTCTCTGGTACACTATATCACTGAAGGTCTCTGGTACACTATATCACTGAAGGTCTCTGGTACACTATATCACTGAAGGTCTCTGGTACACTATATCGCTGAAGGTCTCTGGTACACTATATCGCTGAAGGTCTCTGGTACACTATGTCGCTGAAGGTCTCTGGTACACTATATCGCTGAAGGTCTCTGTCACACTATATCGCTGAAGGTCTCTGGTACACTGTATATCGCTGAAGCTCTCTGGTACACTATATCGCTGTAGGTCTCTGGTGCATTGTATATCGGTGTAGCTCTCTGGTACACTGTATATCGCTGTAGCTCTCTGGTACACTGTATCGCTGTAGCTCTCTGGTACACTGTATATCGCTGTAGCTCTCTGGTACACTGTATATCGCTGAAGCTCTCTGGTACACTATATCGCTGTAGGTCTCTGGTACATTGTATATCGCTGAAGGTCTCTGGTACACTATATCGCTGAAGGTCTCTGGTACACTATATCGCTGAAGGTCTCTGGTACACTATATCGCTGAAGGTCTCTGGTACACTATATCGCTGAAAGTCTCTGGTACACTATATCGCTGAAGGTCTCTGGTACACTACATCGCTGAAGGTCTCTGGTACACTATATCACTGAAGGTCTCTGGTACACTGTATATCGCTGAAGGTCTCTGGTACAATATATCGCTGAAGGTCTCTGGTACACTATATCACTGAAGGTCTCTGGTACACTATATCACTGAAGGTCTGTGGTACGCTATATCGCTGAAGGTCTCTGGTACACTATATCGCTGAAGGTCTCTGGTACACTATGTCGCTGAAGGTCTCTGGTACACTATATCGCTGAAGGTCTCTGGCACACTATATCGCTGAAGGTCTCTGGTACACTGTATATCGCTGAAGCTCTCTGCTACACTATATCGCTGTAGGTCTCTGGTACACTGTATATCGCTGTAGCTCTCTGGTAAACTGTATATCGCTGTAGCTCTCTGGTAAACTGTATATCGCTGAAGCTCTCTGGTACACTATATCGCTGTAGGTCTCTGGTACATTGTATATCGCTGTAGCTCTCTGGTACACTGTATATCGCTGTAGCTCTCTGGTACACTATATCGCTGTAGCTCTCTGTTACATTGTAAATCGTTGTAGGTCTCTGGTACATTGTATATCGCTGAAGGTCTCTGGTACACTGTTTATCGCTGATGGTCTCTGGTACACTATATATCGCTGAAGGTCTCTGGTACACTGTATATCGCTGAAGGTCTCTTGTACACTGTATATCGCTGAAGGTCTCTGGTACACTGTATATCGCTGAAGGTCTCTGGTACACTGTATATCGCTGAAGGTCTCTGGTACACTGTATATCGTTGAAGGTCTCTGGTACACTATGTCGCTGAAGGTCTCTGGTACACTATATCGCTGAACGTCTCTGGTACAATATATCGCTGAAGGTCTCTGGTACACTACATCACTGAAGGTCTCTGGTACACTATATCGCTGAAGGTCTCTGGTACACTATATCGCTGAAGGTCTCTGGTACACTATATCGCTGAAGGTCTCTGGTACACTATATCGCTGAAGGTCTCTGGTACACTGTATATTGCTGAAGGTCTCTGGTACACTATTTCGCTGAAGGTCTCTTTTACACTATATCGCTGAAGGTCTCTGGTACACTATATCGCTGAAGGTCTCTGGTACACTATATCGCTGAAGGTCTCTGGTACACTATATTGCTGAAGGTCTCTGGTACACTATATCGCTGAAGGTCTCTGGTACACTATATCGCCGAAGGTCTCTGGTACACTATATCGCCGAAGGTCTCTGGTACACTATATCGCCGAAGGTCTCTGGTACACTACATCGCTGAAGGTATCTGGTACACTATATCGCTGAAGGTCTCTGGTACATTGTATATCGCTGTAGCTCTCTGGTACACTGTATATCGCTGTAGCTCTCTGGTACACTGTATATCGCTGAAGCTCTCTGGTACACTATATCGCTGTAGGTCTCTGGTACATTGTATATCGCTGTAGCTCTCTGGTTCACTATATCGCTGTAGCTCTCTGGTACACTGTATATCGCTGTAGCTCTCTGGTACACTGTATATCGCTGAAGCTCTCTGGTACACTATATCGCTGTAGGTCTCTGGTATATTGTATATCGCTGTAGCTCTCTGGTACACTGTATATCGCTGTAGCTCTCTGGTACACTATATCGCTGTAGCTCTCTGGTACATTGTATATCGCTGTAGGTCTCTGGTACATTGTATATCGCTGAAGGTCTCTGGTACACTGTATATCGCTGAAGGTCTCTGGTACACTGTATATCGCTGAAGGTCTCTGGTACACTGTATATCGCTGAAGGTCTCTGGTACACTGTATATCGCTGAAGGTCTCTGGTACACTATGTCGCTGAAGGTCTCTGGTACACTATATCGCTTAAGCTCTCTGGTACAATATATCGCTGAAGGTCTCGGGTACACTATATCGCTGAAGGTCTCGGGTACACTATATCACTGAAGGTCTCTGGTACACTATATCGCTGATGGTCTCTGATACAATATATCGCTGAAGGTCTCTGGTACACTATTTTGCTGAAGGTCTCTGGTACACTGTATATCGCTGAAGGTCTCTGGTACACTATATCACTGAAGGTCTCTGGTACATTATATCGCTGAAGGTCTCTGGTACACTATATCGCTGAAGGTCTCTGGTACACTATATCGCTGAAGGTCTCTGGTACACTACATCGCTGAAGGTCTCTGGTACACTACATCGCTGAAGGTCTCTGGTACACTATATCGCTGAAGGTCTCTGGTACACTGTATATCGCTGAAGGTCTCTGGTTCAACATATCGCTGAAGGTCTCTGGTACACTATATCACTGAAGGTCTCTGGTACACTATATCGCTGAAGGTCTCTGGTACACTATATCGCTGAAGGTCTCTGGTACACTATATCGCTGAAGGTCTGTGGTACACTATATCGCTGAATGTCTCTGGTACACTATATCGCTGAAGGTCTCTGGTACACTATATCGCTGAAGGTCTCTGGTACACTATATCGCTGAAGGCCTCTGGTACACTATATCGCTGAAGGTCTCTGGTACACTATATCGCTGAAGGTCTCTGGTACACTATATCGCGGAAGGTCTCTGGTACACTATATCGCTGAAGGTCTCTGGTACACTATATCGCTGAAGGTCTCTGGTACACTATATCGCTGAAGGTCTGTGGTACACTATATCGCTGAATGTCTCTGGTACACTATATCGTTGAAGGTCTGTGGTACACTATATCGCTGAAGGTCTCTGGTACGCTATATCGCTGAAGGTCTCTGGTACACTATATCGCTGAAGGTCTCTGGTACACTATATCGCTGATGGTCTCTGGTACACTATATCGCTGAAGGTCTCTGGTACACTGTATATCGCTGAAGGTCTCTGGTACACTATATCGCTGAAGGTCTCTTGTACACTATATCGCTGAAGGTCTCTGGTACACTATATCGCTGAAGGTCTCTGGTACACTATATCGCTGAAGGTCGCTGGTACACTATATCACTGAAGGTCTCTGGTACACTATATCGCTGAAGGTCTCTGGTACACTGTATATCGCTGAAGGTCTCTGGTACACTATATCGCTGAAGGTCTCTGGTACACTATATCGCTGAAGGTCTCTGGTACACTATATCGCTGAAGGTCTCTGGTACACTATATCGCTGAAGATCTCTGGTACACTATATCGCTGAAGGTCTCTGGTACACTATATCGCTGAAGGTCTCTGGTACAATATATCGCTGTAGGTCTTTGGTACAATATATCGCTGTAGGTCTCTGGTACACTATTTCGCTGAAGGTCTCAGGTACACTGTATATCGCTGAAGGTCTCTGATACAATATATCGCTGAAGGTCTCTGGTACACTATTTCGCTGAAGGTCTCTGGTACACTGTATATCGCTGAAGGTCTCTGGTACACTATATCGCTGAAGGTCTCTGGTACACTATATCGCTGAAGGTCTCTGGTACACTATATCGCTGAAGGTCTCTGGTACACTATATCGCTGAAGGTCTCTGGTACACTATATCGCTGAAAGTCTCTGGTACACTACATCGCTGAAGGTCTCTGGTACACTATATCGCTGAAGGTCTCTGGTACACTATATCGCTGAAGGTCTCTGGTACACTGTATATCGCTGAAGGTCTCTGATACAACATATCGCTGAAGGTCTCTGGTACACTATATCACTGAAGGTCTTTGGTACACTATATCACTTAAGGTCTCTGGTACACTATATCACTGAAGATCTCTGGTACACTATGTCGCTGAAGGTCTCTGGTACACTATATCGCTGAAGGTCTCTGGCACACTATATCGCTGAAGGTCTCTGGTACACTGCATATCGCTGAAGCTCTCTGGTACACTATATCGCTGTAGGTCTCTGGTACATTGTATATCGCTGTAGCTCTCTGGTACACTGTATATCGCTGTAGCTCTCTGGTACACTATATCGCTGTAGCTCTCTGGTACACTGTATATCGCTGTAGCTCTCTGGTACACTGTATATCGCTGTAGCTCTCTGGTACACTATATCGCTGTAGCTCTCTGGTACATTGTATATCGCTGTAGGTCTCTGGTACATTGTATATCGCTGAAGCTCTCTGGTACACTATATCGCTGTAGGTCTCTGGTACATTGTATATCGCTGAAGCTCTCTGGTACACTGTACATCGCTGTAGCTCTCTGGTACACTATATCGCTGTAGCTCTCTGGTACATTGTATATCGCTGTAGGTCTCTGGTACATTGTATATCGCTGAAGGTCTCTGGTACACTGTATATCGCTGAAGGTCTCTGGTACACTGTATATCGCTGAAGGTCTCTGGTACACTGTATATCGCTGAAGGTCTCTCGTACACTGTATATCGCTGAAGGTCTCTGGTACACTGTATATCGCTGAAGGTCTCTGGTACACTGTATATCGCTGAAGGTCTCTGGTACACTGTATATCGCTGAAGTTCTCTGGTACACTATACCGCTCAAGGTCTCTTGTACACTATACCGCTGAAGGTCTCTGGTACACTATATCGCTGAAGGTCTCTGGTACACTGTATATCGTTGAAGGTCTCTGGTACACTATATCACTGAAGGTGTCTGGTACACTATATCGCTGAAGGTCTCTGGTACACTGTATATCGCTGAAGGTCTTTGGTACACCGTATATCGCTGAAGGTCTCTGGTACACTATGTCGCTGAAGGTCTCTGGTACACTATGTCACTGAAGGTCTCTGGTACACTGTATATCATTGAAGGTCTCTGGTACACTGTATATCGCTGAAGGTCTCTGGTACACTATATCGCTGAAGGTCTCTGATACACTATATCGCTGAAGGTCTCTGGTACACTGTATATCACTGAAGGTCTCTTGTACACTGTATATCGCTGAAGGTCTCTGGTACACTGTATATCGCTGAAGGTCTTTGGTACACTATGTCGCTGAAGGTCTCTGGTACACTATATCGCTGAAGGTCTCTGGTACAATATATCGCTGAAGGTCTCTGGTACACTGTATATCGTTGAAGGTCTCTGGTACACTATATCGCTGAAGGTCTCAGGTACACTATATCGCTGAAGGTCTCTGGTACAATATATCGCTGAAGGTCTCTGGTACAATATATCGCTGAAGGTCTCTGTTACAATATATCGCTGAAGGTCTCCGAACACTATATCGCTGAAGGTCTCTGGTACACTATATCGCTGAAGGTCTCTGGTACACTATATCGCTGAAGGTCTCTGGTACACTGTATATCGCTGAAGGTCTCTGGTACACTGTATATCGCTGAAGGTCTCTGGTACACTATATCGCTGAAGGTCTCTGGTACACTATATCGCTGAAGGTCTCTGGTACACTATATTGCTGAAGGTCTCTGGTACACTATATCGCTGAAGGTCTCTGGTACACTATATCGCTGAAGGTCTCTGGTACACTATATCGCTGAAGGTCTCTGGTACACTGTATATCGCTGAAGGTCTCTGGTACACTATATCGCTGAAGGTCTCTGGTACACTATATCGCTGAAGGTCTCTGGTACACTATATCGCTGAAGGTCTCTGGTACACTATATCGCTGAAGGTCTCTGGTACACTATATCGCTGAAGGTCTCTGGTACACTACATCGCTGAAGGTCTCTGGTACACTATATCACTGAAGGTCTCTGGTACACTGTATATCGCTGAAGGTCTCTGGTACAATATATCGCTGAAGGTCTCTGGTACACTATATCACTGAAGGTCTCTGGTACACTATATCACTGAAGGTCTGTGGTACACTATATCGCTGAAGGTCTCTGGTACACTATGTCGCTGAAGGTCTCTGTTACACTATGTCGCTGAAGGTCTCTGGTACACTATATCGCTGAAGGTCTCTGGCACACTATATCGCTGAAGGTCTCTGGTACACTGTATATCGCTGAAGCTCTCTGCTACACTATATCGCTGTAGGTCTCTGGTACACTGTATATCGCTGTAGCTCTCTGGTACACTGTATATCGCTGTAGCTCTCTGGTACACTGTATATCGCTGAAGCTCTCTGGTACACTATATCGCTGTAGGTCTCTGGTACATTGTATATCGCTGTAGCTCTCTGGTACACTGTATATCGCTGTAGCTCTCTGGTACACTATATCGCTGAAGCTCTCTGCTACACTATATCGCTGTAGGTCTCTGGTACACTGTATATCGCTGTAGCTCTCTGGTACACTGTATATCGCTGTAGCTCTCTGGTACACTGTATATCGCTGAAGCTCTCTGGTACACTATATCGCTGTAGGTCTCTGGTACATTGTAAATCGCTGTAGGTCTCTGGTACATTGTATATCGCTGAAGGTCTCTGGTACACTGTTTATCGCTGAAGGTCTCTGGTACACTATATATCGCTGAAGGTCTCTGGTACACTGTGTATCGCTGAAGGTCTCTGGTACACTGTATATCGCTGAAGGTCTCTTGTACACTGTATATCGCTGAAGGTCTCTGGTACACTGTATATCGCTGAAGGTCTCTGGTACACTGTATATCGTTGAAGGTCTCTGGTACACTATGTCGCTGAAGGTCTCTGGTACACTATATCGCTGAAGGTCTCTGGTACAATATATCGCTGAAGGTCTCTGGTACAATATATCGCTGAAGGTCTCTGGTACACTATATCACTGAAGGTCTCTGGTACACTATTTCGCTGAAGGTCTCTGATGCAATATATCGCTGAAGGTCTCTGGTACACTGTTTATCGCTGAAGGTCTCTGGTACACTATATATCGCTGAAGGTCTCTGGTACACTGTATATCGCTGAAGGTCTCTGGTACACTGTATATCGCTGAAGGTCTCTGGTACACTATATCGCTGAAGGTCTCTGGTACAGTATATCGCTGAAGGTCTCTGGTACACTATATCGCTGAAGGTCTCTGGTACACTATATCGCTGAAGGTCTCTGGTACACTACATCGCTGAAGGTCTCTGGTACACTATATCGCTGAAGGTCTCTGGTACACTGTATATCGTTGAAGGTCTCTGGTACACTATATCACTGAAGGTCTCTGGTACACTATATCGCTGAAGGTCTCTGGTACACTATATCGCTGAAGGTCTCTGGTACACTATATCGCTGAAGGTCTCTGGTACAATATATCGCTGAAGGTCTCTGGTACACTATATCGCTGAAGGTCTCTGGTACACTGTATATCGCTGAAGGTCTCTGGTACACTGTATATCGCTGAAGGACTCTGGTACACTATTTCGCTGAAGGTCTCTGGTACACTACATCGCTGAAGGTCTCTGGTACACTATATCACTGAAGGTCTCTGGTACACTACATCGCTGAAGGTCTCTGGTACACTATATCGCTGAAGGCCTCTGGTACACTGTATATCGCTGAAGGTCTCTGGTACAACATAACGCTGAAGGTCTCTGGTACACTATATCACTGAAGGTCTCTGGTACACTATATCACTGAAGGTCTCTGGTACACTATATCACTGAAGGTCTCTGGTACACTATATCGCTGAAGGTCTCTGGTACACTATATCGCTGAAGGTCTCTGGTACACTATGTCGCTGAAGGTCTCTGGTACACTATTTCGCTGAAGGTCTCTGTCACAATATATCGCTGAAGGTCTCTGGTACACTGTATATCGCTGAAGCTCTCTGGTACACTATCGCTGTAGGTCTCTGGTGCATTGTATATCGGTGTAGCTCTCTGGTACACTGTATATCGCTGTAGCTCTCTGGTACACTGTATCGCTGTAGCTCTCTGGTACACTGTATATCGCTGTAGCTCTCTGGTACACTGTATATCGCTGAAGCTCTCTGGTACACTATATCGCTGTAGGTCTCTGGTACATTGTATATCGCTAAAGGTCTCTGGTACACTATATCGCTGAAGGTCTCTGGTACACTATATCGCTGAAGGTCTCTGGTACACTATATCGCTGAAGGTCTCTGGTACACTACATCGCTGAAGGTCTCTGGTACACTATATCACTGAAGGTCTCTGGTACACTGTATATCGCTGAAGGTCTCTGGTACAATATATCGCTGAATGTCTCTGGTACACTATATCGCTGAAGGTCTCTGGTACACTATGTCGCTGAAGGTCTCTGGTACACTATATCGCTGAAGGTCTCTGGCACACTATATCGCTGAAGGTCTCTGGTACACTGTATATCGCTGAAGCTCTCTGCTACACTATATCGCTGTAGGTCTCTGGTACACTGTATATCGCTGTAGCTCTCTGGTAAACTGTATATCGCTGTAGCTCTCTGGTACACTGTATATCGCTGAAGCTCTCTGGTACACTATATCGCTGTAGGTCTCTGGTACATTGTATATCGCTGTAGCTCTCTGGTACACTGTATATCGCTGTAGCTCTCTGGTACACTATATCGCTGTAGCTCTCTGTTACATTGTAAATCGCTGTAGGTCTCTGGTACATTGTATATCGCTGAAGGTCTCTGGTACACTGTTTATCGCTGAAGGTCTCTGGTACACTATATATCGCTGAAGGTCTCTGGTACACTGTATATCGCTGAAGGTCTCTGGTACACTGTATATCGCTGAAGGTCTCTTGTACACTGTATATCGCTGAAGGTCTCTGGTACACTGTATATCGCTGAAGGTCTCTGGTACACTGTATATCGTTGAAGGTCTCTGGTACACTATATCGCTGAAGGTCTCTGGTACAATATATCGCTGAAGGTCTCTGGTACAATATATCGCTGAAGGTCTCTGGTACACTATATCATTGAAGGTCTCTCGTACACTATATCGCTGAAGGTCTCTGATGCAATATATCGCTGAAGGTCTCTGGTACACTGTTTATCGCTGAAGGTCTCTGGTACACTATATATCGCTGAAGGTCTCTGGTACACTGTATACTGCTGAAGGTCTCTGGTACACTGTATATCGCTGAAGGTCTCTGGTACAGTATATCGCTGAAGGTCTCTCGTACACTATATCGCTGAAGGTCTCTGGTACACTATATCGCTGAAGGTCTCTGGTACACTACATCGCTGAAGGTCTCTGGTACACTACATCGCTGAAGGTCTCTGGTACACTATATCGCTGAAGGTCTCTGGTACACTGTATATCGTTGAAGGTCTCTGGTACACTATATCACTGAAGGTCTCTGGTACACTATATCGCTGAAGGTCTCTGGTACACTATATCGCTGAAGGTCTCTGGTACACTATATCGCTGAAGGTCTCTGGTACAATATATCGCTGAAGGTCTCTGGTACACTATATCGCTGAAGGTCTCTGGTACACTGTATATCGCTGAAGGTCTCTGGTACACTGTATATCGCTGAAGGACTCTGGTACACTATTTCGCTGAAGGTCTCTGGTACACTACACCGCTGAAGGTCTCTGGTACACTATATCACTGAAGGTCTCTGGTACACTATATCGCTGAAGGTCTCTGGTACACTATTTCGCTGAAGGTCTCTGGTACACTGTATATCGCTTAAGGTCTCTGGTACACTATATCGCTGAAGGTCTCTGGTACACTATATCGCTGAAGGTCTCTGGTACACTATATCGCTGAAGGTCTCTGGTACACTATATCGCTGAAGGTCTCTGGTACACTATATCGCTGAAGGTCTCTGGTACACTACATCGCTGAAGGTCTCTGGTACACTATATCGCTGAAGGCCTCTGGTACACTGTATATCGCTGAAGGTCTCTGGTACAACATATCGCTGAAGGTCTCTGGTACACTATATCACTGAAGGTCTCTGGTACACTATATCACTGAAGGTCTCTGGTACACTATATCACTGAAGGTCTCTGGTACACTATATCACTGAAGGTCTCTGGTACACTATATCGCTGAAGGTCTCTGGTACACTATGTCGCTGAAGGTCTCTGGTACACTATATCGCTGAAGGTCTCTGCCACACTATATCGCTGAAGGTCTCTGGTACACTGTATATCGCTGAAGCTCTCTGGTACACTATATCGCTGTAGGTCTCTGGTGCATTGTATATCGGTGTAGCTCTCTGGTACACTGTATATCGCTGTAGCTCTCTGGTACACTATATCGCTGTAGCTCTCTGGTACACTGTATATCGCTGTAGCTCTCTGGTACACTGTATATCGCTGAAGCTCTCTGGTACACTATATCGCTGTAGGTCTCTGGTACATTGTATATCGCTGTAGCTCTCTGGTACACTGTATATCTCTGTAGCTCTCTGGTACACTATATCGCTGTAGCTCTCTGGTACATTGTATATCGCTGTAGGTCTCTGGTACATTGTATATCGCTGAAGGTCTCTGGTACACTGTATATCGGTGAAGGTCTCTGGTACACTGTATATCGCTGAAGGTCTCTGGTACACTATGTCGCTGAAGGTCTCTGGTGCACTGTATATCGCTGAAGGTCTCTGGTACACTGTATATCGCTGAAGGTCTCTGGTACAATATATCGCTGAAGGTCTCTGGTACATTATATCGCTGAAGGTCTCTGGTACACTACATCACTGAAGGTCTCTGGTACACTATATCGCTGAAGGTCTCTGATACAATATATCGCTGAAGGTCTCTGGTACACTGTATATCGCTGAAGGTCTCTGGTACACTGTATATCGCTGAAGGTCTCTGGTACACTATATCGCTGAAGGTCTCTGGTACACTATATCGCTGAAGGTCTCTGGTACACTAAATCGCTGAAGGTCTCTGGTACACTATATCGCGGAAGGTCTCTGGTACACTACATCGCTGAAGGTCTCTGGTACACTACATCGCTGAAGGTCTCTGGTACACTACATCGCTGAAGGTCTCTGGTACACTACATCGCTGAAGGTCTCTGGTACACTGTATATCGCTGAAGGTCTCTGGTACAACATATCGCTGAAGGTCTCTGGTACACTATATCACTGAAGGTCTCTGGTACACTATATAGCTGAAGGTCTCTGGTACACTATATCGCTGAAGGTCTCTGGTACAATATGTCGCTGAAGGTCTCTGGTACACTATATCGCTGAAGGTCTCTGGTACACTGTATATCGCTGAAGGTCTCTGGTACACTATATCACTGAAGGTCTCTGGTACACTGTATCGCTGAAGGTCTCTGGTACACTGTATCGCTGAAGGTCTCTGGTACACTATATTGCTGATGGTCTCTGGTACACTATATCGCTGAAGGTCTCTGGTACACTATATCGGTGAAGGTCTCTCGTACACTATATCGCTGAAGGTCTCTGGTACACTATATCGCTGAAGGTCTCTGGTACACTATATCGCTGAAGGTCTCTGGTACACTATATCGCTGAAGGTCTCTGGTACACTATATCGCTGAAGGTCTCTGGTACACTATATCGCTGAAGGTCTCTGGTACACTATATCGCTGAAGGTCTCTGGTACACTGTATATCGCTGAAGGTGTCTGGTACACTATATCTCTGAAGGTCTCTGGTACACTATATCGCTGAAGATCTCTGGTACACTATATCGCTGAAGGTCTCTGGTACACTATATCGCTGAAGGTCTCTGGTACACTATATCGCTGAAGGTCTCTGGCACACTATATCGCTGAAGGTCTCTGGCACACTATATCGCTGAAGGTCTCTGGTACACTGTATATCGCTGAAGGTCTCTGGTACACTGTATATCGCTGAAGGTCTCTGGTACACTGTATATCGCTGAAGGTCTCTTGTACACTATATCGCTGAAGGTCTCTGGTACACTATATCGCTGAAGGTCTCTGGTACACTATATCGCTGAAGGTCTCTGGTACACTATATCGCTGAAGGTCTCTGGCACACTATATCGCTGAAGGTCTCTGGCACACTATATCGCTGAAGCTCTCTGCTACACTATATCGCTGTAGGTCTCTGGTACACTGTATATCGCTGTAGCTCTCTGGTACACTGTATATCGCTGTAGCTCTCTGGTACACTGTATATCGCTGAAGCTCTCTGGTACACTATATCGCTGTAGGTCTCTGGTACATTGTAAATCGCTGTAGGTCTCTGGTACATTGTATATCGCTGAAGGTCTCTGGTACACTGTTTATCGCTGAAGGTCTCTGGTACACTATATATCGCTGAAGGTCTCTGGTACACTGTGTATCGCTGAAGGTCTCTGGTACACTGTATATCGCTGAAGGTCTCTTGTACACTGTATATCGCTGAAGGTCTCTGGTACACTGTATATCGCTGAAGGTCTCTGGTACACTGTATATCGTTGAAGGTCTCTGGTACACTATGTCGCTGAAGGTCTCTGGTACACTATATCGCTGAAGGTCTCTGGTACAATATATCGCTGAAGGTCTCTGGTACAATATATCGCTGAAGGTCTCTGGTACACTATATCACTGAAGGTCTCTGGTACACTATTTCGCTGAAGGTCTCTGATGCAATATATCGCTGAAGGTCTCTGGTACACTGTTTATCGCTGAAGGTCTCTGGTACACTATATATCGCTGAAGGTCTCTGGTACACTGTATATCGCTGAAGGTCTCTGGTACACTGTATATCGCTGAAGGTCTCTGGTACACTATATCGCTGAAGGTCTCTGGTACAGTATATCGCTGAAGGTCTCTGGTACACTATATCGCTGAAGGTCTCTGGTACACTATATCGCTGAAGGTCTCTGGTACACTACATCGCTGAAGGTCTCTGGTACACTATATCGCTGAAGGTCTCTGGTACACTGTATATCGTTGAAGGTCTCTGGTACACTATATCACTGAAGGTCTCTGGTACACTATATCGCTGAAGGTCTCTGGTACACTATATCGCTGAAGGTCTCTGGTACACTATATCGCTGAAGGTCTCTGGTACAATATATCGCTGAAGGTCTCTGGTACACTATATCGCTGAAGGTCTCTGGTACACTGTATATCGCTGAAGGTCTCTGGTACACTGTATATCGCTGAAGGACTCTGGTACACTATTTCGCTGAAGGTCTCTGGTACACTACATCGCTGAAGGTCTCTGGTACACTATATCACTGAAGGTCTCTGGTACACTACATCGCTGAAGGTCTCTGGTACACTATATCGCTGAAGGCCTCTGGTACACTGTATATCGCTGAAGGTCTCTGGTACAACATAACGCTGAAGGTCTCTGGTACACTATATCACTGAAGGTCTCTGGTACACTATATCACTGAAGGTCTCTGGTACACTATATCACTGAAGGTCTCTGGTACACTATATCGCTGAAGGTCTCTGGTACACTATATCGCTGAAGGTCTCTGGTACACTATGTCGCTGAAGGTCTCTGGTACACTATTTCGCTGAAGGTCTCTGTCACAATATATCGCTGAAGGTCTCTGGTACACTGTATATCGCTGAAGCTCTCTGGTACACTATCGCTGTAGGTCTCTGGTGCATTGTATATCGGTGTAGCTCTCTGGTACACTGTATATCGCTGTAGCTCTCTGGTACACTGTATCGCTGTAGCTCTCTGGTACACTGTATATCGCTGTAGCTCTCTGGTACACTGTATATCGCTGAAGCTCTCTGGTACACTATATCGCTGTAGGTCTCTGGTACATTGTATATCGCTAAAGGTCTCTGGTACACTATATCGCTGAAGGTCTCTGGTACACTATATCGCTGAAGGTCTCTGGTACACTATATCGCTGAAGGTCTCTGGTACACTACATCGCTGAAGGTCTCTGGTACACTATATCACTGAAGGTCTCTGGTACACTGTATATCGCTGAAGGTCTCTGGTACAATATATCGCTGAATGTCTCTGGTACACTATATCGCTGAAGGTCTCTGGTACACTATGTCGCTGAAGGTCTCTGGTACACTATATCGCTGAAGGTCTCTGGCACACTATATCGCTGAAGGTCTCTGGTACACTGTATATCGCTGAAGCTCTCTGCTACACTATATCGCTCTAGGTCTCTGGTACACTGTATATCGCTGTAGCTCTCTGGTAAACTGTATATCGCTGTAGCTCTCTGGTACACTGTATATCGCTGAAGCTCTCTGGTACACTATATCGCTGTAGGTCTCTGGTACATTGTATATCGCTGTAGCTCTCTGGTACACTGTATATCGCTGTAGCTCTCTGGTACACTATATCGCTGTAGCTCTCTGTTACATTGTAAATCGCTGTAGGTCTCTGGTACATTGTATATCGCTGAAGGTCTCTGGTACACTGTTTATCGCTGAAGGTCTCTGGTACACTATATATCGCTGAAGGTCTCTGGTACACTGTATATCGCTGAAGGTCTCTGGTACACTGTATATCGCTGAAGGTCTCTTGTACACTGTATATCGCTGAAGGTCTCTGGTACACTGTATATCGCTGAAGGTCTCTGGTACACTGTATATCGTTGAAGGTCTCTGGTACACTATATCGCTGAAGGTCTCTGGTACAATATATCGCTGAAGGTCTCTGGTACAATATATCGCTGAAGGTCTCTGGTACACTATATCATTGAAGGTCTCTCGTACACTATATCGCTGAAGGTCTCTGATGCAATATATCGCTGAAGGTCTCTGGTACACTGTTTATCGCTGAAGGTCTCTGGTACACTATATATCGCTGAAGGTCTCTGGTACACTGTATACTGCTGAAGGTCTCTGGTACACTGTATATCGCTGAAGGTCTCTGGTACAGTATATCGCTGAAGGTCTCTCGTACACTATATCGCTGAAGGTCTCTGGTACACTATATCGCTGAAGGTCTCTGGTACACTACATCGCTGAAGGTCTCTGGTACACTACATCGCTGAAGGTCTCTGGTACACTATATCGCTGAAGGTCTCTGGTACACTGTATATCGTTGAAGGTCTCTGGTACACTATATCACTGAAGGTCTCTGGTACACTATATCGCTGAAGGTCTCTGGTACACTATATCGCTGAAGGTCTCTGGTACACTATATCGCTGAAGGTCTCTGGTACAATATATCGCTGAAGGTCTCTGGTACACTATATCGCTGAAGGTCTCTGGTACACTGTATATCGCTGAAGGTCTCTGGTACACTGTATATCGCTGAAGGACTCTGGTACACTATTTCGCTGAAGGTCTCTGGTACACTACACCGCTGAAGGTCTCTGGTACACTATATCACTGAAGGTCTCTGGTACACTATATCGCTGAAGGTCTCTGGTACACTATTTCGCTGAAGGTCTCTGGTACACTGTATATCGCTTAAGGTCTCTGGTACACTATATCGCTGAAGGTCTCTGGTACACTATATCGCTGAAGGTCTCTGGTACACTATATCGCTGAAGGTCTCTGGTACACTATATCGCTGAAGGTCTCTGGTACACTATATCGCTGAAGGTCTCTGGTACACTACATCGCTGAAGGTCTCTGGTACACTATATCGCTGAAGGCCTCTGGTACACTGTATATCGCTGAAGGTCTCTGGTACAACATATCGCTGAAGGTCTCTGGTACACTATATCACTGAAGGTCTCTGGTACACTATATCACTGAAGGTCTCTGGTACACTATATCACTGAAGGTCTCTGGTACACTATATCACTGAAGGTCTCTGGTACACTATATCGCTGAAGGTCTCTGGTACACTATGTCGCTGAAGGTCTCTGGTACACTATATCGCTGAAGGTCTCTGCCACACTATATCGCTGAAGGTCTCTGGTACACTGTATATCGCTGAAGCTCTCTGGTACACTATATCGCTGTAGGTCTCTGGTGCATTGTATATCGGTGTAGCTCTCTGGTACACTGTATATCGCTGTAGCTCTCTGGTACACTATATCGCTGTAGCTCTCTGGTACACTGTATATCGCTGTAGCTCTCTGGTACACTGTATATCGCTGAAGCTCTCTGGTACACTATATCGCTGTAGGTCTCTGGTACATTGTATATCGCTGTAGCTCTCTGGTACACTGTATATCTCTGTAGCTCTCTGGTACACTATATCGCTGTAGCTCTCTGGTACATTGTATATCGCTGTAGGTCTCTGGTACATTGTATATCGCTGAAGGTCTCTGGTACACTGTATATCGGTGAAGGTCTCTGGTACACTGTATATCGCTGAAGGTCTCTGGTACACTATGTCGCTGAAGGTCTCTGGTGCACTGTATATCGCTGAAGGTCTCTGGTACACTGTATATCGCTGAAGGTCTCTGGTACAATATATCGCTGAAGGTCTCTGGTACATTATATCGCTGAAGGTCTCTGGTACACTACATCACTGAAGGTCTCTGGTACACTATATCGCTGAAGGTCTCTGATACAATATATCGCTGAAGGTCTCTGGTACACTGTATATCGCTGAAGGTCTCTGGTACACTGTATATCGCTGAAGGTCTCTGGTACACTATATCGCTGAAGGTCTCTGGTACACTATATCGCTGAAGGTCTCTGGTACACTAAATCGCTGAAGGTCTCTGGTACACTATATCGCGGAAGGTCTCTGGTACACTACATCGCTGAAGGTCTCTGGTACACTACATCGCTGAAGGTCTCTGGTACACTACATCGCTGAAGGTCTCTGGTACACTACATCGCTGAAGGTCTCTGGTACACTGTATATCGCTGAAGGTCTCTGGTACAACATATCGCTGAAGGTCTCTGGTACACTATATCACTGAAGGTCTCTGGTACACTATATAGCTGAAGGTCTCTGGTACACTATATCGCTGAAGGTCTCTGGTACAATATGTCGCTGAAGGTCTCTGGTACACTATATCGCTGAAGGTCTCTGGTACACTGTATATCGCTGAAGGTCTCTGGTACACTATATCACTGAAGGTCTCTGGTACACTGTATCGCTGAAGGTCTCTGGTACACTGTATCGCTGAAGGTCTCTGGTACACTATATTGCTGATGGTCTCTGGTACACTATATCGCTGAAGGTCTCTGGTACACTATATCGGTGAAGGTCTCTCGTACACTATATCGCTGAAGGTCTCTGGTACACTATATCGCTGAATGTCTCTGGTACACTATATCGCTGAAGGTCTCTGGTACACTATATCGCTGAAGGTCTCTGGTACACTATATCGCTGAAGGTCTCTGGTACACTATATCGCTGAAGGTCTCTGGTACACTATATCGCTGAAGGTCTCTGGTACACTGTATATCGCTGAAGGTGTCTGGTACACTATATCTCTGAAGGTCTCTGGTACACTATATCGCTGAAGATCTCTGGTACACTATATCGCTGAAGGTCTCTGGTACACTATATCGCTGAAGGTCTCTGGTACACTATATCGCTGAAGGTCTCTGGCACACTATATCGCTGAAGGTCTCTGGCACACTATATCGCTGAAGGTCTCTGGTACACTGTATATCGCTGAAGGTCTCTGGTACACTGTATATCGCTGAAGGTCTCTGGTACACTGTATATCGCTGAAGGTCTCTTGTACACTATATCGCTGAAGGTCTCTGGTACACTATATCGCTGAAGGTCTCTGTTACAATATATCGCTGAAGGTCTCTGGTACACTGTATATCGTTGAAGGTCTCTGGTACACTATATCGCTGAAGGTCTCTGGTACACTATATCGCTGAAGGTCTCTGGTACAATATATCGCTGAAGGTCTCTGGTACAATATATCGCTGAAGGTCTCTGGTACAATATATCGCTGAAGGTCTCTGAACACTATATTGCTGAAGGTCTCTGGTACACTATATCGCTGAAGGTCTCTGGTACACTATATCGCTGAAGGTCTCTGGTACACTATATCGCTGAAGGTCTCTGGTACACTATATCGCTGAAGATCTCTGGTACACTATATCGCTGAAGGTCTGTGGTACACTATATCGCTGAAGGTCTCTGGTACACTATATCGCTGAAGGTCTCTGGTACACTATATCGCTGAAGGTCTTTGGTACACTATATCGCTGAAGGTCTCTGGTACACTATATCGCTGAAGGTCTCTGGTACACTATATCGCTGAAGGTCTCTGGTACACTATATCACTGAAGGTCTCTGGTACACTATATCGCTGAAGGTCTCTGGTACACTATATCGCTGGAGGTCTCTGGTACACTATATCGCTGAAGGTGTCTGGTACACTATATCGCTGAAGGTCTCTGGCACACTATATCGCTGAAGGTCTCTGGTACACTGTATATCGCTGAAGGTCTCTGGTACACTGTATCGCTGAAGGTCTCTGGTACACTATATCGCTGAAGGTCTCTGGTACACTATATTGCTGGAGGTCTCTGGTACACTATATCGCTGAAGGTGTCTGGTACACTATATCGCTGAAGGTCTTTGGCACACTATATCGCTGAAGGTCTCTGGTACACTGTATATCGCTGAAGGTCTCTGGCACACTATATCGCTGAAAGTCTCTGGTAAACTGTATATCGCTGAAGGTCTCTGGTACACTGTATCGCTGAAGGTCTCTGGTACACTATATCGCTTAAGGTCTCTGGTACACTATATCGCTGAAGGTCTCTGGTACACTATATCGCTGAAGGTCTCTGGTACACTATATCGCTGAAGGTCTCTTTTACACTATATCGCTGAAGGTCTCTTTTACACTATATCGCTGAAGGTCTCTGGTACACTATATCGCTGAAGGTCTCTGGTACACTGTATATCGCTGAAGGTGTCTGGTACACTATATCTCTGAAGGTCTCTGGTACACTATATCGCTGAAGATCTCTGGTACACTATATCGCTGAAGGTCTCTGATACACTATATCGCTGAAGGTCTCTGGTACACTATATCGCTGAAGGTCTCTGGTACACTATATCGCTGAAGGTCTCTGGTACACTATATCGCTGAAGGTCTCTGGTACACTATATCGCTGAAGGTCTCTGGTACACTATATCGCTGAAGGTCTCTGGTACACTATATCGCTGAAGGTCTCTGGTACACTATATCGCTGAAGGTCTCTGGTACACTATATCGCTGAAGGTCTCTGGTACACTATATCGCTGGAGGTCTCTGGTACACTATATCGCTGAAGGTGTCTGGTACACTATATCGCTGAAGGTCTCTGGCACACTATATCGCTGAAGGTCTCTGGTACACTGTATATCGCTGAAGGTCTCTGGTACACTGTATATCGCTGAAGGTCTCTGGTACACTGTATATCGCTGAAGGTCTCTTGTACACTATATCGCTGAAGGTCTCTGGTACACTATATCGCTGAAGGTCTCTGTTACAATATATCGCTGAAGGTCTCTGGTACACTGTATATCGTTGAAGGTCTCTGGTACACTATATCGCTGAAGGTCTCTGGTACACTATATCGCTGAAGGTCTCTGGTACAATATATCGCTGAAGGTCTCTGGTACAATATATCGCTGAAGGTCTCTGAACACTATATCGCTGAAGGTCTCTGGTACACTATATCGCTGAAGGTCTCTGGTACACTATATCGCTGAAGGTCTCTGGTACACTATATCGCTGAAGGTCTCTGGTACACTATATCGCTGAAGGTCTCTGGTACACTATATCGCTGAAGGTCTCTGGTACACTATATCGCTGAAGGTCTCTGGTACACTATATCGCTGAAGGTCTCTGGTACACTATATCGCTGAAGGTCTCTGGTACACTTTCTAAATTAAAAAAAGTTATTCTCGGTTAAACAATTTCCGTTGGTTATTTTCACATCTAAATTGGTCAAGAATTATACCGTCTTTTTAACACCCACTATTTTTACCACCCATTATTTTACCACCCACTATTTTACCACCCACTATTTTTTCCACCCAATATTTTACCACCCACTATTTTTACATGGATGTGAGATGATGTTGAACACTATAGATATGTCATTACGAGTTTAATTACAAAATACTAAGTTGGTTTGGAATAGTTGACGGGTCACTGCATTTCCCTACGTTCTCCCGTCAATACTTCTGTCTAACCTTACTTAAGGAACTGAGAATGACACTTGACACCTTATTGACCGTCCCGACTCTGCCTGACTTACCTAGGTCTTGTTCACCTCAACCACATGTACTGGTAACCTAATGTCCTACCAAACAATGCTGCTTATTCCTGGGTACCAGCTAGCAAGGATCACCTGAGCTGTAGCAGCTGCATGACCCACAAGCTGTAGCAGCTGCAAGTTCCACAAGCTGTAGCAGCTGCATGACCCACAAGCTGTAGCAGCTGCATAACCCACAAGCTGGAGCAGCTGCATAACCCACAAGCTGGAGCAGCTGCATGTTCCACAAGCTGGAGCAGCTGCATAACCCACAAGCTGGAGCAGCTGCATGTTCCACAAGCTGGAGCAGCTGCATGTTCCACAAGCTGGAGCAGCTGCATGTTCCACAAGCTGGAGCAGCTGCATGTTCCACAAGCTGGAGCAGCTGCATGTTCCACAAGCTGGAGCAGCTGCATGTTCCACAAGCTGGAGCAGCTGAATGACCCACAAGCTGGAGCAGCTGCATGACCCACAAGCTGGAGCAGCTGCATGACCCACAAGCTGGAGCAGCTGCATGACCCACAAGCTGGAGCAGCTGCATGACCCACAAGCTGGAGCAGCTGCATGACCCACAAGCTGGAGCAGCTGCATGTTCCACAAGCTGGAGCAGCTGCATGTTCCACAAGCTGGAGCAGCTGCATGTTCCACAAGCTGGAGCAGCTGCATGTTCCACAAGCTGGAGCAGCTGCATGTTCCACAAGCTGGAGCAGCTGCATGTTCCACAAGCTGGAGCAGCTGCATGTTCCACAAGCTGGAGCAGCTGCATGTTCCACAAGCTGGAGCAGCTGCATGTTCCACAAGCTGGAGCAGCTGCATGACCCACAAGCTGGAGCAGCTGCATGACCCACAAGCTGGAGCAGCTGCATGTTCCACAAGCTGGAGCAGCTGCATGTTCCACAAGCTGGAGCAGCTGCATGTTCCACAAGCTGGAGCAGCTGCATGTTCCACAAGCTGGAGCAGCTGCATGTTCCACAAGCTGGAGCAGCTGCATGTTCCACAAGCTGGAGCGGCTGCATGTTCCACAAGCTGGAGCAGCTGCATGACCTACAAGCTGGAGCAGCTGCATGACCCACAAGCTGGAGCAGCTGCATGACCCACAAGCTGGAGCAGCTGCATGACCCACAAGCTGGAGCAGCTGCATGACCCACAAGCTGGAGCAGCTGCATGACCCACAAGCTGGAGCAGCTGCATGACCCACAAGCTGGAGCAGCTGCATGTTCCACAAGCTGGAGCAGCTGCATGTTCCACAAGCCTCCCAGTATAACTTATCAAGAGTTACGCTAACGATAGATTGACCAATACAGTCTTCATATTACTGACACTAGTAACACTGTTTTCGTTAGTGTTCATAAAAATATCTGAAAATAAACATACCTGACAACCGGTGTGTAAACTGTCCCACGATGATCTGTCAATGTGCACTTACCTGTAAAATAAAATATATTTATCAACAGTGAACATTTCGTTCCATTATCAACCAATAAATGAATCTTCATGGAACAATAATTTGATAATAGTTATGGCAAGTCTATACCTTGACTAGAGACGTGAGTCGCACCGTATGTTTGACGATCTTACCATGACGCAGCCACCAGAGTCACTGTCAGGTGTTGGTGGAGGCTGTGACTGACACTGTCAGGTGTTGCTGGAGGCTGTGACTGACACTGTCAGGTGTTGCTGGAGGCTCTGACTGACACTGCCAGGTGTTGCTGGAGGCTGTGACTGGCACTGGCAGGTGTTGCTGGAGGCCATGATCGATACTGCCAGGTGTAGCTGGAGGCCCTGACCGACACTGTCAGGTGTTGTTGGAGGCCGTGACCGACACTGTCAGGTGTTGCTGGAGGCTCTAACCGACACTGTCAGGTGTTGCTGGAGGCTCTAACCGACACTGTCAGGTGTTGCTGGAGGCTCTAACCGACACTGTCAGGTGTTGCTGGAGGCTCTAACCGACACTGTCAGGTGTTGCTGGAGGCTCTAACCGACGCTGTCAGGTGTTGCTGGAGGCTCTAACCGACGCTGTCAGGTGTGGCTGGAGGCCCTAACCGACGCTGTCAGGTGTTGCTGGAGGCTCTAACCGACACTGTCAGGTGTTGCTGGAGGCTCTGACTGACACTGCCAGGTGTTGCTGGAGGCTGTGACTGGCACTGTCAGGTGTTGCTGGAGGCTCTGACTTACACTGTCAGGTGTTGCTGGAGGCTCTGACTGACACTGTCAGGTGTTGCTGGAGGCTCTGACTGACACTGTCAGGTGTTGCTGGAGGCTGTGACTGGCACTGCCAGGTGTTGCTGGAGGCTGTGACTGACACTGCCAGGTGTTGCTGGAGGCTGTGACTGACACTGCCAGGTGTTGCTGGAGGCTGTGACTGACACTGCCAGGTGTTGCTGGAGGCTGTGACTGACACTGCCAGGTGTTGCTGGAGGCTGTGACTGACACTGCCAGGTGTTGCTGGAGGCTGTGACTGACACTGCCAGGTGTTGCTGGAGGCTGTGACTGACACTGCCAGGTGTTGCTGGAGGCTGTGACTGACACTGCCAGGTGTTGCTGGAGGCTGTGACTGGCACTGCCAGGTGTTGCTGGAGGCTGTGACTGGCACTGCCAGGTGTTGCTGGAGGCTGTGACTGGCACTGCCAGGTGTTGCTGGAGGCTGTGACCGACACTGCCAGGTGTTGCTGGAGGCTGTGACCGACACTGCCAGGTGTTGCTGGAGGCTGTGACCGACACTGCCAGGTGTTGCTGGAGGCTGTGACCGACACTGCCAGGTGTTGCTGGAGGCTGTGACCGACACTGCCAGGTGTTGCTGGAGGCTGTGACCGACACTGCCAGGTGTTGCTGGAGGCTGTAACCGACACTGCCAGGTGTTGCTGGAGGCTGTGACCGACACTGCCAGGTGTTGCTGGAGGCTGTGACCGACACTGCCAGGTGTTGCTGGACGCTGTGACCGACACTGTCAGGTGTTGCTGGACGCTGTGACTGACACTGTCAGGTGTTGCTGGACGCTGTGACTGACACTGTCAGGTGTTGCTGGAGGCCATGATCGATACTGCCAGGTGTAGCTGGAGGCCCTGACCGACACTGTCAGGTGTTGTTGGAGGCCCTGACCGACACTGTCAGGTGTTGCTGGAGGCTCTAACCGACACTGTCAGGTGTTGCTGGAGGCTCTAACCGACACTGTCAGGAGTTGCTGGAGGCTCTAACCGACACTGTCAGGTGTTGCTGGAGGCTCTAACCGACACTGTCAGGTGTTGCTGGAGGCCCTAACCGACACTGTCAGGTGTTGCTGGAGGCCCTGATCGATACTGCCAGGTGTAGCTGGAGGCCCTGACCGACACTGTCAGGTGTTGTTGGAGGCCGTGACCGACACTGTCAGGTGTTGCTGGAGGCTCTAACCGACACTGTCAGGTGTTGCTGGAGGCTCTAACCGACACTGTCAGGTGTTGCTGGAGGCTCTAACCGACACTGTCAGGTGTTGCTGGAGGCTCTAACCGACACTGTCAGGTGTTGCTGGAGGCCCTGACCGACACTGCCAGGTGTTGCTGGAGGCCCTGACCGACACTGCCAGGTGTTGCTGGAGGCCCTGACCGACACTACCAGGTGTTGCTCGGAGGCTCTGACCGACACTACCAGGTGTTGCTCGGAGGCTCTGACCGACACTGTCAGGTGTTGCTGATGGCCCTGACCGACACTGCCGGGTGTTGCTGGAGGCCCTGACCGACACTGCCGGGTGTTGCTGGAGGCCCTGACCGACACTGCCGGGTGTTGCTGGAGGCCCTGACCGGCACTGCCGGGTGTTGCTGGAGGCCCTGACCGACACTGCCGGGTGTTGCTGGAGGCCCTGACCGACACTGCCGGGTGTTGCTGGAGGCCCTGACCGACACTGCCGGGTGTTGCTGGAGGCCCTGACCGACACTGCCGGGTGTTGCTGGAGGCCCTGACCGACACTGCCGGGTGTTGCTGGAGGCCCTGACCGACACTGCCGTGTGTTGCTGGAGGCCCTGACCGACACTGCCGGGTGTTGCTGGAGGCCCTGACCGACACTGCCGGGTGTTGCTGGAGGCCCTGACCGGATCATTCGCTGCCTGGTAGAGGTAGAGTGCGGTCGAGCTTTGCACCCCTCTTCTGTTTTCCCAGACGAGCTACTCAGTCAACAATATGGCGCCAGGTGTGCGCAGGAGAGGGAATACTGTGGGCATTGAACTCATTAGTGGGGCCTTAACGCCTACGTCAGTCGATGTGCTATTGCCCAAAATTATAAGAGAGGCATACGGCATCAGAGACGAGGATTTGTATGGTGTGGCACTGAACGGTGTTTATAGAATATTCGTGAAAGTGCTAACTGCTCAAGTATACGAGGCAATGGTGGATTGTTACCAAGATGTCAGCATTAACGTAACACCGGCAGTAAGGGTCAAGTTGACGGATGTATCACGACATTATTCGTGGGTCAAGCTCCGCAACGTGCCTTTTGAGGCTGATGAAGTAGATATTCGAAATGTTTTCGAATGCTATGGAACTGTACATCTAGCCCAACCTGGCAAATGGGTAAAAGGAGCTTACACAGGATTTCCTGAGGGTTCTTTCAATCTCAAGATGACGCTAAGGCATCCTATACCCTCGTATACATATCTCATATCTCGAGGAGTTTAGGACCCAGGTAATGGTAGCGTATATGGGGCAGAGGCGTACGTGCCGACTGTATTGCGATTATGACCATATGGCGGCAGACTGTGGCAAGCGGAATATGGCTCCTGGGCCGGCAAGGGGCGGAGCACCTGCGCATGAGAAACTGATGCCTGAGGAGGAACGGGAGCAAGGAGGAGGGCGTGGTCGCATGTGGAGTGAAGAGGTGGTGGCTCTTCCTGTGGAATCGGAAGGAGAAGTTGTGATCCATGAATCACCTGGCCCATCAACAGTACAGTTGTCAAGTGAGGAGGTGCAGGTGGGCGCAGCAGTGAAAGCTATTGAGGAGGAGTTGGAGACGGTGATACAGGCTATGTTACAGTCTACGGAGGTGGAGAGTCACAGCAAGCAGGAACCTGGGATCAGGGCAGAAGGTGTGTGTGGGAGGGGGGAGGATCAGGTGGCACCTGTGATGGACAGTGCGAGTGCCATGGAAGGACATGGAGGCGGATTAAGGGTGGTAGAGGCGGAAGTCCATTGTGCTGGCTCCCAGGACTCAGATATGGAAACTGAGGGAGCTACAAGGAAAAGGGCAGCAGCATCAGATTCGGACGATGTTCTGACGCCGGTGCAAAGGCCAGGGAAAAAGACATGGATTATGGTACCCAGAGTGACTCTATGAGAGGGCCACAACAGAAGGGGGGGGATGGTTGGGAAGGAGGGTGGAGTATGTGGCAAAGGCAAAGCCCAGGGGAATAGTCTGAAAGGGAAGAGTCTTGACATGATGTGGGGAGGGAAACCTTAAACTGGCCTCAGGTGTGTAACAATAAATATTAATGGTCTGTGTGTGCTTCAGGATGTTTTTGAATAGGTACAAGGTTGACGTAGCTTTTGTGCAGGAGCACAATTTTAAGCTTGGTCGTGAATTAGTGGTGCCTGGGTATCAGGCTTATGTGTTGCCATCTGAGCGATTAAAAGAAGGAGTGGGTGTGTTGATCAGGGAGGCGAGCCCGTTTGTATTGCACAGGAAAGAGGGGGAGAGTATTACGTGTGGAAGGATGGTGGATGGGAGAGAGAGTGGCGTTTGTGTGAGTGTATGCCCAGCAGAAAGTGATGTGAAACTAAAGATGGATTTTGTGCAGAAGGATCTTGTGTACTACCTACGCACGTTACCGTCTGTGGCGATTGTGGGGGGATTGGAATTGTGTAGTTAAGAGGGCAGACGTGGAACCCAGAGGAGCGGGATATTTTTCCTCAGTCTTGGGGGGCCTGCTTAGAGATCTTCAGTTACGTGATGCTTTCGGGGGAGGTCTGTGGGAGGTGGAACATACGTTTATAAGACTGGGATATGCAGCTCATTTGGACAGGTTATATTTATCTCAGAGGGTTTTGGTAGAGTCTTTTAAAACTATTGAGATGGTGTCTTCTGATCATAGGGTGGTATTAGTGGAGGTGGGGTGGGATGCTTTGGCTCATAAGCAGGGAAGTTATTGGAAACTGAACACGATGGTTTTGGGGGATAGGGAGGGAGTGGAAGGTTTTGCAGTATTTTGGGAACAGCTCTGTGTAGACAGAAGGACTGAGGAGGATGTGGTAGGATGGTGGGATAGTGTGGCTAAGGTAAGAATACATCAATTTTATGTGAGAGAGGGCAAATGCATTAATCAATTGCAATATGGTTTGTCAAATTATTTAGAATCTAGATTATGGGATTGTTACGAGGGGGGTCGGTGGCCAGGGTGTACCCAGTGGAGGATATACACACATGTTGAAGGACAGGATAAGGGATTTGCAAGAAGAACGTTTTGCAGCGGTACGGGTACAGGCGGGACTGGGCGAAGTACTCTGGGGCGACGAGCCATTGGCTTTTGAGCTGCGAGGACAAAAGGTACGACAGCGAACGACTACAATACCGGGATTCCAAGTCATTTCTTTGGTGGGGGGTTTTAGAGAGGGTCAGGTATTACAGGAAACCATGGGGATGAATGCATATGCAGATAGATGGTTTGAGGAATACGGGAAAAGTAGTGGGGTGGATGGCGAGGTTCTTGGGCAGGTATGTGAGTATGTGCTGTGCAAACTGGGGAGGAGTGATCGGGAGGCACTGGGTGAGGTCATTGAGGAGGAGGAGGAAATATGGAGAGCCCTTATGGACATGAGAAAGGGAAAGGCACCCAGGATCGATGGTTTACCAAGCGAATTTTATGTACAGCACTGGGGTCTGCTTAGGGGTTTCCTAGTAGGGTTAATGAATGCCATGAAAGAAGGAGGTAAGATGGGAGAATCGCAGGCAACGGCGGTGGTGGTGTTGGTCCCAAAGGGTAAACAGCAGAGTACCCTTCGGGATTACCGAGCCATTTCGTTGCTTTGTGCTGATTATAAATTGTTCACGAAAATTCTTGGGAATCAGCTTAAATGTGTTGTGGGGAGGGTCGTGTTTGATTCTCAGTTTGGGTTACCTGGTAGGTCAATGGGCGAGGGCCAAGGGATCATCAAGGGGTTCCTGGAGGACATGGAAAGGGGAAGAGGGGCGTTGGTGGCGTTGGATTGGCAAGGGGCTTATGACAGGGTGGAAAGAAAGGCTTAGAGGGATATTCTCCTGCGACAAGGGTTTGGCGAAGAAATAGTGGGGTGGGTGGATACGTTGTACTCAAACACGAAGGTAAGGGTGCAAATCATTGGGTGTGTGGGGGAGGGAGTCAACATGGACCGGGGTCTTCGGCAGGGATGTCCATTATCACAACTATTGTTTGCATGTGTTCAGGATCCCTTTTATAGGATGGTTGAGGATCGTCTAAGGACAGGGGGGAAGGGGTGAGCAGAAGCCTTGGCCTGGTTTGGTGGATTATGTTGGTGATACAACTATTTTGGTGACTGAGGAGACACTGTTAGGACTTTTGGGGGAAGTTGTACACAATTTTGGGAGAGCTACTGGGATGAAGGTAAATCTGGAAAAGTCAATGATAATGGGGCTGGGAGAGTGGGCAGGGAGATTAGAATGGGGATGTGATGTTGTACAGTGGTGGACCGGGAGTCTGAAAATCTGCGGTGTCATGTGTGAGGCTGACCTGAGTGCTGCCAGGGTTAACAATTCGAATAGGATGGTGGAACAGGTGCAGTGATGTTTGGGAAAGCTGCGACCTCACCATTTAACCCTTAGGCAACGTGCAATTGTCATCAATGTATTACTATATAGTAAAGTCTGGTTTGTTTCGGCTGTGATGCCGTTAACAGGAACGGCGATCATGAGTATTCTTAGAATGGTGTTCAAATGACTGTGGGGTTCAGGGTGCAACTGGTTGCAAAGGGAGGTAGTAACATTGTAGAGGAGGGTTGGGTTTGTTGGGCCTGAGAAAGCACGTGAAATGTGTGTTTATTAAGAGGGAAGTGATGAGTGCAGGTGGATGGAACGGGGGGGGGGCAGCTAGATAAGGTACATGCTCACATGAGGAAATAGTATGGAGGGGCGGAAATGAAGGAATGTGAAACAGTGTTACATGCCTTAGTGTTAGCCAGGGAACTGGGAAAAGTAAATGTGGGAACTTTGTGTAAATTGTTAGAGGGGCATGTTGTGGCACCGGTTGAAGGGATCTACCCCATATATGCATGGGATGTAATATGGCAAAGATTTAGCAAATTAAGGATATGACCTAGGATGCGTGAGGTTATGTATCGTTTCCTGCATGGGATTTTGCCAATGGGAGCGATGCTCTGAGACAGGAGGGTTATCGAGGGTGGGGGGCTGTGGCAGATGC
>NC_091333.1:25168698-25178698 GCF_038502225.1 Cherax quadricarinatus | reverse complement strand
AGATGCAGAGAAAATAATTTAATTTGGTCGATGTACGATATGAGAAGATTCCTTGCATGGCAGCGCCCCAGTCTCTTCTAACTTAATGATGACTCTAGATAGCTATCACTGCATCCTATAATCTCAGTCTTATGTACGTCAGTAATCCAAGAGAAGTGTCAGTCGCTTGTACTTCAGTAATCCAAGAGAAGTATCAGTCACTTGTACTTCAGTAATCCAAGAGAAGTATCAGTTACTTGTACTTCAGTAATCCAAGAGTTGTATCAGTTACCTGTACTTCAGTAATCCAAGAGAAGTATCAGGTACTTGTACTTCAGTAATCCAAGAGAAGTGTCAGTCGCTTGTACTTCAGTAATCCAAGAGAAATATCAGGTACTTGTACTTCAGTAATCCAAGAGAAATATCAGGTACTTGTACTTCAGTAATCCAAGAGTTGTATCAGTTACCTGTACTTCAGTAATCCAAGAGTTGTATCAGTTACCTGTACTTCAGTAATCCAAGAGTTGTATCAGTTACCTGTACTTCAGTAATCCAAGAGTTGTATCAGTTACCTGTACTTCAGTAATCCAAGAGTTGTATCAGTTACCTGTACTTCAGTAATCCAAGAGTTGTATCAGTTACATGTACTTCAGTAATCCAAGAGAAGTATCAGGTACTTGTACTTCAGTAATCCAAGAGTTGTATCAGTTACCTGTACTTCAGTAATCCAAGAGTTGTATCAGTTACATGTACTTCAGTAATCCAAGAGTTGTATCAGTTACATGTACTTCAGTAATCCAAGAGTTGTATCAGTTACCTGTACTTCAGTAATCCAAGAGTTGTATCAGTTACATGTACTTCAGTAATCCAAGAGTTGTATCAGTTACCTGTACTTCAGTAATCCAAGAGTTGTATCAGTTACCTGTACTTCAGTAATCCAAGAGTTGTATCAGTTACCTGTACTTCAGTAATCCAAGAGTTGTATCAGTTACCTGTACTTCAGTAATCCAAGAGTTGTATCAGTTACCTGTACTTCAGTAATCCAAGAGTTGTATCAGTTACATGTACTTCAGTAATCCAAGAGTTGTATCAGTTACCTATACTTCAGTAATCCAAGAGTTGTATCAGTTACCTGTACTTCAGTAATCCAAGAGTTGTATCAGTTACCTGTACTTCAGTAATCCAAGAGTTGTATCAGTTACCTGTACTTCAGTAATCCAAGAGTTGTATCAGTTACCTGTACTTCAGTAATCCAAGAGTTGTATCAGTTACATGTACTTCAGTAATCCAAGAGAAGTATCAGGTACTTGTACTTCAGTAATCCAAGAGTTGTATCAGTTACCTGTACTTCAGTAATCCAAGAGTTGTATCAGTTACCTGTACTTCAGTAATCCAAGAGAAGTATCAGGTACTTGTACTTCAGTAATCCAAGAGTTGTATCAGTTACCTGTACTTCAGTAATCCAAGAGAAGTATCAGTTACTTGTACTTCAGTAATCCAAGAGTTGTATCAGTTACCTGTACTTCAGTAATCCAAGAGAAGTATCAGTTACTTGTACTTCAGTAATCCAAGAGTTGTATCAGTTACCTGTACTTCAGTAATCCAAGAGTTGTATCAGTTACATGTACTTCAGTAATCCAAGAGTTGTATGTTACCTGTACTTCAGTAATCCAAGAGAAATATCTCCGATACTCCATAATCTATATTCCTCTGTACCTGAATCATGTGAGAGAGGTGTCTTCCATATCACATAACCCAGGTATCTTTATTCCAAAACGTTTCGCCTACACAGTCTAATGCAGAGGAGGCAGAAGAAACAGTAGGCATGTAAAGCGGGTGTAATCAGTCCATCGGCGTCGAAGAAGTAGTTTTGAGGTGGTTAGTCCCTCCGCATTGAGAAGAGTTTTGCTCCAAGTCTGGAACAATGCGAAGCTGGCGAAACAGAATGGAGACTTATATACGGTCAGTATAAGGCTGAGAAGATCTTGGCGACAGAAGAAGCGAGGCCCACTATTACAGTGACAGTGACAATGCCACTGTACTAATGGCATTGTCTGCTGCACCTCACCTGACTTCAGTATGTAAGCACCAATCTTCCTGCCTGCGCTCTGCAGGTCACCAAATGGAGAAGACCTGGGTCAGGATATCCTGGAGAATCTACCTGTGCCTGTATATGACTGTGCTTCCAAATCTTCAAGATTACGGTACTAATCACCTGCTCTTGGACGGAGGGACTGATTATCTCGTCTTTCACTGCCTTCTGTCTATGTTTCTCCAGTCTTTACATGACTTATGATTTCAGTGGACCAAATAAGGTCTCTTACCTATAGCTGGCTTCATCTTCGTCCAGTTCCCCTATATATATGAACCTTCATATTAAATAATATTTGAACCTAATTGTCTAAATAGATACCAGATAATTGGTTTTTGCTTATAAAATTAATGTAGGAATAGTGAATTCATCTTTCTTTTGAATTCTTCAAATGAAACAGCGAGAGAAACAAGGAAATGAGGAAGTGAAAACAGGTCTTCCGCCCCCGGGTGAAGTCATTACTGGTGACCTCATAACAGGAGGTGAAGGTACGATCCATTTGGTAAAGCAAGAAGCGCCTCATCTCCTGTCTTCAGGGAGATAAATGGTTTAAAATACCGACACGATGGTAAAATAGACACAAATTAAGAATAATGTCGGCCTTTATTGACAAATTATCGCCCTTACAGTGGACATTAACAAGTCACAAATAAATTTCTTTCCAGGTAGATTTGTTTGTGAGATAATAAAGCCAGTCTTCAGTAATTAATTTCTTTGTGTTTTTTTAATGTCGTTGTAACCTTTAACTCCACACCTTCTCCTAATTTCCACACTCCGAATTTTCTGCATAATATTCACACCACACATTGCTCTTAGACAGGACATCTCCACTACCTCCAACCGCCTCCTTGCTGTAACATTTACAACCCAAGCTTCACACCCATATAAGAGTGTTGGTACTACTATACTTTCATAAATTCCCTTCTTTGCCTCCATAGATAACATTTTTTGTCTCCACATATATCTCAATGCACCACTCACCCGTTTTCCATCATCAATTCTATGATTAACCTCATCCTTCATAAATCCAACCGTTGACACGTCAACTCCCAAGTATCTGAAAACATTCACTTCTTCCATACTCCTCCCCAATTTGATATCCAATTTGTCTTTATCTAAATCATTTGATACCCTCATCACCTTACTCTTTTCTATGTTAACTTTCAACTTTCTACCTTTATACACACTCCCAAACTCGTCTACTAACCTTTGCAATTTTCCTTTAGAATCTCCCATAAGCACAGAATCATCAGCAAAAAGTAACTGTGTCAATTCCCATTTTGTATTTGATTCCCCATAATTTAATCCCACCCCTCTCCCGAACACCCTAGCATTTACTTCTCTTACAACCCCATCTATAAATATATTAAACAACCATGGTGACATTACACATCCCTGTCTAAGACCTACTTTTACCGGGAAGTATTCTCCCTCTCTTCTACACACCCTAACCTGAGCATCACTATCCTCATAAAAGCTCTTTACAGCATTTAGTAACTTACCACCTATTCCATATATTTGCAACATCTACCACATTGCTTCCCTATCCACTCTATCATATGCCTTTTCTAAATCCATAAATGCAATAAAAACTTCCCTACCTTTATCTAAATACTGTTCACATATATGCTTCAATGTAAACACTTGATCTACACATCCCCTACCCACTCTAAAACCTCCTTGCTCATCCGCAATCCTACATTCTGTCTTACCTCTAATTCTTTCAATAATAACCCTAACATACACTTTTCCTGGTATACTCAGTAAACTTATTCCTCTATAATTTTTACAGTTTCTTTTGTCTCCATTCCCTTTATATAAAGGGACTATATATGTTCTCTACCAATCCCTAGGTACCTTCCCCTCTTTCATACATTTATTAAACAAAAGTACCAACCACTCCAACACTATATCCCCCCCTGCTTTCAACATTTCTGTCATGATCCCATCAGTTCCAGCTGCTTTACCCCCTTTCATTCTACGTAATGCCTCACGTACCTCCCCCACACTTACATCCTGCTCTTCTTCATTCCTACAAGATGGAATACCTCCCTGGCCAGTGCATGAAATTACCGCCTCCCTTTCTTCGTCGGCATTTGAAAGTTCCTCAAAATATTCCCATCGTCTACCCAAAACCTCCATCTCCCCATCTACTAACTCCCCTACTCTTTTTTTAACCGACATATCCATTCGTTCCCTAGGCTTTCTTAACTTGTTTAACTCACTCCAAAATTTTTTCTTATTATCATTAAAATTTCTTGACAGTGCCTCTCCCATATATATATATATATATATATATATATATATATATATATATATATATATATATATATATATATATATATATATATATATATATTTGAAAATGATGTTGTACTGAGGGCCAAAAAAGAGCCAAAGTTAAGAAAAATGACAGCTGTGGAAGAAAGAGGATGGGATGCTGATGGAGAATAATAGAGGTTTTATAGAATAAACTGGAAAATTACCAGAAGACACCATAGTCAGAGCAGATCACCAGGTACTAGAAAGTATCAGCATAATAGAAATGGAATGATGAGACTACTGGTGAGCTTCATGTAACAAAAGCAATGGAACCAGGTTAATTTATCTCCATAAAAGCTGAGAGAAGGAGCAGAAACAATGGGTGACAAGAAAAATATTCAGAACAAGTCCCTGGAAATTGTAAAAGACAAATTTAATCCGGGTACAGTATGTAAAAATGGGGAAAGACAAGAGGCACTGAACTACATGCCGGTATATATAACATGTGTACTGCCAAATCTTTTGAAAGATAATGAGGAAAATATTATGGTACCGTAAGAGAAGACTCTTTGCATAAACGCACCATGAATACACAAAATTGTGATAACACGAAATATACATAGTTAGCTTAATATACCTACTTAGATTAATACTTAGCTTAATATACCTACTTAGATTAATACATCGAGTTAAAATAATCTTTTTTAGCCCTTGTTGCATGCACCGAGGACCTTACATATATTTGGACTGCAGGATGCCAAGAGAAGAATATGAATAGAGCAACAGAGCAATGGTGGACATACTAGTTGAGGTGGCGAGAAGAGTTCATACGGGTAGAGCAAAGTTACTAGTTATGGGTGATTTCAATCACAAGGAGATTCACTGCAAAAACCTGGAGCTACATTGGGGTCCCGAAACATGGAGAGCCAAGATGATGGATGTGGTACTGGAAAACCTCATGCATCAACATGTTAGGGACACTACCAGAGAGAGAGAGATGGATGAACCAGCAAGACTGTACCTCGTATTCACTCTGAGAAGTTCGGACATCGAGGACATCACATATGAAAGGCCCCTCGGAGCAAGTGATCACGTGGTCCTGAGCTTAGAATACATGATAAAGTTACAAGTGGAAAGAGAAACAGTAGTAGGATGGGAAAAGCCAAACTTCAAAAGCATGGGGAACTTCCTGCAAGAGGTTCAGTGGGATAGAGAATTGGTAGGAAAATCAGTAAACGAGATGATGGACATGACAACAAAATGTAAGGAGGCAGAGAAGAGGTTTGTTCCCAAGGGCAACAGAATTAATTGGAAGACCAGAACGAGTCCTTGGTTCACCCAAAGGTGTAGGGAGGCAAAAACTAAGCTAGAGAATGGAAAAAATTCAGAAGACAAAGGACCTAGGAAACTATAGAAAGTAATTAAAGAGCAAGAAACAAGTATCCACAGATAAGGAGGAAGGCCCAACAACAGTATGAAAACGACATATCATCGAAAGTTAAGTCTGATCCGAAGCTGTTGTACAGCCAAATCAGGAGGAAGACAACAAACAGTCAAGGACCAGGTAATCAGGATGAGGAAAGAAGGTGGGGAGCTAACATGAAACAACTAAAAAGTTTGTGACGAGCTCAACATGAGATTGAAGGAAGTATTTAAAGTGGAGACAGAAAGGACTTCAGGAAGTCAGAATAGGGAAGTACACCAACAAGAGATATATCAACAAGTGCTGGATGAAATACACACAACCGAGGAGGAGGAGAACAAGCTGCTAAGTGAACTTGATGCCTCAAAGGCGGTGGGATCGGATAACATCTCTCCCTGGGTCCTTAGAGAGGGAACAGAGATGCTGTGTGTGCCACTAATAGAAATTTTCAACACATCCATTGAAACTGGTTAACTATCTGAGGTATGGAAGACGGCAAATGTAGTCCCAATTTTTAAGAAAGGAGACAGACATGAAGCACTAAACTACAGACCAGTGTCAATGACGTGTATAATATGCAAAGTTATAAAGAAGATTATTAGAAGGAGAGTAGTGGAGCACCTACAACGAAACAAGCTTATAAATGACAATCAGCACGGGTTCAGGGAAGAAAAATCCGGTGTCACAAACCTATTAGGGTTTTATGACAAGGCAACGGAAGACACGAGAGAGAGGGGTAGGTAGATTGCATTTTCTTGGACAGCAAGAAGGCCTTCGACATAGTTCCTCACAAGAGATTAGTGCAAGAGCTAGAGGATCTGGCACACATAACAGGAAGGACACTGCAATGGATCAGAGAATACCTGACAGGGAGACAACAACGAGTCATGGTACATGACGGAGTGTCAGTGTGTGCGCCTGTGACGAACGGGGTTCCATAGGGGTCAGTCCTTGGATCAGTGCTATTTCTGGTATATGTGAATGACTTGACGGAATTGATAGACTCAAAAGTGTCCCTGTTTGCAGTTGATGTGAAGTTAATGAGGAGAATTAAATCAAATAAGAATCAGGCAGGACTACAAATTGACCTGGACAGGCTGCAAGCCTGATCCAGCAATTGGCTCCTGGAATTTAACCCCGCCAAATGCAAAGTCATGAAGATCGGGGAAGGGCAAAGAAGACTGTAGACAGAGTATAAACTAGGTGGCCAAAAACTGCAAACCTCACTCAAGGAAAAGGATTTTGGTGTGAGTATAATACCGAGCACATCTCCTGAGGCGCAGATCAACCAGATAACTTCTGCAGCATATGGGCGCCTGGCAAACCTGAGAATAGTGTTCCGATACCTCAGTAAGGAATCATTCAAGTCTCTGTACACCGTGTACGTCAGGCCCATATTGGAGTACGCAGCACCAGTTTGGAACCCACACCTGGTCAAGCATGTCAAGAAATTGGAGAAAGTGTAAAGGTTTGCAACAAGATTAGTTCCAGTGCTAAGATCAAATGAAGAAACGGTAAGGGAAAACGGCCTGGCGACACTGGAGGACAAGAGGGTTAGGGGAGACTTGATAACGACATACAAAATACCGCAAGGAATTGATAATGTTTGACAGAGACAGGATGTTCCAACTGGAAGTTGAAGACTCAGATGTGTCAAAAAGATGTTAGGAATTATTTCTTTAGTCATACAGCTGTCAGAAAATGGAATAGTCTGGCAAGTGGTGGCGTAGTGGAGGCAGGAACCATACATAGCTTTTAAACGAGGTTTGATAAAGCTCATGGAGCAGGGAGAGAGAGCACACAGTAGCGACCAGTGAAGGGGCAGGGCCAGGAGCTATGAATCGACTGCTACAACCACAAATAGATGAGTACACACACACGAATACACACACACACACACACACACACACACACACACACACACACACACACACACACACACACACACACACACACATCACGGGTGAAGGAATTTCAAAATAGTGATAGAAGGCCTATGTACGACGACTACGTCATCAGCATCTGGCAACTTGTCACGCACCGCTGCCAGCGCAAGTATTGCTCACCTATTGTGGTTTCTGGTCTTGCATCACTGTTAGATACTGGTCACTCACTCCTGCAAGCTATTACCAGAATTAGAGTAGAAATAGCATAGTTAAGGTGAAGACAGGGGTGACGAGAGTTTGAGGAGGAGAGCAGTCTAGCAAGGGGTAACGCCAGACACTCCTAGAAGCTGAGACAGGTTAAATTTTACAGCCTAGTAACTTTCTGTGTTCTATAAGGAGAACTGATAAGTGTTAGAAATACTATCAGTAGTTTTAGAATTACTGGTATTACTACTGGTATTTATTAGCAGTATGAATACTTAGAAGTGGGGGCACACACACACACACACACACACAGGAACAAGTGATCAGGCACTTGTAAAACCTGTAGTACACACGCACACATACACGCATACACAGGATTTCAAACCTTCCTGTTAACTGACCTGAAATCCCTCCCTCTAACATTCCAGTATGCCCCCCTCTCTTTCTCTCTCTATCTTTCTCTCTCAATACCTATCTCTCTCCCTCTCTACATATCTCTCTCTCTCACTACCTCTCTCTACCTATCTCTCTCTCTACCTATCTCTCTCTTTACCTATCTCTCTCACTACCTATCTCTCTCTCTACCTATCTCTCTCTACCTATCTCTCTCTACCTATCTCTCTCTTTGCCTATCTCTCTTTCTCTCCCCTCTCCCATCTCTCCCCTCTCCCATCTCTCCCCTCTAACATCTCTTCCATCTAACACCTCTCCCCCTCTAACGTCTCTCTCCCTCTAACATCTCTCTCCCTCTCATTATTTTTCTGAAAAAATTGAGACAGAGCTTTCTGTGAAATCAGAAAAGAGGTTGGAGAAGGAGAAGAATTGGGAGGCACAAGTCGAAACTGCAGTAACCAGGATAAGGGTCCTAGAAGATGAAGTAAACAGGCTGAAACAAGTTACAGGGGCATTGACCAGAGAAGATACAGCATATGAAGCTGAGAGGCCGAATAGGAAAGGAGATATGAATTATGATAAGGCCATATCAACCTGCCAAGAAGAGCCAAGGAGTGAAAGGGGAGAGCAGCTTGGTGCAGGTGGAGAGGGTGACAGGTCAAATGCAGAGGCAACAATGCTACCAAGAGCCACTGGAAAAAAAAGCAAGGGAGAAAATGACTATGTACAGACAGGAACCAGAGACACAGAGGGAGAGGCAATGGGAGGACAAAAGGGCAAAATCAGTGTTTATCCACGTGGTTCAGGAGAGAGAGGAAAGAACACATACTGAAAGATGGCAGGCAGAAAGAAAGAAGATTGAGAACATCATCACGGAAATAGGTGAAGAAGACATGGACGGAATTTGCAAATTTTCAAAGAAAAGGAGGGTACTTGAAGGGAAGAAAATGACTGATCAAGCAGATTCTCAGGACAGAAACAGTGCAGAACAGGATCCTCCAAGAGAAGCCACGGTTGAAATACTCGGAAAAGTACAAGAGGGTGTTCCTAGACAGAGACAGAACACAAACAGAACAACAGCAGCTGAGGGAGAGGACAAAAAAGCGAAAGGAGCTAGGAAAGCAGACAAGGATGGAACCAGCAGAGGTCAATCAGAGCAGAACAGAGCAGCAAGGGCAAGCACACACAGAACTATCCTCAAAACACCATCCCAACACAAACTACAATCCACACTCACAGCTTCCACCCAACACCCAGCTATAGAATCCCACAGTATGCTTCCAGGTCTCCCACCCTCACAGGCCCCCCAAACCACAGTGTTGGAAAGGAAACTGAAGGTATGGTACACAAACGCTGATGGAATAACAAATAAGTGGGAGGAGTGGCACGAAAGAGTCAAAGAAGCATCACCGGACATCATAGCTCTCACAGAAACCAAGCTAAAAGGTATGATAACAGATGCCATCTTCTCAATGAGATACCACATCCTGAGGAAAGACACAGGTAACAGGGGGGGTGGAGGAGTGGCACTGTTGATCAAAAACGGATGGAATTTTGATGAGCTCGAGAGAGTAGAGAGGGGAGTAGACGTCCAGAGTGAAGTGGGAACACTTCACTCTGGACGTCCCAAGGTGGTAACTGCAGTGATATATAACCCACCACAGAACAGCAGGAGGCCAAGGTAAGAGTATGACAAGAGCCATAGAGCGATGGTTGACACACTGGCTGCAGTGGCCAGAAGATCTCATGCATGCAGGGCAA
>NC_091333.1:25161198-25166198 GCF_038502225.1 Cherax quadricarinatus | reverse complement strand
ACACAGGAACAAGCACTTGTAAGCTGTAGTACACACGCAAACACACACATACACAGGATTTCACACCGTCCTGTGAACTGACCATCTGAACCTTTCTCCTCTCCCCCCCCTCTTTCTACCCTAAGTAGACCTATCTCTACCTTTCTCACTCTTTACCTATATCTCTCTCTCTACCTATCACTCTCTACCTATCTCTCTCTCTCTCTCTCTTCCCTCTCCCATCTCTCCCCTCTAACATCTCTTACCTCTAACACCTCTTCCCCTCTAACATCTCTCCCCCTCTAACATCTGTCCCCTCCCATTATCTCTCCCCTCTCCCTTTCCCCATCTCTCTCCCATCCTCCCCTCACTCTCCCCCTAGCCTCTCTCCCCTCTCGCTCTTCCATCTCCCCCCTCTTTCCCCCTTCTCCCCCTCTCTGCCCCCTCTCTCTCCCCCTCTTTGCCTTCTCTTTCTCTCCCTCTCTCCGTCTCTCCCCCCCCCTCTCTCTCTCTCTCTCTCTCTCTCTCTCTCTCTCTCTCTCTCTCTCTCTCTTGCTCTCTCTCTCTCTTGCTCCCTCTCGTCCCCATTTTCCCTTCTAACTCTCCCCTCTTCTACTCTTCCCTTCACTCTCTCTCCCCCTCTACCTTTCCCTTCTCTCTTCTCTCACAAAAAAAAAAAAAAAACAAAAAAAAAAAAAAAAAAAAAAAAAAAAAAAAAAAAAAATGGTGGGGACTCGCAGGAACCAAGGATCAGATGAGAATGGTTCTGATAGGGAGGAGTGGATGGAGGAGCAGTGGAAAAGGATGGAACAAGAGTGGGAGAGAAAATTAGGAGAGCTTTCTGAAAAAATGGAGAAAGAGCTCTCTGTGAAATTGGAAAAGAGGTTGGAGAAGGAGACAAAGAATTGGGAGGCACAAGTCGAAACTGCAGTAGCCAAGATAAGGGTCCTAGAAGTTGAGATAAATAGGCTGAAGCGAGTTACAGGGGCAGTGACCAGAGAAGACACAGCATATGAAGCTGCGAGGCCGAACAGGAAGGAAGGAATTATGAATTATGCTAAGGTCATATCAGTCTGCCAAGGAGGACCAAGGAGTGAAAGGGAAGATCACCTGGTTGCAGATGGAGAGGGTGATAGGTCGAATGCTGAGGCACAACCAGGCTATCAAGAGCCACTGGAAAAATCAAGGGAGAAACTGACCACATACAGGCAGGATCCAGAGTCACAGAGGGTGAGGCAATGGGAGGAAGAAAGGGCAAAATCAGTGTTTATCCATGGGCTTCAGGAGAGAGAGGAAAGGACACACACTGAAAGGCAGCAGGAAGAAAGAAAGGAGATTGAGAAATCATCACAGAAATAGGTGAAGAGATGGACGAGATTGTAAATTTTCAGAGAATAGGGGGGTACTCGAAGGGGAGAAACCGACCAATCAAGCTGATTCTCAGGACGGAAACAGTGCGGAACAGGATCCTCCAAGAGAAACCACGATTGAAATACTCGGAAGAGTACAAGAGGGTGTTCCTAGACAGAGACAGAACAAAATCAGAACGACAGCAGCTGAGGGAGAGGACAAAAAAGCGAAAGGAGCTAGGAAAAGAGACAAGGAGGGAACCAGCAGAGGTCAGTCAGAGCAGAACAGAACAGCAAGGGCAAGCACACACACAACTATTCTCAGAACCATACAACCTATCACACCATCCCAACACACACTACAATCCATACCCACAGCCTCCACCCAACACCGAGCTATAGAATCCCACAGTATCCCACCAGGTCTCCCACCCTCACAGGCCCCCCAAACCACAGTGTTGGAAAGGAAACTGAAGGTATGGTACACAAACGCTGATGGAATAACAAATAAGTGGGAGGAGCGGCATGAAAGAGTCAAAGAAGCATCACCGGACATCATAGCTCTCACAGAAACCAAGCTTACAGGTATGATAACAGATGCCATCTTTCCAACGGGATACCAAATCCTGAGGAAAGACAGAGGGAACAGGGGGGTGGAGGAGTGGCGTTGCTGATCAAAAATCGCTGGAATTTTGATGAGCTGGAGAGAGGAGACAGCGGAGAAGAAAGTGATTACATTACAGGAACGCTTCACTCTGGTGGTCCCAAGGTGATAATTGCAGTGATGTATAACCCACCACAGAACAGCAGGAGGCCAAGGCAAGAGTATGACGAGAGCAATAGAGCAATGGTTGACACACTGGCTGCAGTGGCGAGAAGAGCTCATGCATGCAGGGCAAAGCTCCTGATCATGGGCGACTTTAACCACAAGGAGATCGAATGGGAGAATTTGGAGCCACATAGGGGCCAAGATACATGGAGGGCTAAGATGATGGAGGTGGTACTGGAAAACTTCATGTACCAACACGTAAGGGACACTACAAGAGAGAGAGGAGAGGATGAACCAGCAAGACTGGACTTAGCATTCACCTTGAGTAGTGCAGATATTGAGGACATCACATATGAAAGACCCCTTGGGGCCAGCGATCATGTGGTTTTGAGCTTCGAATACACAGTAGAGCTACAAGTGGAGGGGGAAGCAGGAAGGCAAGGACAAATGAAACCAAACTACAGGAAAGGGGACTACACAGGAATGAGGAACTTCCTGAATGAGGTTCAGTGGGACAGAGAACTGGCAGGGAAGCCAGTTAATGAGATGATGGAATATGTAGCAACAATGTGCAAGGAGGCTGAGGAGAGGTTTGTACCCAAGGGTAACAGGAATAATGAAAAAGCTAGGATGAGCCCATGGTTCACCCAAAGATGCAAGGAGGCAAAAACCAAGTGTGCTAGGGAATGGAAGAAATATAGAAGGCAAAGGACCCAGGAGAATAAGGAGAGCAGTCGTAGAGCCAGAAACGAATATGCACAGATAAGAAGGGAGGCCCAACGTCAATATGTAAACGACATAGCAGCAAAAGCCAAATCTGACCCGAAGCTGTTATAGTCACATCAGGAAGAAAACAACCGTTAAGGACCAGGTAATCAGGCTAAGGAAGGAAGGAGGAGAGACAACAAGAAATGACCGTGAAGTATGTGAGGAACTCAACAAGAGATTCAAAGAAGTGTTCACAGAGGAGACAGAAGGAGCTCCAGAAAGACGGAGAGGTGGGGTACACCACCATGTGCTGGACACAGTACACACAACCGAGGAAGAAGTGAAGAGGCTTCTGAGTGAGTTAGATACCTCAAAGGCAATGGGGCCAGATAACATCTCTCCATGGGTCCTGAGAGAGGGAGCAGAGGCGCTATGTGTACCCCTAACAACAATATTCAATACATCTATCGAAACAGGGAGATTGCCTGAGGCATGGAAGACAACAAATGTGGTCCCAATCTTTAAAAAAGGAGACAGACATGAAGCACTAAACTACAGACCAGTGTCACTGACATGTATAGCATGCAAAATCATGGAAAAGATTGTCAGGAGAAGAATGGTGGAACATCTAGAAAGGAATGATCTCATCACCAGCAGCCAACATGGTTTCAGAGATGGGAAATCCTGTGTCACAAACCTACTGGAGTTCTATGACATGCTGACAGCAGTAAGACAAGAGAGAGAGGGGTGGGTGGATTGCATTTTCTTGGACTGCAAGAAGGCTTTTGACACAGTACCACACAAGAGATTAGTGCAAAAGCTGGAGGACCAAGCAGGGATAACAGGGAAGGCACTGCAATGGATCAGGGAATACTTGACAGGAAGACAGCAGCGAGTAATGGTACGTGGCGAGGTGTCAGAGTGGGCACCTGTGACCAGCGGGGTCCCACAGGGGTCAGTCCTAGGACCAGTGCTGTTTCTGGTATTTGTGAACGACATGACGGAAGGAATAAACTCCGAGGTGTCCCTGTTTGCAGATGACGTGAAGTTGATGAGAAGAGTTCATTCGATCGAAGACCAGGCAGAACTACAAAGGGATCTGGACAGGCTGCAGACCTGGTCCAGCAACTGGCTCCTGGAGTTCAATCCCACCAAGTGCAAAGTCATGAGGATTGGGGAAGGCCAAAGAAGACCGCAGACGGAGTACAGTCTAGGGGGCCAGAGACTACAAACATCACTCAAGGAAAAAGATCTTGGGGTGAGTATAACACCAGGCACATCTCCTGAAGCGCACATCAACCAAATAACTGCCGCAGCATATGGGCGCCTGGCAAACCTCAGAACAGCATTCCGACATCTTAATAAGGAGTCGTTCAGGACCCTGTACACCGTGTACGTTAGGCCCATATTAGAGTATGCGGCACCAGTTTGGAACCCACACCTAGCCAAGCATGTAAAGAAACTAGAGAAAGTGCAAAGGTTTGCAACAAGACTAATCCCAGAGTTAAGAGGTATGTCCTATGAGGAGAGGTTAAGGGAAATCAACCTGACGACACTGGAGGACAGGAGAGATAGGGGGGACATGATAACGACTTACAAAATACTGAGAGGAATTGACAAGGTGGACAAAGACAGGATGTTCCAAAGACTGGACACAGCAACACGGGGACACAGTTGGAAGCTGACGACACAGATGAATCAAAGGGATGTTAGGAAGTATTTCTTCAGTCACAGAGTAGTCAGGAAGTGGAAAGTTTGGGAAGCGATGTAGTGGAGGCTTGATCCATACATAGCTTTAAGCAGAGGTACGATAAAGCTCATGGTTCAGGGAGAGTGACCTAGTAGTGACCAGTGAAGAGGCGGGGCCAGGAGCTTGGACTCGACCCCTGCAACCTCAACTAGGTGAGTACAACTAGGTGAGTACACGCACACACACGGGGCCAGGAGCTGAGTCTCGACCCCTGCAACTACAATTAGGTGAGTACACATGAGTCACAGGGATGTTAGGAAGTAATTATTTAGTTATAGAACTGTCAGGAAGTGGAACAGTTTTTAAATTAATATAGTGGAGGCAGAATCAATACATAGCTTTAAGAAGCGGTATGATAAAGCTCATGGAGCAGAGAGTGACCAATTAGCGACTAGAGAAGAGACGGAGCCAGGAACTGCGGCTCGACCACCTCCAACCACAATTA